>NW_003852402.1:32743651-32855143 GCF_000181295.1 Otolemur garnettii | reverse complement strand
AGGGAGGGAGGGAGGGAAGGAAGGGAAGGAAGGGAAGGAAGGAAGGAAGGAAAAGAGAAGAGAAGAGAAGAGAAGAGAAGAGAAGAGAAGAGAAGAGAAGAGAAGAGAAGAGAAGAGAAGAGAAGAGAAGAGACGAGACGAGACGGGACGGGACTTGTAGTCCCACCTGCTTGGGAGGCTGAAGCAAGAGTTTGAAGTTGTTGTGAGCTATGATGCCACAGCCCTCTACCCAGGGTGACAAAGTGAGACACTGTCTCAAAAACAAAATAAAATATAAAATAAAATAATTAAAAATATATAAAGCAAATGACATTTAGCTGATGTGAATATAAATTACCATTGTTTCCCTGTGGTCCAAAGGAATATGAACAGAGGAAGTGTGCTGTTTGATGTAAAATAGTTTTAAAATTCCATAGCTGAGAAAATACACTTGGTTATTGTGGAGAAGGCAACAGTAGTAATAAATAGTCGACAATGAAGTTCCTGAATAATGCATTGTGTTCCATAAACACACCCCGGCAACCTAAAGACATTAAGAAACAATAATGAGTTGGTTCTAATTGTCATTGATTTGTTGCCATGGTGACTTTTGGGGACAATGGAAGTTAGCACAGTCACAGTGATTTTAATTAGAGAGTCTGAAATTTAAACCAGAGATAAATGTTCACTGTAGAGAAATTAGAGATCTCATTTCAATCTCTATAGATGCTGTTTATTATACTATTACATCTATTTTGATAGATTTAGTTTTTGTTCATAGAAATTTATATGTTCACCGTGAATTCATTCTGGAATATTCAAAGAATAGTTTTTATCCAGCATAACAGATAAGGCTAGAGAAATGCCTAATACAGCTTTTGTATCATAGAATAGAAAAATTTTATTACAAGAATTGAAGGCAGTCTATGAGTGACATCTCCATGACATTTACCACTACTGCTGTGAATGTGTCTCATACATTGAGGCCCTGTTCAGTTGCTCAGTTACAGAAAGGACCAAAGCGATGGGGATTTGTAAAAGAGAAAAGGAAGAAAAAAAAAGTGGTGTAAACAAACAAGACCAACTCTCTGGAAACATGCCCTTGTCATAATAAAACATAACATTGTCAATTGTGACAGGCTATAGATCCTATCTCATGAGATGAGGAACAGAGGGTAGACAGCTGAAATGTGTGTTTAAAGTCTTCATTAAAAAGGTCTACAATTGTGAAGTATCCGTGCCACGAGAGAATGGAGACATTACATAGCTCATTATGGTTTGTGCAGTGCACTGTCTAGAGACCCCTTGCCCAGTGGGAGCCCTTAATAGCAGAGTCCTTGGCAGGCATTTTTCTGCAGGGAGAGTATTTCTCTTGGAAACACTGTGAGTCGTGCATAGACACTTTATGAGAACCCTCTTTCAGAGGTGCCACGAAGTGGACCTCCGCGCAGGATAATCAAAAGAGCACTGCACTGGGAACCAGGAGATGGTATTTCTAATTCTGGCAGTGCTATTAAACAAGCTATATGACCTGAGAGTGGCCTCAATTTCCTCATTTGCAAAGTGAAGCCTTTAGATTACAACATCTCTAAGGTCTTTTCACCTTGAAAATCCAGTGATTCATTTCAGCATTGCTGTGGCTTTGTTTTCCCAGAAAGATGATTCCTTCGACTAACTGAAAATAAGGTAAAAGTTTACACTGAAAGGGGAATGGTAGGAGACAACTGCTTTCTATTATTATATTTCTTTGGAGACAATCTGAAGCATCCCTTTTCTGTCAAACGTGAGACTCTCTTAAAGGAAATTTAGTACCCAAACATATCAACCACGGTTTAAGCTTCTTCAGGGAAAAGAGAAAATAAAGGCAGCACAGTTGTAAGTAACAAATAGCAAACTGTAAGTATCAGTACAAAATTATTAAACAGAAGGTCTAATAGTAAGTATCAAACTATTAAAATTATATGATATGTATTTAAAACTCCGCCCCAAAATACCTTTCTTTTTTATTGTAAGAATCAGTGGTGTGGGAAAATCGGGAAGGATTTGACAAATCCAAAGTTATTTTGGATCTTTCAACAGCAAAATCATTCTAGCATGTTCTATTGATCTAGACTCTCATGGTGTTTTGCCTTCTAATCTTTTTCCAAGAGAATAATTTACATTTAGGGAATCTTTTTCCAAAAGAATGATTTACATTAAGGTAATCAATGCATGGTAAATATAAAGATTTTATTGATTGATTGATTGATTGATTTTATTTTCTCTATACATATACATGTGTTTATTTGGTTTCCACTTTTTGCCTTCATAAAGTTAAAAAATGTGAAGTTTGTTTTCTAAGAGAATATAACATTTATATTTCTATAATCACACATGATCTATAATTGTTTATTTCAACCAAAATTCAATCCAATTGAACCAACAATGAACTCCAATTCTCTGTCCCAGGCAGGCTTTTCCTTATGTCTCTCCTTTAAGGCACCATGACCTGCCTGACATTCCGGTCAGAAGCTTCAGGTCTTCATCTCTTTTTGCTTCATTGCCATCTGCTGAGTTGAAACCCAAAGTCCATTTTAGCTCATGTATATCTTTTAAAAGTGTCCTCCACCCTTCATTTATAGGGTCACAAACTTATTTTGGACTTCTGTACTTTCTCATCTGAACTAATGAAGCCCTTTACTAACTGATCTCTTTGCACTGGACCGGACTTTCTCCAATGGATGCTCAATCCTGCTGCCAGCATGAGTAATTCAAAACACAAAATGATTCCAGCTTGGCTTAAACATGCTTAATGATGTATTATCACCTCCAGGATGAGATTCAATTTTGTAGCACTGAGCACATCTTCATGATCAAAACAGGGTCTGTCCCTCCCCTAACACCCCCGCTCCACTATTCCTTTTCCTCACAATTACCCGCACTCCACTCACAATAACCCAGGAATCATCTTAATCAGCTATGAGCACAAAAACATTACAGCGATACAATTGAGGACGGACTGTACTGGTTAACAATGAGCTTCAGTGGTTAGGACAGAAAGGACTCAGAGACAGTGTCAATTTGCTTGTGTCACATCCTGAACAAAGACACCCTGGTTTGACACCATCATGTCCTTTTCCAAGTCTTCCTGTCTCATTATCGGATTCTTACCTTACTTTCATGTTCAGAAACTTACTCAGAAACTTCTCTCTATAGTAAGGTTTGAGCAACATGAATCGCCAGAACTTTAGTTCACAAGTTTCAGAAAGAGGAGGAATAGTTTCACATCTGTCCAGAATTGATGACTTCCCAGAATAATAGGGAGAAAGTTCACTGCCTTGAGGGGAAATTCTACCCATGTTGAACAGAGATATGGTATACCCATAGACCCCGAAACACAAAAACGGGAGGGGAAATGTCCCAAGCATAGAAGCTTAAACAGGTAGAAACTGGTCAGGAAAAGGAATAAACATATTTTCCCCCCAGTGGTTAAGAAATGCCTCCCTGAAGAAGTTAAGCTGAAGCAGATCCCTAAGAGAGGTGCTCGTGTGTCATGAGGATATCTTCAGTGGATGGATTTTACTCAGAATGAAAAGTGCTCATTCCTGAGACAGAATAATATTGGAGTGTTTAAAGGATGCTTGCTAACACCACAGAAACCTGAGTAGAGTAGGTCAGCGAAAGGAAGATGGCAGGCGAGGCAGCCAGAAGTGACATAATTCTGGGTCTGATAGACATTGTGTAAAATTTTGGATTTTGTTCTAACTGTATCAGAGCTTTCAGAAATTCGTAAACAAGGAAGAAATGTAATTGGGCTTGTTAAAAATATTACCCAATTATTCTGAGAAGAATGGGTTATAAGGGAGTGTAAAAGTGTTCAATATCTAATAAGGGTGCTGCTCCCACCTTTTCTTTCTGAAAATAGCTACCAATTCTCACAAATATTCGTCAACGTGAAATTTAGAATATACAACCAAAAACGAGCAATGAAGCAAAGCTAAAACTCACAAACACCCAGCAATTGCTTACAATTGTATTTATTTTTATGGTAATTGCAAAAGAATAGATTTATTTATTCTTGTGTTTTTCCTTTTAGAGCAATTATCTGTTTCTCCTGGTGTTCACGTCTTGATTATGACAATTACATATAATGTATAGTTCATTATATTTAGTTCACACAAATACAATTTTAATTTTTCTAATGACTTTTCATTTCTGTTAATATATCTTTTGATTTATTCTCATTTCAGTTTTTTTTTGCTTCTATAAAAAACTTTGAATTATATATCTTGTGTTAAATACATTATAATGCTAATGTACTATTTCCAGCATTTGATTAATTTATTTGATAAATATACCGTAATATAGTGTGTAGGATACATTTATCTCTTCTTCATTGAATTTATGCATTTTTTGTGTCTTTTATGACAGAAAGTCTTCAAATTATAGCCAGCATTGGAGCAACTGTTCATAGTATCATTGTTTGCTCTTACTTCTGCTAAGGGGAGGTTTAGGTTTTAGCTGTTTTATATAATGGTGCTGCTGGTTTCTAATGAATACTTGTTCATTTCGAAGATGATGTTAAAGGAGATTTAAGAATATTCCAATTCCACTCTTTTGGTTATTTTAAAGTGTACTCTAATGTACGGACGATTCTAGTTACATTGTTGTGCTATCGAATATTGTTCGTTCATTCTAACTATCTAACTATATTTTTGTTAAATGCCTAAGGTGATGGATACCCAAACTGATGCAATGTGTTCATGTCGTATACCTGTATCAAAACATCACCTGTTTTTCTATAAAGCTAAAAAACTATTGTGTACCCATGATATTTAAAAATAAAAAATATTATAAAATAGTTTTAGTACTAATATATAAATCAAAGTTCAGGCATCTTCAGGGAAAAGAGAAAAAAATCAACAAAATTGTAAATGGAAAATTCTAAATTTAGTACAAAATGCTCAAACAGATAGTTTAATATAAGTAGCCTGCTATTAAGATTATGTGAAATATATTTAAATTCTTCCCATTTCACCTTTTGTTTACACATTTTTAAGGAAGTGTTGAAAAATTCTTGTAAAGCCGTTAGTTTGATTGCATTTTTGCTAAACAATTTCCTTTGCATCTTTACATTTTTTAATACATCACAATTTTATTTATAGCCAAGTATGTAATCAGTTTTTATGCATCTTCCATAGGCATAAATTGTAAAACTGAACTGAATATGAATGCGTGCATCACACGTATGTTAGGTAAGAATGTTCTATTAGTATCACAATTGTTTGTATCTTTCCCTATACCTACCAGCTGAATTGTCAGTTCTCAAGAATACTTTTTAAAAATTTCTACTATGGGTGGTACCTCTGGCTCAAAGGAGTAGGGTGCCAGCCCCATACACCAGAGGTGGTGGGTTCAAACCCAGCCCCAGCCAAAAACTGCAAAAAAAGAAAAAAAAAATTTCTACTATGTTTATTGATTTACTAGTTTTCCTATATATTTCTAAAAGTGTTTTCTTACATCTATTTCTTGCCATATTGATAATCTAAGTGGGTCTGACTATTATTATTATTATTATATTTTTTTTTCAGTTTTTGGCCAGGGCTAGATTTGAACCCACCACCTCTGGTGTATGGGGCTGGTGCCCTACTCCTTTGAGCCACAGGCGCTGCCCTGAGTCTGACTATTATTGAAATTATCCACTTTTTTTTACTATTTAAGCTTTTGGACTTCAATGAAATCTAATTTCAAATTAGGAGTTTTTATCATGCTTTTTGCTTATCACTTAATTTTAAATCACATTTTGCCATTTTGTTTTAGATATGTTTCTCCTTAGCAAATTGTGCATGTATTTATTTAATCAAAACTGAGAGGCTCTGTCTTTGAACAGTGTATTACTCAACCCATTCCTTTTTGTAAGTGATATAATTGATCTCATTCCTTTGATAAAATGTATTTGTTCCTATGTTTTAAAATGTACTATAAACTTGTTATTATTATTTATTTCCTAGGAAAATATTAGCTGATTAATAAAGTTATCTGAAGTTCTATTTATTTCTATAAATGCTATTGCTCACAGCCGTTCTCTTCTATTTAGAATTAATGAAAAAGTTTAATAGATTCCTTGCTCATCACTATTTCTCATATAGAATATCTTCCATCTTGAGATATTTTCCAATTTAACTTTCATTTGAGGAGAGCATGTCTTTATTTTTTTATTTTTATTTTTTATTAAATCATAAATACATAGATCATGCATACATTAATGCATTTATGGAGTATAAGGTGCTGATTTCATACAGAATTAGGAATGCTTACATCACATTGGTTAATATATTCCTCATCTCATTTACTTATTATTGTGTTAAGACATTTATACTCTATACTAATAGATCCAACATGTTCCCTTGCATTATGCACCATAGGGGTGATCCCACCATTCACCCTTCCTTGATCTGACCTCACCCTCCCCTCTCATCCCCTCCCATCTTGGGCCATAGTTGTTATGGCCCTTATGTTATGGCACTTACATATGAAAGTGTGAGTGATTGGAAATTGGTTTCATAATAGTACTGAGTACATTGGATATTTTTTCTTTTATTCTTGAGATACTTTACTAAGTAGGATATGTTCCAGCTCCATCCATAAAAACATGAAAGAGGTAAAGTCTCCATTTTTAAGGCTGCATAATATTCCATGGTATACATATACCAGAATTTATTAATTCATTCATGGGTCAATGGGCATTTGGGCTTCCACCATGACTTGGCTATTATGAATTGAGCTGCAATGAACAATCTGGTGCAAATATCTTTGTTTTAAAGTGATTTTTGGTCTTTTGTATATACCCCTAGTAGAGGAATTGCAGGATCAAACAGCAGGTCTACTTTTAGATCCCTGACTATTCTCCATACTTCTTTTCAAAAGGGACGTATTACCTTGCACTCCCACCAGCAGTGCAAAAGTGTTCCTTTTTCTCCACATCCACGCCAACATCTGTAGTTTTGGGATTTTGTAATGTGAGCCACTCTTATTGGAGTTAGATGATATCTCAAAGTGGCTTTGATTTGCATTTCTCTGATAATTAAAGATGATGAGCCTTTTCTCATGTGTCTGTAGGCCATGTGCCTATCTTCTTCAGAGAAGCTTCTGTTCATGTCCCTTTGCCCACAATGAAATAGGATTACTTGTTCTTTTTTTATTAATAAGTTTGAGTTCTCTGTGGATTCTGGTTATCAAACCTTTGTCAGAAGCACAACCTGCAGATATCCTCTCCCATTCTGATGGCTGTCTGCTTGCTTTACATACATACTGTGTTCTTGGCTGTGCAGAAGCTTTTAGTTTGATCAGATCCCAGTAATGTATTTTTAGTGTTGCTTCAATTACCTGGGGGCTCCTCCTTATAAAGTATTCTCCCAGGCCAATTTCTTCAAGTTTTTACTCTGTACTCTCTCCAAGATCTTTATAGTTTCATGTCTTAAATTTAAATCTTTTATCCAGTGAGAGTCAATTTTTGTTAATGATGAAAGGTGTGGGTTCAGTTTCAGTCTTTGACAAGTCGCCAGCCAGTTCTTCCAACACCATTGGTTAAATAGAGAATCTTTCCCCCAATTTATATTTTTTATGGGCTTATCAAAGATCAAACGATGATAAGTGTCTGGGTTCATTTCTTGGTTCTCAATTCTGTTCCATGCATCTACCTCTCTATTTCTGTTCCATACCGTGCTGTTTTGTTCACTATAGACTTATAGTATAGTTTGAAGTCTGGTAGCATGATTCCTCCTGATTTGTTTTTATTTCTGAGTAATGTCTTGGCTATTTGAGGTTCTCTGGTTCCATATAAAATGAAGTATTATTTTTTCCAGATCTTTAAAGTATGATGGTGGTGCTTTGATAGGGATTGCATTAAATTTGTAGATTGATTTGGGTAATATGTACATTTTAACAATGTTTATTCGTCCTAGTCATGAGCAAGGTATGTTTTTCCATTTGTTAATGTCTTCAGCTATTTATTTTCTCAGAGTTTCTTAATTCTCTTTATAGACATCTTTCAAGTCCTTTGTTAGGTGAATTCCCAAATATTTCATCTTCTTTGGCACAACCATAAAGAGAATAGAGTCCTTGACTGGTTTTTTTGGCTTTATTATTATTGGTATATGTAAAAGCTACTGATTTGTGAGTACTGATTTTGTATCCTGAGATGCTACTATATTCCTTGATCACTTCTAATAGTTTTGTAGTTGAGTCCCTGGGGTTTTCCAGGTATAAAATCATATCATCTGTGACGAGAGACAGTTTGATCTTCTCTGATCCTATTTGTATTCTCTTGATCACCTTCTCTTGCCTGATTGAGATGGCTAAGACTTCCATCACGATGTTAAAAAGCAGTGGAGACATTGGGAAACCTGGCATGGTTCCTGATCTGAGGAATCCACTCATGGATCCCGAGTGGAAATGTTTTCAATTTTACTCCATTTAATATGATAATGGCTGTGGGTTTGCTGTAGAGGGCCTCTATCAATTTTTAAAAAGTCCCTTCTATACCTATTTTTTAAAGTGTTCTGATCATGAAAGGATGCTGGATATTGTCAAAACATTTTTCTGCATCTATTGAGAGAATTATATGTTCTTTGTTTTTTAGTTTGTTTATGTGATGTATTATAGATTAGATTAGATTTACATAAATTGAACAAACCTTGAGACCCTGGTATAAAACCCAATTGGTCATGATGTATAATTTGTTTAATGTGTTGCTAGATTCTGTTGACTAGGATCTTATTGAATATTTTTGCATCTATGTTCATTAAAGATATTGGGCTATGGTATTCTTTTCCTGTTTGTCTTTTCCTGGTTTGGGGATCAGGTTGGTATTTACTTCATAGAATGTGTTGGGTGGTATTCGTTCTTTTTTGATGTTTTGGAAAGGGTTAAGTAATACAGGTACTAGTTCCTCTTTAAAGGTTTGGTAGAATTTTGATGTGAAGACATCTGGTCCCAGACTCTCTTTTTTGGTGAGATTTTGATTCTATTTCAGTACTTGATATAGTCTGTTCAGCATTTCCAATTATTTTTGAGTAAGTCTAGAAAGTTGGCATGCTTCCAAGTACTAGTCAATTTCTTTCAGATTTTCATATTTCTGAGAATAAATTTTTGTAGTGTTCATTAAGGAGTTTTTGAATTTCTGAGGTGTTTGTTGTTATTTCGCCTTTGTCATTTCTGATTGATGATATTATGGACTTCAGTTTTCTATTTTTGGTTAGATTGGCCAAAGGTTTATAAATTTTGTTGAATTTTTCTAAAGACCAACTTTTTGATTCATTGATCTTTTGAATAGTTCTTTCGATTTCATTTCATTTAATTCTTCTCTAATTTTAGTTATTTCTTTTCTTCTGCTGGGTTTGGGGTTGGAATGTTCTTCCTTTCCCAGTTGCTTAAGATGTCCTATTAAGTTATTGACTTCCTCTCTTTCGGTTCTCTTGAGGAAGGCTTGCAATGCTATAATTTTTTTTTCTTAGGATGTCCTTTGTACTATCCCACAGGTTCTGATAATTCTGTCTTCATTATAGTTTTGTTTCCAAAATTTGGCAATTTCCTTCTTAATCTCATCTATGACCCAGCTATCATTAGGCATAAGGTTATTTAGTTTCCATGTCTCTGTATGAGTATGCAGATACCTGTTTTTGGTGAGTTCAAATTTTATTGCATGATGATCTGAGAAAATACAAGGAATAATTTCTATACTTGTAAATTTTCTGAGGTTAGACTCGTGACCTAAGATGTGATCAATTTTGGAAGATGTTCCATGGGCTGATAAGAAGAATGTGTATTCTGTTTTGTTAGGATGAAATGTTCTGTAGATGTCTATTAAATACAACTGTTATATGGTTAAGTTTAAATCTAGAATTTATTTGCTTAGTTTCTTGTTGGAGAATCTATCCAGCACTGACAAAGAGGTGTAAAATCTCCAACTATTATGGTGCTGGAAGATATTAAATTGCTCATGTCTGTTAGGGTCTCCCTTATAAATTGAGGAACATTCTGGTTGGGCGCATAAATGTTAATAATTGACATCTCATCATGTGTGAGTATTTCCCTTAACAAATATGAAGTGACCATCCTTGTCTTTCCTTAATTTTGTTTGTTTAAAGCCTAGTGTATCTGCAAATAAAATTGTTACCCCTGCTTTTCTCTGATTTCCATTTTCCTGGATTACAGATATCCATTCCTTCACCCTGAGTCTATATTTATCCCTTAAGGTAAGATGAGATTCTTGTATGCAACAGATATCTGTCCTGAATTTTGTATCCAGTCAGCCAGCCAACATGTGCCTCTTAAGAGGACAGTTTAAGCCATTTATATTAATTGAGAGTATTGATAAGCCTGGTAGTATTTGGGGTGTCATTTTAGTGAAAATTTTAAATGAACATTGAACAGTGAACATTTTAAATCTTTTCACCACTGTGGAAATTGGGTTTTGGTCAAGAATTTAAGAGTGAGTTTGTTTTGGTGGTAGAGCATTGTGCTGGTCATTATGAAGGATGGGTCTGAGGATATCTTGAAGAGATGGTTTGGTTATGGCAAATTTCTTCAACATGTGTATGTCATTAAATTATTTAACTTCTCCATCATAAATGAAGCTCAGTTTAGCTGGATACAGGATCTTGGGCTGAAAGTTGTTTTGTTTTAGGATATCGAAGGTTAGTGATCATCCTCTTTTGGCTTGAAAAGTTTCAGCAGAGAAATTTGCAGTTATTCTAATATTCTTTCTCTTGTAGGTTATGATTTTCTTAGGTCTGACTGTTTGCAGGATTTTCTCCTTCATATTAACTTTGGTGAAGTTAATTACAATGTGTCTAGAAGATGCTTTATTTGGGTTGAGTCCTGTTGGGGTTCTGAAACTGTCTGCTATCTGAATTTCAGTATCTGAATTGCCATACTTGTGAAGTTTTCCTCAATTATCTCTTGGAGTAGAGTATCTGTGCCTTTCAGACAATCCTTTTCTTCAGGGATTCCTGTGAGGTGAAAGTTTGCCCTTTTGGAGTGATCCCACAATTCTCTCAGGGAATGATTCATTTTTGCTCTCCACTTCTCTTCCTCTTTGAGCATTTGGGAGTGTTTAAAAGCTGTGTCTTCAACGTCATTAGATCCTTTTTTCTGCCTGGTCCATTCCATTACTGAGGGATTCTACTGTATTTCTCAGATCTTTGAGGAATGCAAGTTCTTGCCTCAATGTGTCAAAATATTTGGTGATTTTGTCTTTGAATTCATTGAATTCTTGAGACAATTTTTCAAGTGTTCCTTGAATTTCTAACTCCTTATTAACCTCCATTCTGTTAATCATATTTGCAATCCAAATTCTGAATTAGATTTCTGACATCTCAGCCATTTGTTTATGAATGTGATCTTCTGTTGTGTCTCCTTTGTCATTCCTTGGGGCAGTTGATCTACTCTGATTATTCATGTTGCCACAGTTTTTCCTCTGATTCCACCCCATGATACAACAAAGATATTTGTATTAGAATGTTTATTGCAGCCCAATTCATAACTGCCTGATCATGGAAGAAGCCCAAGTGCCCATCAATCCACGAATGGATTAACAAACGGTGGTATATGTACACCATGGAATACTATGCAGACTTTACGTACTTCATGTTCACATGGATGGAGCTGGAAAATGTTCTTCTGAGCAAAGTATCACAAGAATGGAAGAAAGAGTATCCAATGTACACACCCCTATTATGAAACTAATTTATACCTTTTATATGTAAGCTATAACCTAATAACAGCCTAAGACTATGGGAATATTATTTTTCACCATTTGGCTAGAGAAGATGGCAAGGTGAAATTGAATTGATGGCTCCTGGAGTTGTACTTCACCAGCCCTTTACCAAAGAACTGGGACTGGTGATTGCAGCATTTCCCTTAGAGCTTTACAAAGGTCTCATTCAGGAATACAGCCTGAAACTCTGGGGACCTGTTTGGTGTGGTGGGGCTAGATGGTGCTGACTGGTATTCAACTAGTCTCTGTCCAATCCTAGTAAATCAGTGGCTTTGGGCTGACATTTCATCTATGGAGATATATAAGTAATTAAGACCTCCCCACACATGCATAGGTGACAACTGGAATGGGAGAATCCCACACTCCCACAAGAACATAACTAGTGTACAACCTCGGTGGGTTCCCAGGTGATTGGCCCAGGTCAAGAATTCCAAACCAATTGTCCCAGTCAACACAAACACTGATCAGGTGGGAGAGTTCAAAAGGTCATCAGCATCTAGGCAGCAGGGTCCACTGGCAGCTCAATTTGACCCCAGTGGGAGGGACCATGGAGCCACCATCACTGTCAGAGGCAGCACTGTCAAAGTCGAGGGTGGTGCTGCTGGTCTTGGGTACTGCTGTGTGCAGATTGCAGGAGCTGGAAGGGAGCTGGGGGGTGTTGCCATTGGAGATCACATCTTTAAATAGTTATCACAAAGGAGACTCAAGAGTGATATACTTTCTGAATTCATTTGGGTCATATTGTGCTTACTTTTAGCCCTGAAATATCAATTTTATTTTGGCTCAGTGTAAATACTAGTTTTGCACCAATTTTCTCTTGTATTTCTGTAAATAGTCTTCATTCCTTTCTAATATTCTACTATTGTGAAGAAAATTCTAATATCAATCTATTTGTTTTCTCAGAGTAACAGATTTATTTCAAGGCTGGAAAGTCCTTGCTAACCTTGTAAAGCTCTAAACAATAACCTAACCTTAGAGTCTTTTTGAAAACCCAAAGTGACAAAAGGATTTGGACGTTTCCTCTATATCTGTTAGTCAGATCACACTGTCAGATCATACTTTTTGAAAAATGTGTTCAGGAGAAGAAATAATGAGCATATGCTGGGGCTGCCTGCTGAGATTTTTCCTAAAGTTTATATTTTCTAAATCCTAATAGGCAAAACCAATTGTTTCATTTACCATTTAAGAATAATAATCCATAAGAAAGCACAATAAATTTGATAAATTTTTGCAATGATGTATATGAAATCTTAAACATATATCTTTTTTCTTGCTTTTTCTTATTAAATGTCACATAAAGGATCAAACAAAACAAGAAAATAATAAAATATCATGAAAACCAAAGAGAAAGAATTTAAAATAAATTTAAGTGCACAGACAAGGAATATTCTAATTCTGGGTGCTTCAATAGACATATTTTATAAGAAAAGAATGTTGCTTCAGATATTTAAAATTGGATTTATTAGGAAGGAAAAACAAAAGCATTATCCTTGAATAAAAGCTACTCCAAATATTGAGTAAATGAGGCAGAAACACAAAACCTCAATGAATAATTGTGAAACTTTCTTAACATTAATATTGTGATGGGTATTTAACTATTTACTCCCCTCTGGCCTCAGATATTGACATTACCATGAGAAACCGTAGCATATTTTTGTTTTGTATATACATGAATGCATTGTAATATTACTCTGCAAATGCAGAAGAAAGAAGCAACTAAAATGGCTAGTCAGGCAGGAGGAAGTTAGGCACAAATGACAGTGTCTCGAAAATATTACTTATTGTTTTGAAATGGCTCAAGGGCTCAGGCAAATGATAAACAACAAACCCAGAGAAATACTGACAGATTGAAAGCCACAGCTTTAAAACAACCTTTTCTTATTTTATGCTCTTCCATTGAAAAGTGACTTTAATATAGAATTGCAGAAGGAATAAAATGATGTTCTTTCACACAAAGGTATCCTTCTGTGTAACTCTCAAGTCTATGGAGAGCCCTTGAAGTGTATCGTAACATCTCCGTGCCACCACAGGAGCTTCACATAACCTGCAAGTACCTGCCTCTAGCATTCACCAGACACACACAGACATTATTAGAAGGAAGCCAGACTTGCCTTTATCTAATAACAGGTCCCCTGAGAATATCCCAGAAGCAGTAAGGCATGTTCACTAGTGTCACAGGATGAACTAAAAATTGTGATTCCTTTTCTTTTTTTAACTCCATCTTCTGTAGCATGAACTGAGTATTATATTTTTCTTTGTTGCCCTAATGTAACCCTTGGCCCTTCAGTCTTCTTTGATATATGATAGTATAAAAATATCTACAAAAATATCAAGTGACCTTTGCTTCTTTCATTGCAGATCATAATCCTCTCAAGTAACTACACAATCACCTCATGGTCAAATAAAAATTAGTAATTGTAAGATACCAGCAAAAATTTAAAAAATTGCTATTTGAAGCAGGGACAGTGGGTCACATCTATAAATCCCAACATCTCAAAGGCTGAGGTGGGAGGATTGCCTTAACTCTGAAGTTCAAGGCTATGATCATACCAGTACACTCCAGCTTGTCCAGTTGACATGCTAAAGCATATATAACGTTATTCCACAATCCATTACCAACATGTTTGATTGGGTAATAACATCTGTGCAGCTTTGAAGCAGATGAAAGAAGAATGGAAATAAATTATTATCATCCTATTTTTTTTAATTATAGTAAAACTGAGGCCCAGAGTGTTTTTATGTAATTTAGTTTCCAAGGTAACTATTACAATTAGTAATCAAAATGCTAAAATATTATATTATTAATACTGGGAACTTGTATATTGAAAACATGTGTGCCTCAGGGAAATTTTAGCACTAGACTTAAGTGCTGAAAGTTTAAGATCCCAGTTAACTTTGTTTTTCATTTCTTTTTTTAAATTCTGAGAGTGCTATCTCTTAACTTTAGCCTTAACTTTAGCCTTAACCTATCTCTTAACTTTAACCCTTAATCTGAAGAGCTGAGATCTATCTTCTTTTAAGCATTATATTTGGTTTAACTCAACCTTAAGTGCCTGCAGGGTGTAGGCATCTAAAAAGTTATGTCAAGAACATATGATTTAGGAAGCATATGATTGTTCATTTAGCTCAGCATTTAAAGTTATCCTTCCAATCACCTTCTTAACCTCTTTGAAATTTCATCTCTATCTATGCTTTTATCTGCCATATAATGTCAGAAAGAAATGAGTATGTCCGTTCAAAGCTAACCCTGATCTGTCCTCTACTCACCTTCAAAACCCCACTTTCTCTGTTATTAAATCTTCTTTTAAATCTTATCAGCATGGCCCTTTCTACCCTTTCCACTATGTCATCATATTGCTAAAGCCATCATATTTTTTCAGATCTTCATTTGACTTCCACGTTTCTGCATTGTAACACTTTCTCTCTTTACCCAGGATTCTGTTTAAGTCATTGGCAGCATGTTTTCAGAATCCCCTTTCTATGTAACTGATTCTTGAAGTTTTTCATCAACAATCTTTACACAGTACACATGCTTCTGTATCTCTGAAATGCTCTTGGTACAATTAAGCATATAGGAAAATACAGATCTATTTAGCATTCTCATGACCCCTCCTTAATTAATTATTTGGAGTTTAATATATGAAATTATTTTTCCATAAATTGTAAATTATACACACAGCCCTTAATAGGAAGGGATCTACAGTGTGTTGGCAAAATCCATTAACGGATATTACATGATTTATAGAACAAATGATTCTTGATGTAATGGGATGTATCGAGTGCCTTGAGTCCAAATCTCTAGTAGTAGTGTATATTGTTGAATTTCCATTTTCTTCTTCAATTACTGCTCTGTCCATCTCCAGAGCACTATTATCTTCTTGATGTTCCCATTGTTCTATTGCCCCTTTTAAAATTATTTTCCTGATGTCTCTTTTCTCTGCCATTTCATTGTGACTGGTAAAGGGTTTCAATATTTTCCCTGCTGTACTTATATTTGCTGAAGGACTGCATTCCTACTGCTATCTGTATGTTGCATTAAGCAGCATCAACATGTTGATGATATCTGCAAGTATCTATATTTATTGCATATATATGTATCTATATCTTCATTTCATGCATGATAGTCATAATTTAAACTCCATTAGGATATCCTATGGTATAGTCCAAACTGGCCATATTCTCTATAGAAAGTACCACAAATGTTCAAACTTCAAATTCACCAAGACCACTACTGCTAATTACATATAGGTCCCTATAATTTATTGCCTGAATTGATGTAGTATTTATTTTTAAATTTAATAGTAACTATTTTAATAGG
The DNA here is from genome assembly GCF_000181295.1 of Otolemur garnettii. Taxonomy (NCBI): domain Eukaryota; kingdom Metazoa; phylum Chordata; class Mammalia; order Primates; family Galagidae; genus Otolemur; species Otolemur garnettii. The sequence continues at coordinate 32,839,088 of NW_003852402.1, read as the reverse complement.
CAATACATTCATATGCCTTAACATTTAAAAGGTAAAGAAAAAATAGTATCAAGAAAATTTTTCCTGAATGAATTTTCTGAACAGTGGCATATGTATACCATGGAGTATTATTCAGACATAAAATGATAAAGACTTTACATATTTTGTATTAACTGGGATAGAGTTGGAGAACATTCTCTTTAGTAAAGTATCACAAGAATGGAAAAGCAAGTATGCAGTGCATTCAATACCAACATGAAGCCAATAGAGGAACTAATATATGTCCACACAAGAGAAAACCTCAATTTAATTCAAATTGGGAGGGGGGTGATGGGAGGACAGGGGATTGGTGTCTCTCACCTAATGGGCACAGTTTAAGAGTATATGACACACCTCCTGGGTTGAGAGGCACTTGATTTTTTTTTTTTTTTTTGCAGTTTTTGGCTGGGGCTGGGTTTGCAGCTGCCACCTCCGGTATATGGGGCCGGAGCCCTATTCCTTTGAGCCACAGGCACCACCCAGCACTTGCTTTTCTTAAGATTTCTTTTTCTCTTCTCAATTTATTATTGAGTTTTTTTTTATTTCTGACTTATGCTATTCTTCTGTATCCACTATCTTTTTTTAAAATAGCTGATTTAAAAAGTATAGTTTTCTCCTGGTATTAATGATTCTTTTCTCTTTATAATAAAGTCAGAGGGAATTTGACTTAGACACACCTTTAACCCTCAAATCTCACTCCTTCTCTAGAGTGGATTCTTCTACATAAATCGCACCAAATATTTTTGAGGTTGGTTCTCAGTATTCACAATCACCTATCTGGAATGCTAATTCCCCAGACTTCTCAGACTCATTACTGGTCGTAATATCTTGGATTTAGTTCATTTTTTTGCTACTTTCCTCAATCTATGTATATTATACATGCATTGGAGGATCATGTCTCCATGTTACCTCAGGATCATTTATCCATGGAGCATATATCCTTGCACCAGCCCTTATATCAAACGGTGGCCTTTCTTCCAATCTCAAGTATATTAAATAATCTCTAGTTGACATAGATGCATAGAATCTTGATCTTAGAATTTCAATAGTGTCTAAATTGCTTTGTCCTCAAATCAATCCTGACTCACAGTATTACTATAAATATTGTCATAGTGTATTATGTGGATATTTCATTTAAAGTTGGTATCACAAAAGTCACAGAGAGGAAAGTGTAAGTAGAGGAACTTATTTAACTTTTTAAGAAAATAATTTGGCTTGAATTGGTCACTTGGTTGCCAGAAAGCCGCCACATTGACTTTGGAATAACAATGCAGTTGGCATCATTGCCACAAACTTGAATATTATCCACGTGTTTTCCAGATCCTACTCTTCTCACTAACCTGACACACAGAATTTAATATTTTGAGTTTGCTTAATAGAAATAGTTATGAAATGAAAACATTTCATTTGCAAATTTTTGGAAGATTTCTATAGAGATATATACTGAAAATTGCCAAGGACATGGACAATATGTATCCTTGACACTTGCCCTGGGTCTAGAACTTTCATTTTATTTCAGCATTTTCACTATCAGAGATGTTCAGTATTTAATGAGAAAAAAAATTGGGATGTTTTAATACTCTTAATTTATTTAAAGTGAGACTATTATGTCATTATTAAGAGTAATTTTTTGAGAAACTTTATTCAAACTAATTTCTATTACAATGGAAAGCCTCAGGCACCCATTAAATAAGAAATATTTTCTTTCTTGAATTGCTTATACTACACGTATATATTCCATTAGTGATTTTCTCTTGAAAATAGTTTTTTTTTGTTTGTTTTTGCTTCTTAACTAGCTAATTTCCTAGATAATTCTAATAAGAATTTTAATGAAATGGAGGGCAATGACTTGCCACCAGACACGTACCCTGAAGGAAGAAACACCTGTCTGAATGACGTTTAGTATCAGTTAAGAGACTCTTTCTCCACATTTGAAATGGCTTTGTGTTTACAAAAACATTTTCTAAGAGAAGCATTTCCTGTATTCAAGTCATATTGCATGTAACATAAATAGCAAATTACAATGTCTACTAAGAGATGACAATATTCTTATGAAAAAATAAAATTATTTCAGTTTATCCTCTTCCATTCCCTTTTTATGTGGTTCTCTCATCAGTTTTTTTCCCTAAATTGCCATACTGACATACCTGCATTGTTGTTTTACATTCTCAAAGTAACTTTTTAAAAAATTTCCTTGCTGTCAGTTATGAATCTGTCTGAAATATTTGACCACATATATGAGACAAATTTTGATGCAACTAAGTGGAAGTTGACATTAAATTGGAACCACTGAAGCTCATGTGATTTGAGTGCCAATGGGGACATGTTCTGGCATGAATGTATATTGTCTTCGTTTTGTGAATTCTTTCATTTGGTTCATCATGCTCTCACGCTACGTGAAAGGCAGAGACAATATATTAGGTGCCTTCCTTAATCTCTTGCCTTTGATCACTCATCTCTCTACAGCTAACATAGATCTTTTAAAATGTAAATGGGATTTTACTATTCAAGTGCATGTATGTACACACGTATAAAACATTTTGCTCTTTTTAATCATATATATATATATATATATATTGCTTGTTTTCTCCTGAATAATTGCATATTATTGTGTTTTTCTGTGAGATGTGTTTAGATTAGAAGATTACTTGTATCTTTCCCAAATGAATACGACTTTCATATGAATTTTTTCATAGAAAAAGTCATGCATTACCTATGTTAAGAAAACTCAAATGCTAAAATACTGGATTTGGAGACAGATAACTTTGCTTCTCACTTAAACCCACTTAAAGAATACTTATGTATTTATTGAAATTCTACCCTTATAAAATAAATTATAATTCAATTATAATTTGTATGAGAGTTTATGTTTGAACCAATTATTTTAGAATGTTTTCTATACCTGTGTTAATAATCCATTTATGCCTTACGTGTTCTGTGTTATATTTCCATGGTTGGTGCTCAGAGAAAATTCATACATTGCCAAATTCCACAAGAGAATAACCCCTTTCCCTTTTAAGATTTCTTTTTTATGATCTTATTTTTATTTATTTATTTATTTTTTATTAAGTCAAATACACATAGATTATGAACACAGTCAGGCATATGTGGGGTACAATGTGCTGATTTTGATTTTTTTTTTATACAATCTGCCATGGTTACATCAGACCAATCATCATAACTTTCACCTCATTCACTTGATTATTGTGCCAAAACATCTATGTTCTACACTTCACAGATTTGACTTGTAACCTTGTCATATGCTCCATATGTGTCCTCCTCACTCCCTTCCCTTCCCGCTCCATTTCTCTCCTTCGTCCTGAGTTATAGTTGTGTTCTATCTTTCATAGGAAAGTGTGAGTAAATATAAGTAGCTTTCATAGACGTACTAAGTACATTGGATACTTTTTCCTCCACTCTTGAGACTCAGGAGAATATGTTCCAGATCCCTCCATGTATGTCTTTCAATAAAGATTTACATTTATATATATATTACTGTTTTTTCTTTATATATAGGACTTACATCTTTATTTTCAAGATTATTCCTAGCATTTCAAGACTTGGCTGAATTCTATATTTCTTTATATTTAATAATTCTGTCATTTACTTATAATGAGTCTGTTATCTTGATTTTTCCTTTTTCCTACTCAAACTAAGAGTTTATTTAGAAGAAAATTTCCCTTTAAATGTTTATAGTGTACAGATTTTTGGCTATTTTTTAAATACAATCAAGTTACAATTTTTTACTTGAATTTTTATCAGATAATATGAAAAGTGTTGCTTCTGTCCTTCAGGAGTTTTTGCAATTAATTTGTGGCTTGATATATGCCGTATTTTCATGAATAATTCATGATTTGTTTAAAAAATAAATATTTTCTGCCATTTACTTTTTTCAGTTTAGATGTATTCTTCATGTGCTGATTTCTGAGAAGTATAAGTTTTGGTTAGTAAATGTGAGTTTTCATTTATCATTTTCTCTTTCCATTGTCATTATTTCGCCATCTACACTTTGAAGCTACACTTTTGAGTGCATAAAGATTCTTTACCATAGAACTGTACCTTTTTTGGTATCAAATTTGATTAGTATGTCTTTTTCTTCCTTTTAATCTTTAATCTTTGTGTGATCCTATTTCATGTATGTCTCTAGAAAATAGTGTATGCCATATTTTTTTATTCTGATATGAGTTTTCTTAAAAGAGCAGTTCCTCACACCTTTTGTACTATTAACCTGGGTGGAATTGAAGCATATTCTTAGTAAAGTATCACAAAAATGGAAAAGCAAGTATCCAAAGTACTCAATACTAATACGAAGCAAGTAGATGATCTAAGACACTCCCACATAAGAAAAAAACTCAATTCAATTCAAGTTGGGGAGGGGAGAAAGAAGGAGAGTGGAGAGCAGAGAAGGGAGAGAGATGGGTGTCCTCCCACTTATTGGGCACAATGTAAGGGTGTGTGGCACATCTCTTGGGTATGGAACACAACTACAGGAGGAATTGTATCTAACAAATGCAAACATTGTGTGTAACCTAGTTGTTTTGTATCCTCACATTAACCTTAAATAAAAAATAAATAAACAAATAAATAAATAAATGCCAGGCCCTCTCCACAAAAAGAAATGAACAAGGAGTTCTGTGTCAGTCATTTATATTACTGTTAGAACATACCAAATTTAAAAATAGTACCTTCTCTTATTTCACCCATTCACTCTCTATTCTGTTTATCATTTCTTCCTCTTTTTGTTGGATTTTTATTTTTAAATTTTTTCATTCTAATGCACAGATAATAGTTGTATATTCTTATAGGGTACATCTGATGTTTTGTTACAGGCATATGATGTGAATAAATCAAATCAGGGGGGTTTCTTTTTGGATCCTTGCCTATTTTTAATCATATTAGTTGGTCTTTTACTATTGAGTTATTAGAATTCTTTATATATTCTTGTTATTTACCCCTTGTCAGATGGGTAGTTATCCAATACAGAGAGTGCCTATATGTGTGTGTGTGTGTGTGTGTGTGTGTGTACTCATTGTAAGAAAAGAAAGAACTGTATTAAAATTGCAATACTCAATATGTACTAATAATGTTTGTTATCTTGATAATATGTGTTACCTTTTGTAATTGCAGAATTCAGATGTGGCTTGATCAATGGAATAGAATAGAGAACTCAGAAATAAACCCACATATGTATAGTGACCATATCTTGACAAAAGTACCAAGAATATACAGTGGGGAAAGGGGAGCTCTTCAAGAAATCAATAAACGGTGCTGGGAAAACTGGATATCCATTTGTAGAAGACTGAAATTATACTATTATCTATCACTATATACAAAAATAAAATAAAAGTGGATTAAAGAGTTAAATATAATACTTAAAACTATGGCAATATGAAAAATATTAGGTAACTCTTTAAGATGTTGGTCTGGGCAAAAGCTTCTTCCTCATTTTGTTGGACTGATTGAGAATTTTTAGATAATATAAATTTATTTCTTGAATAATTTAGAATTTCCTTAACTAATTCTGTTCTTCTTTTCATTGTAATCAAATTACTAAACATAAAATTTTAAAATAGGTTTTTTGTCAGTGTTTCAGGTTGATCATCATTAATAGACTATTTCCAAAAAGCCAGGACCCTCCCTTCTTCCCTGTCCCCAGTGTCCATCGCCAATGCATGTCAACAGCACTTATTACTTTTGTTAACTAAAAAGATATAATGCTATAGGAATTACAAAGTAAAGCAATAACCCTGTCATATTTTGCTGTTATTTCTATCCATTATTTTTTGTGGCTAGTTCTCGTCATCATAACTAGTAAACCCAAATGTATATAAAATTTTTATGTAACCAGACCATTGTCACCTCCAGGAGATACTTATAACAAATTTTAGAAATGATGTAGTTGTATCTGGGCAAATCTGGATAAATAAAATTTGGGGTAACTTTTTTCTACTTGTTTCTTTTTTGTTTAAATAATCATAACTGGGCTACCACAAAGTTGAACGTTAATAGAGAAAAAAGAGAGGAACAATGAACTATACACTTGTCGATAATTGTGGCGTCCATAATTTTTCAGGTGGTTCCCAAGATTTCTGCACCAACTATAAACTATTGAAAGAAAAATTTAGTTCTTAGTATTGATAAAGTGGTGATAATTCTTGACATGGAAATGTATTATTGCTGTTATTAGTTTTTCATTCACTTGTCAGCTGTGAAGTAGAAAGACATTTTATATTCTTTTTCATTCCTTACTGAGACATGTTTTTTCATTTTCCTTCAATAATTTATTTAAATTAAATATTTAAGTATCTATAATATTGATTATTACTCTGTAAGTCATGATTACTGCCTTCAAGATGCTTAGACTTTAGTGAAATAAGAGATATGATTTGAAAAGTTAATGCTCAAGAGTTGGAGGTTGCTATGAGCTGTGATGCCACAGCACTCTACCCAGGGGGACAGCTTGAGGCTCTGTCTCAAAAGAAAAAAGAAAAGTTAATGAACAAGAGTTTAAGTAATGGTTTGGAGCACCAATGAAAGAAGTCATTTGAACCTGGATAATTTACTTTCACACTGTTAGTTACACAGACGGTAACATTAAGTGGAGTTCAAAAAATAGCAACAGTGTATGGCCTCATGGAGAATAGTATTTTGGAAGCAAAATCGAAAGTGTTCTTTGAGAAACAACAGTGGATGTCAAGAATTTCTTTCTCTATTGGTGAGTTGATGTAGTAAAATAAAAGAGAAACTGCTTCAGAGATAAAGAGAAAATTTTTATATTGTTGAGTGCTAAGACTTGCTAAGATGTCAGTTAAAGCTACCTTTCCAAATTTACTTATTTATCTACTTTTTTTTTTTTTTCAGTTTTTGGCCAGGGCTGGGTTTGAACCTGCCACCTCTGGCACATGGGGCCAGTGCCTTACTCCTTTGAGCCACAGGTACTGACCTACCTTTCCAAATTTAGAAGTTGCTAATCATGCTTGGCTCTGCCTGGAGAGACAGCATATCAATTTGACTTCTTCTGTCAGGTTAAATCACAATGGATACTAACTTCAAAATCATCTATGCTTTTAAGCAGATAGTCAAAATTGAAGTACAATAAAAGCTGCATTTAGCTTATTTAGGGTGGTGCAAGTCTGAGAGAGGTGTAACAGAGATATGATTTAGTCTAAATCTGAGGAAAATAAACGAACTCCTTGCTACTCCACTAACTGACTATGAATTTAAGGAGAACATGTGTGCCAGTTTTAGAGGCTACATATTATGAGTTTAGTCCTTATTCACTAAAATTAGTAAAATAGAAGTCTTAAAACCCCAAGTTGTGAACTTCTTCTTCTTCTTCTTCTTCTTCTTTTTTTGCTGTTTTGGCTGGGGCTGGGTTTGAACCCACGACCACCACCTCCAGCATATGGGGCCAGCACCCTACGCCTTTGAACCACAGGTACCACCCAAGTTGTGAACTTCTAACTGAACTTCATGCAACAAAATATTTTTCTAAGACCTTTTCTGTTGAAAACTTATCTTTGGAAAGAATATTGTTCCTTACTAAAAATATGTGCTGTCAACAGGCTTAATGAATCACTAGTGACAGAGAAGAGAAAAAATAATTACAAACATTTAATGCTTTTTATATCTCATTAGAAGATTTAGCCATTGCACTTTATTGAAATAAAAACAATTAGTGGGAGAGGATCTAAAGGCTGATGTAAACTTGAATAATTAAAAGGTAGGATATCAACAAAGGCCATGCTTATTGATATAGATATACAACAGCATGAATTTTTTTTTGAAATAATAAGTTAAAACTTCTTTAAAGTTTAAGAGAAATGAAGAAGCCAAAGATGTGCAAGAAGGGTCACAATACCTGTATTCCTCATTGTTTTAAGTACTTCTAGTCACCTAAGAAACATTATTTTAACTTCAATACTACATATTACTTAAAGCCATATCCTTCATCTAGGAAAAACTAAATAAACAGAAAGCCCAGGAAGCATAACTGTCTTTGTAGGCGATTTTAAAAGCAACTCAAAAGTAATAATAGTAAGAAATAAAAATTAATGAATGTAATATTGCATAGCATAAGCTAATCAGTTCACGTTAGGCCATCAAAGTGTTTTGAAAATGAAGTACTTTTGGTACTCTGAATCTGTTAGTTGGGCAGTTTCATAGAAAAGAAGAGAAATCTTCAAGACACTATAAGCTAATTCAAATATCAAATATTGAGGCCACCATAAAGGAGAAGGATATGAAAGATATCATTCTAATATTATTCTTAGTAGTCTTATCCAACACTTAATCTACCTTTAAGAAATGTTAAATTTTTCACTTTGAGAACTCCATTATACTTTTCATAGATTTAATGTTTAACAGTTGCCAGTGTTTATGAATTTCATGTTTTTTTCTTTAGATCAGTTTTTTTTTTTCTGCAACATGTCATAAAAAAATAAGAAAGTTTGCACAAACGCATGAGATATTTTGCATTTGCTTATCTTGGCTAAGAAGGGCAAATACAAGTGTTTATAAAAAGAAATAGATTTCCAATATTATACATTTTTATTTTTATAGGAGTAGCTGCCTTTCAAATATATTTAGCATTTTAAAGCAGTTGGTAATGTCTGTATTGACTCCACATTCTTATTGGAGTATACAGGTTACAGTTGGTACCTTGACTAATCTGGACAATATGTGTCGAGCTGGAAGGTAGATCTGTAGTAGGCTGAGTAGTGGCAACAAAGAGATCCATGTTCTAACCCCTGGAAACTAGGAATATTACTTTATATGGAAAAAGAATAAATAATACTTTATGAGGCACAAATATAGTTCAGTTAAAGTCATGGAGAGGAGGAACTTGTCCTGGATTATACAGTAGCTCCTAAAGGCACTCGCATGTGTCTTTCTAAAAGAAAGACTAAGCAAGTTTTTTGTTTTTTTTTTTTTTCAGACGGAACCTCAAGCTATCCACCTGGGTAGAGTGCCATGGCATCATGCTCACAGCAACCTCCAACTCCTGGGCTCAAGCGAGTCTCCTGCCTCCGCCTCCCAAGTAGCTGGGACCACAGGCGCCCGCCACAAGGCCCGGCTATTTTTTGGTTGCAGCCGTCATTGTTGTTTGGCGGGTCTGGGCTGGGGATTCGAACCCGCCACCTTAGGTGTATGTGGCTGGTGCCTTAGCCGCTTGAGCCACAGGCGCCGAGCCAAGACTAAGCAAGTTTTGAGACACAGGCACAGAAAAGAACATGTTCAGAGAAGGAAGAGGCAATACATCCTCAGAGGCAGAGATTAGAATGCGAGTCACTCAGGGAAGGCCAACAACTACCAGGACATAGAAACTACTGAAGCAAGCAAAAAAGACTCTCCATTCGAGCCTCAGCAGGGAGTGCACCCCTGCTGGTGTTTTGATTTTGGACTTCATGTCTCCAGAACTGTGAGCGAGAATAAATTTCAGCTATTTTAAGGTATTCATTTTATAATTAGTTGTAAGGCAGTTGTAGGAAACCAATTCAGATCTTTTTTGTGAAGGAGGGTACTTAAACAAAGAAGCATTCTCTCTCCCTCTCTCTCTCTCTTTTGAGTCTCACTTTGTTACCCTTGGTAGAGTGCCCTGGCTTCCCAGCTCACAAGAACCTCAAACTCTTGGACTGGCGTGATCCTCTTGTCTCAGCTTCCCAAGTAGCTGGGACTACAACCGCCTGCCACAACACCGGGCTATTTTGGTTTTTTTAGATATGGGCTCTCACTCTTGTTCGGGCTGGTCTGGAACTCCTGAACTCAGGTGATTCATCTGCCTTGGCCTCCAAGAGAGCTAGGATTACAGGCGTGAGCCATGGCGACGCACCACGACCATTGTCTTTCATCTTGTAGTTTGAATTTGCTCTGTCAGCTTGTGCAGAGAGAGAGACCCAACCCAAGATATGCCAACAATAGTATTCTTTCCTCATTCACTCAGGCACCCATAGTTCATCAGGCAGGATGCAAATCTGCCTGGATCTTTCAATGAAAGATTTTTACATTATTTATCTTTCTTTGATCTTTGTATCTAGAGAACTTGGTTGTACCAACCATAAGTAGCTATTTCACAAATATATGATGCAAAAATTGTCTGTGTAAATTAACCTTTCTTCCATGTGAATTCGGGGCTTGCCTTTTAAGTGACCTCAAAATTCAAAAAGTGAACATAGATATTTAGGAAGATTCAAGGTCCAGAGACTCAAATTTATTTTGTCTGGATACTATTTTTCTTTATTAGCCAAATCAGGAGCCAGTAACCTAAAGTTGAAGACTCAAATTTATTTTGTAGCCAAATCAGGAGCCAGTAACTTAAAGTTGAGACTCGAATTTCTTTTGTCTGGATACTATTTTTCTTATTGGCCAAATCAGGAGCCAGTTACCTAAAGTTAAAGTGGGGCACACTTTGAAAAAAATTTATTATCTTTAAAATTACTTTTCTAAAATTCTTGAGTAAATTGATGTCTGAGCAGCAGGAGATGGGGTAAAAGAGATAACAAATAACAAGCTAGTGGAAAAAAGTAACTGTTGGGTTCAATCTTAGCATGTCCAGGGGTCAGTTATATAATACTCAAAATGAGATAACCATGTTTACCCTTTGTTATATGAAATTTTAATTTTACAGAAAATCAAAATGAACTATAAATATTTGTTGAATGCGGGTTAATGTAAAAATAAAGTACATTTTCCAAATTGAAAATAATGTCATTAATGCAGACTTTTTATTTTATATATTTATGAATATTAGTTAATCAAAACACTAGGTAACATGTTAAACTGAAATTTACATAGAAAACATGATATTTTACAGGCCCTAAGTCTTTCTGGATTAATTCACACTTCATAAACTTCATTATTTCTGACAGTTCTCAGAGTTACACAGTAAGCTTGTCTTATCCATCCTCCTCTCTTCCATCCTTGCTACTAATAGACCATTTAGAATAGTGATGGACCTGCTTACAAAGGTCTTGATATCTTATTTCAGCTTTCATTCCCTTTCCTGAAAAATCTCTATTGAAATGCAGGTAAAATATGATTACAGAATAAATCTCATTAAGGCAAATGCTTAAATTACATTACTCTTTTCCTGACTGCTCCATGTTTGACTTTAGATAGTTTTATATATTTGATTAATGCTTGTTTTGAATTAGGGAATCTTATTCTTCTTCTAATAAGTTAAGGATTTACATTTATAAACTCTGGGTGGCCTTGCGTTATACAACATTGGTGATCTACTCTTCATATGAAAGTGTAAGTGATTGTAAGTAAATGAGATGAGGTATATATTAATGAGTGTGATGTAAACATTCCTAATTCTATATGAAATCAGCACATTGTACCCCATAAATGCATTAATGTATACATGACCTATGTGTTTATGATTTAATAAAAAAAAAATAAACTCTGGGTGGGTCTTACTGAATAGCAAATCTGTCTTAAAAATAAAACAAAAGAATCTGGATAAGAAAACCAAAAATCACAAAATTTTCCAAAATCACATTAAGTATGTGATCTTATCGGAAAAGTGTATATGTACAGTTCTGACTTCTCACGTAGATGACATACATATGACTAGCATACATATTATTGGAAGCAATAAATTAGTAACAACAAAATTTTTATCTCACATAGCATACATTGATTAATTCATCTACATAGTAAGGCATCTGTCAGGCATTTGCTCTGGAGGAGGGGGAAAAAGAGAAGAATCACGAGAAATATGAGGAAGAGATATGTTAGAAAACAAATTCCATATTCTGTTTTCTATTAATACGAGTAAAAATTAAGAAACAATTATGAGCCACACACAATTTTCTATCTTTATCTTTTATGTTAATAATTATTGATATTTATTATTTATGTCAATATGTAGACTTGCATAGAATATTTAGTATATTTGGTAATATGCTACTACTTTGCCAGGAGAATGGTTAACAGAGAACATAAAACATGGTAGAGAACTCTTTCAACAGAAAGGCTCTGTCCCAAATAGTTAACCAAAATAATTACTTTGTGCATTTAGCTTACAAGTGTCTTCTGTCATTTATTACAAATATTGAGCAATGCACAATAGGTTTTGGGAATGAAAGGCAACAAAATACTGTAAATGTCTAAACTTAGGGTTGAATGTTAGCTGTAGTCTCCAACGCTATCCTCAGAAAAAAAGTGTAGCATTACCTTCTTTCCAGTGTTAACTCAAAAATCACCACACAAATTCCTTTCTATATCAAATAATTAGTAATAGTGCCTTCCAAATTGTTTTCCATTTCATGCATTTTATTTATTTTCCTCATTTTACTGAACTCTGGATGATGATAGTCAAAGATTTAGTTGTCCCCTTTTTTGACTGATCTGTCATCTGATGTGGTATTTGATATTATTAGGTGTCTCTTTTTTTACTTAGAGGAGTATTTCTCCCTTATTTTAAAGAGTATTTTCATTTTGAGTGCCTTAATGGTCAGATTCCTTTTTTCCTCTGAGAAATTTAAACATTTGCGCTATTTTTTTTATTGTTATTTGTTAACTTATTTCAGTGAGGTAAAAACCCTTGGAATAATTCACTGTCATTTCAATATCTGCTCTTAAATTCAATTTCTTTCCCTGGTCATAAATGTAATAAATGTTCTCCTAGGTATGAGTATACTTGGTTTAACACTTGAAGTAAATCAAGTGTAATCACTGTTTTCATATTTCTCAAATCTACATTTTCTATGGAGAAGTGTAATAAAAATCAGTCTTCTGCAGAGCTTTTGTGAAGTGGAGTGGTCCTTGGCTTCTCCAGACAGTGGCTGATTCACCACAGATGAAGAACTCTCTTTCATTAAGTCCACTAAGCCTTCACAGTTCTCATTTGTGGACCAGAACCACAGGCATTTAGTTATCAGGAAAAAAAGAAAAGTGTTAAAAATCAGTTTTTATATTTAGAGATTTTGCTTCAATAAATTAATGTATTTTTAATTTGATAATTTGACAGGGCTTGATAATCCAGATCACATAGTCAATTAATTCCAAATTTAAAATTGTAGTTAGGTAACTTTGTACTTTAAAAATTCTAGTTTCAAGCATATTTAAAAATAATATGCATTAATAAATGGAGGCTAAAACTAAATAATAGAAATTGACAAAGTCAAAGGCAGGGTTTTTTTTATAATAGAGCTCCTGAAAATCATTGTGTAATTTTGTAACTTTTTTTTAAAGCACAAGATGGTAATCTAGATGTAATGCTGGTATATACCTAGCATAAAGGAACAAGAATACACAAATTATATTATTTAGTGAAAACTAGGTATGAGAAAACAAAATATAAAATTTATGTTCTCTGGTTTTTTGTATTCAAATTTTTAGCACAGATGATATAAGAGATGTCAATATTTATTTTTTCCATTTCGCCAATTTTTCTTCTACCTAGAGAACGAAGTATTGAATGGCATGACTATAATATTTCTGGTTTGGTAGTTGTTATTACTAATATTGTTATATTACCTGAATTTGACCTAAGATTGCTCCTAGTAAATGAATAATCATATCTAGGTCCTGGAAGACCAACTAAAATTGATGAAGGATTTGTTTAATGAAGTCATTAATGCAAATTACATGGAAGGAGATTCCTAAATAAATTAATTAATAAAGAAACCACTTATTTTAAATGACCAGTAATCTTACCTATCATTAAAATGGTCTTAAGTACCTTTGGATTTTGGAATTCTCTCAAATGTGATTGAAGAAATGCTATTCTGATTGGATTGCATTAGAAAAATGTATTCTAGAGCAAGTTGATATGAACGTGGATAAAGAAAGCGAGGAAGTGATCAACTGAGCTTAACCCTCTACAGCAGTTCCCACATCCCAGGTGGCCAGGCTGGAACTGCACAGATGACTGTAAAGATTACCTGACTCCTGGAGAACACAGAGCCCAAAGGGCCAGCAAATCTGCAATGTGGATCTCAGGTCACCATTATTGATCAACTGTAGGTTATCAGTGACTATAACTAGTGAAAAATTCTTCCAATCAAATATCCTTTAAAAACCACTTCTCCCTGGACAGTAACATTGAAATTTTCTATTTGTTTCTTCTTCTATTTTGTCTTCCAATACAATTTGTTTTAACAATAAAAAAGTATAATCAACTGAGCCATGGTATGGTGAGTTTCCAGAGAAATGGGTATACAGTCTTTGCGGAAAGCTATTTGTGCCTACATAAAAATGCCATATTCTTACATAAGTTATTTCTGAGTTTTCTTAAAGAATTAATCAAACAGAATTCATAAGATTGTGCATGTAGATATTTATATTAAAGTTGTCTACTAGATAAGTATATTTATAGTATAATTCCAGGTGGAAAGAAGCAGAATACAGATTAAGTTTATTTGTTCTTTGATTTCCACAAATAGTTTTTATGTCTAATTTGTGGCTAGCACATGTTTTAAAAAAAGTAATTGGTAAAACGTATAAAATTTCCTACTTTATGGAACTTTTACACTAGTGGAAGATGAACATGATAAATAAATATTTACAGTGAGTTAATTAATTAAAGTATCAAGCAGTCCATGGGAAAGAGGGGCTCTAAGTGACTGTAACAGGGGATCTAATGGAGTCTATAGAGGAGATAGAGCCTTTTGTGGGATGGTGCCAGAAAATGTATAGGAGTTACTCAGTTAAAGTATGGGTGTATTTCAAATAGAAGGAAAGTCATGATCAAAAGTCCAAAAATGGTGATAACTTCAGGAATTATGAAGGCAGAAAGAAGGTTAAAATGTACAATAGTAAGCAAGGGAAGGTCTTTTAAACAACACACAAAGATTTTAATAACTAAGTAACAGGAAGCCGTTGAAATATCCTAAGAAAATACATGCATTATGATTGCACGTCTATAAAAGTAAATTTCATACACACACATAGTCAAGGAGTCATTGAAAATTAGGAAATAATTTGGGGAAATTTTTTTCTAAAAAAGAGAACCAAAGTATAATATATGTTGCCACTTCAACTCTTTAATTATTTTTATATTTGATTGAGAAATCCCAGTTATCTGAACATATATGAAGTAATTTTTAAAATTTTCTGAACATATATAAAGTAATTTTTTAAATTTTTTAATGCTATTTTGGAACATTAATAATTAGAAGAAATTGTATCAAATAACACTTTCTACAACATAATCTCTAAGCCTTATCATCTACATCCTCAGTTTTGTATCTAAAGAATATATACTTTATTTATTTATTTATTTATTTTCAGTTTTTGGCCAGGGCCAGGTTTGAACCCACCATCTCTGGTATGTGGGGCCAGTGCCCTACTCCTTTGAGCCATAGGCACCGCCCAAAAGAATATATGTTTTATAACTGCTACATTTGCAATAAAAAATATGCTTAGAAAGATGTGAAATATCTGAAGAAATCTTGAAGTCAAAACTTCATTTGGTGGGTTTATAATACTCAGTTGAAGATTAAACTCAGATATTACTAGGGTAATAATTATGTAATAACATAATTATGTATACTACTAAGGATTTATACACATGCATATATATACATAGCTATTACTTTGTTAAATCTGCTACCATAAATTTGAAATATTCAGACTCTGCAGTGACAATTTTGTTTTGTTCTATCTCATCCTCTTTAAAATATAAAGATGCTAAGGATATTTATTTTTCATGTATTTTCATTTCATTCTTAAATATAAGCAGTAGAGCACTTTGCTTTAACCAATACTAATTTATTCTATAAATTTGATAAAATGTCAAAGTAACTTTTATAGTTTTAAAACCATAGAAAGTTTCTAGCATTTTAGAAAAACTAATTTTCTTTATATATTTAATCCAGTGATATTGCAATATCACCCAAGAAACTTTATTACACAGATATAAAAAGATAAATGCATCAGTAAACGAACCTAAAAGTTAATGGCATAGGAAAAAGAAGATAGAAATTTTTCCAGAGTCTATCAAGCATTTGCAAGGATTCTGTAATCAAGTAAGAAATGCTGCTATTGGCGACTCCTACCAATAAAATCACATCTCATTCTCCTGTGTCCTGACAAAATATAAATGTTTTCTGTGATGTAACATAAGACTATGCAACAGGAATTCGGCTGCTTTTGTTTAAAGTTATATAACATCGGCCTTAAGTTCTCAGTTTTCCAGAGAAATTATAAATATGTCTAATGGTCTTTAATTATTTTAGAGAAAGGGATTTTTAAAAATATTTTAAAGAAAAGATCTAAAGATTCCTCATACGGTCTGTATGTATGTTCAAATCCCTTTAAGATTAGTGGAGGTGGTACTTGTTAAAGGAAGTCTATAACCTAACCCTCAATTTCAAACCTTCCCTAAAAGCACTTTTTGAGAGCTTAACTAGAGTGGCTATGGGTTTTTCACCCACACTTATGTGCAAACACTTTCAAGGTGACTGCATTTACTTTAAAAACCTAAAATCACAGAAGCATGTGACATTAACCAACTTCAATAAAAGACAACCACAAATGGACTACAAAATATCTTTGCAATCTTTCTGTAATCACTTCTGAATGGTAAAGTGAGCCACCTGGGGCTGAAAGTATACCACCAGTCATTTTAGTAATGCAATTATTTAAAAAATATAAATACTGGAAAATGCCTTTGGCATAAAATGCCAGGTATAAAATGTACACGTATATACTGTACAAGTGCTACATTGGCACACATATAAGTAGAATCCACAACCTCAAGCATGGGAACAAAGAATGTCTAAATACAACAAAAGAGATGAAGTCTGAGGGCATAGCATCTATAGCTTATTCATGCATGAAAACTCCTGTAACCAGGATAATAGTTATTGAAATGAGCTTCAGGTTTATGGCAACATTCAGATCTCAGTAGCTAAAATCTCTATCACCTTGAAAGGGTGGATGGGATTTCAAAATTCCCAAAGTGTTGCTATATAATCCTTACTCTGTCCTCGCCAGCACTTTTTTGGGGTGTGAGGTGGTGTTACAGCTATTCCTGAAGATGTACATAATGTCCTTGTAAAGCTCATTATTTTCTATTTGTTATTTATTTATTTTTTAATTGTTGAGTTAATTTTTATTATCTGTAGAGATAATAGAAAAATAAGTTTGACAAACATTCCTAAACAGGGCTCATTATTTTCTACAGAAATAGCTGGAAAATGCTGTGAGTATCCTGGGAAAGATCAAAGTGGCAGAGAGCCTCACCCCTTTCTTAGTCACATTTTCAGGGAAGCTTGATATTGATTAAATAATTAAAAGTAATTTATTAAACATTTATTAAATGCCTTTTCCTGTGATAACCACTGAGGACAATAGAAATAAAAATATAGTTTTATCACATGGCAGCAAATGAATGTGATAAAAAATAAAATAAATAAATAATAAGGAATAAAAAATAAGATAAAACCATCTAAGGATTTTAGGTCATAAACAAGGTAAATGTAATAAAGTTTTAACAATTAGGGAGGTGCTTGTGGGTTGTAGTAGCTGTGAAATAATTTATGAACTATCTGGGTCTCTTAAAATAGGTACAAGGAAAAAGCTTGAATAATGGTGTGAGAAATAAATGAAGATGGCATTTGTCAGTGACAATGGACATATCACTTTTTTGAAACATAGTTCATATCAGGGAGCATAATATTGTGGGAAATAAGAAAAAAGATAGGGACAGAAAGCCCCTACGTGGAGCTGCAGATTTTTATTTATTTATTTATTTATTTTTTGAGACCAAGTCTCACTCTCTCACCTTGGTGGAGTGCTGTGCAATCTTCATTGCTCACAGCAACCTCAAACTCCTGGGTTCAAGTGATTCTCTTGCTCAGCTTCCTGAGTACTTTGGAGTAAAGGTGCTCAACTCAGTGCTAGGTTAGTTTTTTCTTTCTTTCTTTTTTTTGGTAGAAATGGGGGTTTTGCTTTTGCCCAGGTTGGTCCTGAGCTCAAGCAATCTACCCACCTTAGTCAGAATGCTAGGATTACAGGTGTGTGCAACTGTGCCCAGCCAAAATACAGAAGTATTTTGGAGGAAATTCAGAGCCAGTGAAGACTCTTGTGGGATAGTGGTAGACCTTACCTATATTTTATTATTATTCTTCACTTGGGAGAGTAACATAAAATGTAATGGAGTAACATAAGGTTGAAAACAAGAAAATCAGGAGACTGTTGTAATAGTCTGGGGATGATAGAGAGAGAGTGTGGCCTCAATGGAACTAATGGTAATTGCCAAAATGAAAGAAAAACATAACCCAGATTAGCTGCTAACCAAATTCTTTCCCTCTACATTATATAACAAAACAAAATATATTGGTTTATTTACTTATATTTATATTTTAATATAGATTTAGAAACAATGAAGAATAAATCCATAGCACTTAAGAAACCCTTAGGGATTATCAATTATTCTAGAGTCATTCAAGCAGTTTTGGAATACAGGTAATAACATCACAAATTCTAAGAATTGTGCAATATTTGCTTTTCTGCCTAGGTTGATAAGCAAGTTGTTCTTTTCAACTAAAGGGATTTGTAGGATTTATTTCCTGTACTAAAATTTATATTCAAGGATAGGAACTCTTTAGGTAAGATAAAAATATTAAAACAGAAAAGCAAAAACAGGAGAAGTGAAAAGGGGAAAACAAAGCATGAAAGCCAAGAGAACTAACAATTACTTGGTGTTTATTAACATTTGAAGACTAGAGCTCTACCATGTTTTCACAGGGTCTTCTTTTGTGTGTGTGTCTATATCTTAATTGTCTCTTCTATTTAGATACCAGGTGTATTGGGTTAGGGTCCACCCTAATCATTTAATTTTAATGTAATAACTTCTTCAAATATTCCATCTCTATATACAGTCACTTTTGAGGTACTTCAGATTAAGATTTTAACATATGTGTTTGTGGGGTATGTTGCTGTAAGGGTCTCATGGAAAAGCGATGTTGTGGAGAATAAGCAAGCTTATTGAAATTTTGTTTTAAATAAAGGTGACCATCTGCTCACTCAGGCGAGTTTTCTTTATTTACAGTTGGTTTATATAGGGAATCTTGCACATGCACACTATACAGCAATGACCTTATTAACATTCATTATAATCCCTCTGCACATGCACACTGGACATCAGTGACTTCATTAATCCATCTAAACATCTTATGACCACCCGCCCTGTAAGTAGCTCCTCCCTGGTAATCTGATAATCTACCCAACATACACCTTTAAGCATAACCCTTTCAACATAACCTAGTTATAACCTATAACTTAATGAAGAACATATTGTCAGTTATTACTTTCCTTGTTCATATCTGATGAAGCCTGAGGCTATGGGGGAAAGAGACGATTTGAATGTCTGTTCTACTGACCATGCCATTTGGAGGCAGTTACTTTAAATCTTCAAGCAAAGCAAAGAGAAACTTTTGGGGCATATAGGAATTTGTGTGCAAACCTCTGCTCCCACGCAGGCCTTAAGTCAGGGGGTTTTTGCTGGAGCCTTTTATAAGGAATTCTTAGGCTGGACTTCTCAAAAGCCTTTTATGAGCCCAGGTTTCATCTGTGCCATTAGATACCTGTATGCATTGAGTAAATTCCTCTTCTCTTGAAGTCCCCTAGCACATTTCCATTCCTAGACCTGTCAGCAAGTGACCTTTGTCACACACCACAGGTCAGGAAAGGTTACTCCATTCCTGGACCCGTCAGCAAGCGACCTTCTTCACTTACCGCAGATCAGGAAAGGTTACTAATGGCCAGTTTTCCAAAGGGCTTTTTCATTGGCCTTATAAAGTCAACCTTAATTTCTTAACATAGTCAGAAATGCTATTCTAGCCAAAGCCTTGGTCATGTTAGGCCCGCAACTAACCTGGCCACATGGGATTCTGTCTCCGTTTCTCACAAGAATGCCTGCACAAAGTCTTTTCACTGCTCTCTCTCAAATGGCATTTTTGGCCAGAGGCATATACGTGTTTAGCCTATAGGGGTGTATAATTCAATAGCCGTATGAAGAATGTACAGTAATATTTCAGAAAGCAACCACATAGCAATAACACTGCTGTGGCTGGAGCATATCAAAAAGAACAGCAGATAGTGAGATTGAGCTGGCCAGATGTAATGAGGAGTCTGCTCTTTACCCTATTTTCAATGAGAAGGAAGGGTAGAGGTAAAGTAGGATATCATTTGCATTATTCATGAATGGGCACTCTGACTTCCTGTGGACAGAAAGGGACAGGGCAACAGGGGGCATGAGCAGATCATTCAAAAGCTGTTGCAGTAACCTGGATTGGAAAAGATGCAAAAATACTGAATTGGACTAAGCAACTGTAAACTTGGTATGAAGTGGTCTCATTAGAAATTTTTTTCCCCTAATTTTCTGGAGATAAAGCCAACATTATTACATATTAGATTAGATGTTGAGTGAGAAGAAAATAGATGAATTAAGAATAATCATTCAGATTGGCTTCAGCTCTTAAATTGGAAACAAAAGAAGCATTCTAATTACCATTTAAAAGTTGATAGGGACTAGCACAGAAGTTACAAAGAAGTAGATCTAATAATAGCTTGTAAAAATTTTTCCACTAAAATTGTCCAGTGTTGGAATGGTTTGACTCATGAGAAAATTAGCGTCTGTCACTTCAGTTGAGCAAGTTAGAAGACTGGATGAAATCCAATTCTTTTGAATGTTAAGATTGCATGGTTGAAGAATATCTTTCCAGAGATAATATTGACAAGGGCTTACAGGCTCATGGTTATAAACATCTATCACAAACTATCAATACCAATACTTTGTTCACCATTTTCAATGTATAAATATCATCAATACAATTAAATAACAGAATATCAAAATGTTAATTTCTAAAGAATAAAAGGAAAATTGTTACAATTAAAACATGCCAACTAAAAATAAAAGAAAAATTAAAAAGGCCATTGTTGAAGTTAAAAAATTATTAAGTGAATTTGTACTTTCTGTCAGTGGATGGGGAGAAAGTTTATTTGCTGGGGTTGTATTAAATGGTAAATCACTTTTTGGGGACTCTAGTTGGGCTCTCTGTATGACAGTATCACACTTTCATCTGCTAAAAACTGAACTACTTCATGCATCTGGTTCAGTTAATCAAACTCAGTTGAGTATTTGTAGACTGAAAAATGTGTGGACCCAAAAAGGAAAGTTAAAGTTTTATTAGTACTTAAATTTTAAGACTGAATGGTTGAAACAGCCATCTTTAAATCAAGTAGCATGCCACAGTGGAGTCCCTTTACCAACCATAATAGAAATGTAGGATGTCACATAGAAAGTGTCAGAGAGTATTTGAACAGTTAGTTTCTCTGTGGGTCATAAAGTCAGATACCACAAATTTAATGTTGGACTGTCTTTCAAGAGAACATCCTATATGGCTCCTCAGAAGGTAGCTATGGGACAAAGTCTCCCTTTATGTGACAAACAACTGGGCAATGCTCCTGTCCACTGGCTGTTCCTCCAGTTTCAGTCTGTTTCCTTTCTCACATTCCTTTGGGTAAATTCTTACATTTAAGGCTGACAAAAGCTTGCTTTTTAAGGACAGTAAGTGAAGAGATGCAGAACTCAGATTAAGAGATGTGGTGCTGGAAGTGGCTATAGAAGGCAAACCTGCAGAACAGGATTCCAGGGATAACATCTCTAATGTTAACCCTGTCAACAACATCCTAATTACTAAGAAAATCTCAAGAGTAGACTGGGATAAAGTATAAGTGGAAGATGACGCACCGACTTATGTGGTAGCAATGACATTGGAAAGATATAGGGGCAAAGACATTTTAATTATAATGACTTTGGGGTTGGTTAGACTTGGGATTAAAAGACATAAAAATAGAAAACATCATGCTCAGGTAAGCCAAACGCCCATTTTAGGAAGCCTGTGTAATCGAAGACTTAAATGAAAATATTTTAAAAGTTCCTTATATCTTATAGGAGCAAGAAAAACTAAGTTAAAAATCAATTATAGGATTGACTTAATGGTCAATAATTTGGAAGGAATGAATGCATTCTCCTGGCAAGTCTCCCTTAGGAGAGAAATCATGTCTCACATAGGATAATTTTGGATTCTAATATCTATATTGGGACTTTCCTGGGGATGTGCCTGAGAATCAGGAGTTTGTTTGGACCATGCAACTGCCTCAGTTAGTTTTAAGAGTTGAATAGAATCCTCATGCCTGCAGACCCTCTAACAACCTCACTTGGCACCGTATCGCACAAGGTAATGTTTATTCTACTCGAAAACATACCCTACCCCTCCTCATTTCCTCTAGACCAACAAATAAACCAGGGAATGAATTATATTGAGTAAGAAATTACAACTTGGGCTAAAGAAGAAAATCTCCTTCTTACTGAAAAAAAATTGGTATGACTTTCTTAATTGAGTAGGAAAACATGGAGTAGTGTGTCTTGGGGATTTTAAGCCGAAGGGAGAATATAAAACTGGACAGATGAAAAAGTATTTATAAATAAAGCACTTTCCTAATTCTTACGCCTTTAGGGACACCTTGAACAGCTCTAATACACCACTGGAGTGCTTTCTTGAAGCTTATACATGATGGTGGATTATGCGAAATGAGATGACATTTGTGAACTACCTTGACATGTGTTAAGGACAGAGTCAAAAATGCAGAGGTGTAGGAATTTCAGATAAATGTATGATATGAATAGAGAACCATCACTCTACCAAGTTCCCCAAAGGTTATGGAGGAAACTATTTTCACCAAGACAGAGATAAATACACTGGTAATCGGAATGCTGCATCATTGAAAAGCACAGGGCAGCTGATTTCTAGAAAATGGGGTTGACAGTGGGAAATACTGACATATTCTTACTATCATGAGGGTTGACAGGATTTCAGCATGGCCACGATCATGATAATCATCAGAGATAAGGTGGGCTTAATCACCCTATCAGTCATCACGGCCAGCATGGTGGTCAAAGTGCCTTCAAACACAGGCATTTGTGGTGATGACTAATAGACTGTGTTGTTCCTTGTGGTTGAGACTGATGAACAGCTGCCTAAAATGATTTTGACTTGTAGAAAAATATCACAGTCTCATACCTGGCGAGAAGATGACAGACTTTAGTCATCGAAAGGGAAAACTGAAGTTCTTCACTCAGTTTGTCGATGTAAGCATTTCAGATAACTAGAACCAATAGATTGAAGAAAAGGCTGGAAAGTTTCACCATCGATATTTCCCTTTTCATCTTCCAGAGGGAATTAGTGCCATTGCCTTGTGTAGCTGTGCACTGGGGCAAAGAAAAAAGCCTAGATCTTTTATGGGCTTTGAGGAAGAAATAGCCTGAAGAACAGGTACGTATTACTCCTGGGAAGCTGGCAATGGTTTTTCCAACTGTTCAATTGTTCTGGACGCTGCAAGGAACAAGACTGGACCACTGTAGACGTCAACAAAGTCTGAGAAAGCGGCACATTGATGGGCAAGGAGTGTGTAGACTTTCATATCTCATGTTAGAACTCACTGGAAAGCCCCCACGTCAGAGGAGTTGTTTGCTAATAATGTGGACAGGGTAAAACATCCTGTGAAAGTCACTCAGCCTTTACCCTTCACTACACAGAGCTTTTGTAATGAGATCATAAAATGATTTGCCAAGGAAAGAGAGACATATGAGAGAGAAGAAGGCCAATGCTATGAGTTTCATCTGACCAAGCGATCGTTAACGGTAAATGCAAAAACGGAGCCCTTTTTTATTACAGAAAAAATGATGTATTTTAAAACCAGAAACTTGTGACATTAACTTAGATATGTCTGTATAACAGATTGTGCAAATGATGGCTTATATAGACTTTAAGAATAAATAAAGATTACTATGAGCTATTGAAGGTAATCAAAATAAAAGTATAGCAAATAAAATGCATTTTTTTTACTTGGATAAAATTCCTGATGTGGTAGATGGCTATAAAACAATACAATTATGTTAGATGCCTCTGGGAGGCTTATTTCTATGTTTTACCTAATATTTTATGTATATCCAAATTGTAATTTGCTACATAAAAAGGATGCATAATTTCAATAAATGGGCCATTTTCAGTGATAAAATTGGACTCATCATACCCTAAGAATTGAGTATTAAAAATGTGGTGATTATGAAATAAGAAATGACATTAACAGAAAACCTTGAAAGGGGCTAATTTACACAACGAAAAATGATCTTACTTTGTTTTGTTTTCTTTAAGTGATATGAATGAAACTAAAGATCAAAAGATATTTTAAAAGTCACATAAAATTACATTTAAAATAGTAAGCATTTTTAACAAAATGAGTCTAAACATTATATTCATATTTTTATTTCTATAAAGTGACAATTATGCAGCAGTGGGAGCTGGGGCCGAGGCATCTCGAGAACAAGATTTGCTTCTAGAGAAAAACTATCAGAAAGACAAAATTATAGTTCTATTTTATTTACTAACCTCTATTTACTTTAATCCCCATTGTTGAAGAGGATTGACAAACTCCTGTTATCATTTAATATTATTTTTAATACTATATTAACATCATACAAACTGGAGTGTAGGGAAATAAAAAAAAAGGCAATGTCTTTTGAAAGATGTCAAAAGACCGGGTTGTATGACCTGATTTAAACTGCTCAAAATTTTCAAATACACAAACGGTTCTGAGCATTGGTTTGTTCGTGTTTCATAATGAAAAACATCTATGCAAGCTCACGCTTGTGGGCCTCAGTCTTCCAATTAAATATACGTTACTCTTACAGAAGAAAAAAATAGCAAAGAGAAAATAAGACTCTAAGCTTATAATAAGAGAAGAGATATTAATTAAAAGAAAATCAATTTTTAACTTCCTATAGTCATAAACTTCTTTTTTCCCTTTTAATTAATGAAGTGATCCATAACCTTGGTATGGATTTTCCCCCAAGGGTTATACAAATTATTAATTTTAACAACATTTTTACAATAGTGATGAGAGGCGTCCTGTTCAAAAGCAATTGCATTATGCATGTGAAACACCCACACAGATCTACTCTCTTTTAATTCTTTGTTGACTAATGTTATTGAAATTGCCCAGAAAAAAAACTACAAATTCAAAAAACATACTGTTTTTAAGCTGTAGCTACTATTATAAAATACACTGACATACCATGTAATTGCTCATAACTATTAGAAAATCATTATCATGTTTGTATAGTTGTGACAATTTAGAAACTCAAGTTCATAAATTTGTGACATGAATTAAATTCACTGATTTTTACAATGTATGCTTTTTGTTAGTAAAAATCCAGATTTTACTGTTTTAATACATTTTAAAAATTAAGGACTTAATTAGTAATCTTAAAAATATGTATTTTATTTGCCATTTCTTTCAGTATCTTGACATGTACAATCTAATAAAAGCATGTCATTGTTATTATTATTTCCTTTATATGTGCAGTAATTTTATGTGGTACCTTTATATTTTCCTTGTAACATTTAATATGATTACAGCTTTGCAGAAGTTATTATGATTGTCAGGTTTAAAATTTATATGACAGTTTTCATCTTAGCTAAGTTATAACTAATTAAATAAGATTAAATAAGTAATTAATCTATAACATCTCTAAGGTAGTGTGCAAGCATTTCATCTAAGTTAATTATGTGAATGAAGAAAGGAAACATTATACCACAGAAATATAAACACTGCAGGATGATCTAGTCAGATGGAAATGGTTCTATTAAGCTTCCAATTAATCTGCTAGGAGATGCTATAGCGTGGGTAAAAGCAGAATCAACAAACCAATAAACAGGATTAAATGAGAATACTTGGAAGTTTTTATAGTATGTGGGTATGTGTATATGTGTGCACAAAATGATAGCATTCTTAATACAGTATCACAAGTAGCACTATTTGTGTCAACACAGATAAATTTTTATTTTTACCTATTTCAAGCTAATTTTATTTTTTTTATTAAATCATAGCTGTGTACATTAATACTATCATGGGTTACAGTGTATTGCTTCTATATACAGTTTGAAATACTTTCATCCAACTGGTTAACGTAGCCTTCATATCATTTTCTTAGTTATTGTGTTAAGACATTTATATTCTACCTTTAGAAAGACTCACATTACCCCCATAGGATAAACCATCAAGCTAATTTTAAAGAGAAAAGGAGATTCACAGTAACTTAATAGCTATATTAATATCTGTTTGGAAAGATACCCAGTAGGGTCTCACTGGTTCTGGTTGTGCCTGCAGAAGTCAATATTGGGGCATGATTAACCATTCATTCTATAAACATTCAAAAACACCTACTATATGCTAAACTTTGTTGTATGTGCTGAACACAGACAAAGTACCCAACCTCATCAAATTAACTGTCTAATGGTCAGTTAGGATTTCATCAGGAATGATACTTCTCATGAGATCACCTCCTGGAAAGAATAGAAGGCAGCTGAAAAAAAAAAAAAAAAGAGTCCATAAGTGATTCAAAGTTTGGGTCCAGATTATTGCAATGTCTTTAAAGATCTGACAACCTAAATGCTAAGAGTGATTTTTAAAAAATGTATCATACTTCAGTAATTAAGAGTATTTTTCATGGGAGATTATGTCATGTACCTGATGATAAGCTTACGTCTGGAAGAAATTGTTCCTTTCTGTAGTTGGCTTCAGACTTGTTCATAACCATCTGAATGTATTTTGATCACAGAGGATCTGTGACTCTAGCTTTTTTATCTTACATGTATAATACCATATAGAAGCTGTATTTGCTATACAGAGGACTATTATCATTATTAACGACAAGAATATCTAACTTTCATTGAGTGTTTGCTCTATGTTAACTACTGTTTTAAGTACATTTTACTAATTATTTCATATGATGTTCATATCTTCATGAAATTCAAGTGTCACACTCTTCTTTGTCTTTATAGTTAAAACTATTTGATCTTAGTTGTAGCATCGTGAGTTTTCGCTCAATTTTGGTTAGCGATTGTTATCTTGTTAAATCTCTGATGCACTTAAGAATATTTTGAAATACCTCAATGAGGTTGTTTTTGAAAAGGCAGAGAAAGAATAGCTTTGATTTCTATTACAAAATTACTAGGAGGCCCTTGACTTATATAATTCAACTACGAGATGAGATGAAGGAGAAAATCATCTCATTATTACCTTTAAGTCTCATTTGAGTCATTCTCCATGGGATTCTACAACTACACAAATAGGAAGAAGAAAACCAAAAGAAGTCGGAAGGCATTGAGCAGTTCCTAAAATCTGATTTAAAAATTTTTCGGAGATAATTTGGACTATACACTCTTTTCAAAATTAAAAGCCAATTTTCTTTTCTTTCTTTTCTTTTTTTTTTTTTTTTTTTGTAGAGACAGAGTCTCACCTATCGTCCTCAGTAGAGTGCCATGGCGTCACACAGCTCACAGCAACCTCCAACTCCTGGGCTTAAGTGATTCTCTTTCCTCAGCCTCCAGAGCAGGTTCTACAGGCACCTACCACAACGCCCCATTATTTTTCTGTTGCAGTTTGGCCGGGACTGGGTTTGAACCCACCACTCTTGGTATGAGGGGCCAGCGCCTGACACACTGAGCCACAGGTGCTGCCCTAAAAGCTGATTTTATTTTATTTTATTTTTGAAAAGTAAATTTATTTCGGGTTAATGTGAGGATACAAACAACCAGGTCAAAACATTTGATTGTGTTAGGTAGAGTCCCTCTTGTGGTTACGTTCCCCACACAAAAAGTGTGTCAAACACCCCACTGGTGCCCATTCAGTGAGAGCACTCCAGTCCCCTCCCCCTTCTGCCTCACCCCTCCCCCAGCTTGAATTGAAATGAGCTTTTTTCCTATGTGGGCGTGAGAAATGCAAATTAAAAGCTGATTCTAAAGGTTATCCTCTGAACTGATGCAATCTCATTGTCTACCTCAGTGGCATTAGCTTGGGCTGCTGCCAGAAAGAGATTTGTATTCTCTGTATCTCTCTAATCTATTTTGTACACGTTAAGTTATAATAAAATGTAAAAGTGTTAATGATAATTTACTCGTTTGCCTGCTGAATACATGCCAACTGCTATGCCAAGTGCAGCACAGGACAAGAAAACCCAAAGTAATGGGAAAGCAGCAATATCACTGTAAATTAGGGAAAAGTGTATTTCACATTCTAGAAATTTTAAGGAACTTCTGAAAGGAGCAGAATAATAAAATAAGTGTGAAGTATGATGAGTTTTCTTTTTTTTTTAAATTTTCCATCCTAAGAAACAAGAGGATTATTATGAATTAAGTCCTGCCCTGGCAAAGCTCACAAAACCATCCTAATTTGTAGAGGGAGCACTAACCGCCAATGGAGCAGATGTGGCTCATAAAACTGGAGCTGAATATGACTATGATCATCACTCTTCGCAAATCGTAGCAGGAGAGGTCTCTGTGGTCTGAGGCAGACGGGCCATTCAGAACGCTGGAAAAAGTTGCTTCGGGCACTAGGATGGAGTTTTGGGAGACTTACAGTTTCTACCTGGCACAGATACACGGTCATACAGTAAATCTGGAATATTCCCAGTAGTGTTATATCTTTATCAGGCACAGAGAATACATAATACTAAAATATCTTTTCCTTTAGGAGTGAGGGAGTGAGGGCACAGTATGGGACCTTACCTATTGTCTTAGTTTTTGGAAATATTTGGGTCCAACCCCAAAACTGAAAAAGATAATTTCATATTGTATAATATATTCTTGAAGGAATATAGAACACAAAGAGGGTGGATGGTAATGGGGACCAGAATAAAGAAAGAACTAACACAGCCTGTAATTCCACATCTGCATCTGACAACTTCCTTATTCCAAGTATAACTGATTAACTTCCTACTTGGAAGGGTGAAGACTAGATATGACAATTTTCCAGACATGTGTGTATGTGTGTGTGTGTGTGTGTGTGTATGAAGAAGTTGCACAAGCAAGGAGTTAGGTGATACATTTGAATTTCCCTAACATCTCTAGAACACGCCTCAGATGCTGGAGATTTACCAACCAGGGATTATTTGACATATACCAGACATACATACTGCACCAATGAAAGACCCTTGGCATTTTCATGTAGTAGTTCTAGGCTGTGACACACTATACAGGAAAACACAGCCGAGCAAAATGTAATAGTTCACTGCTGTGGTGTCTTTGGGTCTCATTCATTTTTATGTTGCTGCATCTCTGAACTGATGGGGTTCAACCAAGTAACTTAACCATTCCCATTTTTGTGTTTCTGACCCATATACGAATCCCCAAATAGCAGATTACTCAATAAGCAAAGATAAAGGTAAACAACGGATAAGGACAGCAAACTGGGTAAACTTAGTAGGTATAGATTTTTTAAGTGATTACAATATGGAAAGAAAATACCTTCTTTTCTATGAAATGGAATTATTGCAAGAAATGGGGCATTTTAGAAAATGCTTAATTATTTTTGAAAACCTGATGGGAAAGGACGGGATAATAAGAAACTTAGAGCAAATTGTATGGGATGAACTATAATCTCCAAATGAGAAAGACTTCATGGAGATGGAAAAACTCATGCCAAATATAAAAATAATACCATCCCAAAATAGAGGCGATGAATGACAGTTGCATAGATTAAAAAGGAAGTCGAATATGAGCCTAAAAATTTTGCTGGAATTCAGAAAACAATTAACATTTATTTACTCAAAGATAGTATGTTTTATATGAAAATAAATGAAAAATATAAATGAGACTATGTGTGTAGTACAGCTAGTCTACAACCCTGGGTATCATTGTAATGTACTGAATACTGTATGTAGGCACTGGTAACACAGTGGTAAATATTAGTGCATCTGAACATTCCTAAATGTAGAAAATGAACAATAAAAATATGGTACAAAAGATTAAAAAATGGCCTGTAGGACTGAAAGTCAGTAAGTGAATAATGAGCACAGGCCTACAATATTAATGTACACTACTGTAGACTATATAAATACATTTAGGGCAGTGTCTGTGGCTCAAAGGAGTAGGGTGCTGGCTCCATATATGAGAGGTGGTGGGTTCAAACCCAGACCTGGCCAAAAACTGCAAAAAATAAATAAATAAATAAATAAAATTAAAAACTAAAAAATACTGTACATTTAGACAACACTAAATTTATAAAAGATAATATATCTTTTTTCATACTAAATTAAGCTAAGCTTAGTGTATGTTTTTATTGTATAAACTTTTAATTCTTTTAACTTTTTGATATTCTTGTAATAACACTTAGCTTAAAACACAAAAACATTATACAGATATACAAAAGTATTTTATTTAATTATGTCTGTATTCCATGTTTTTTCTAGTTTTACAAGTTTTACAATTTTTTGTTTGCTGATTTTAAGCTTCTTTGTTATATACTAAGACATAGACACACACATTAACCTTGTGCGACACAGAGTCAGGACCATAAATATCATCTCCTACCGCCATATTTTGCCAACTGAAAGCTCTTCAGGGCCAATAGGGATTGAGCTGTGGTAACAGCAGTAACAGAGTCTTTTTCTGGAATATCTCTTGAAGGACTATTGTACAGTTAACTTTTTTTTGTTGTTGTTAAAGGAGAAGCAGCACACTTTAAAATAACAATAAAAAATACAGTAACTACAAAGCCCCAGCGCATAATCATTTATTGTCCTTACCAAATATTATGTGCTGTACATGATTGCAGATGTTACAGTTTTGTATGACTGGCAGTGGTGTAGGCTTGTTTACCCCAGCATCATCACAGACTTGGGAGTAATGCTTTGCACTAAGGTATTACAATGGCTAAGACATCACTATGTGATAGGAGTTTTTCACCTCCATTATGATCACAAGGGATCACTGTTGTACACGTGGTTCATTGTCGAATGGAACGTCATTATGCAGCACTTACCTGTGTATGTCAAAGCATATGTGACTGTACTCAAACAGCAAATAAGAATGAATGAAAACACAGCTAATGAGCTATGGAGGACTAAAATAACCCAATATCTTCTTTGAAATATGAGGCAGATTTTAGCCCTCCTACTACATTTAATAAAGTATTACGAGAAGAGAATAAAAATAACTTTGAATGTGGTCAGTGATACTGAAATAATCAAAAGCAAATAGATAGGAAGTTTACATTTTA
Organism: Otolemur garnettii; assembly: GCF_000181295.1. Classification (NCBI taxonomy): domain Eukaryota; kingdom Metazoa; phylum Chordata; class Mammalia; order Primates; family Galagidae; genus Otolemur; species Otolemur garnettii. The sequence continues at coordinate 32,807,990 of NW_003852402.1, read as the reverse complement.
TAAAAGATTTTTTTTTCAGGCCAAGGAAACTAAGAGAATGACCTAACTTTTTTTTTTTTCCTTTTGAACATTAAAATGACCATTGCCTCAACTTGCCTGAGCAGAAAGTGGGTATAGAAAGATAATCCAGTCCCAAATGGGAGCCCCTTCCCAGGTACCTGTGCAGAGGATGATGGGTGAGGAAGAGCCATCAGATGGAGCAGATGGAGTTTAGAGCCACTAAGACCAATGTACAAAGCAGCTCAGGAAGAAAATCCAGTAAATAATCAATCAGGACTTCCTAAACCCAGTAACGAATCAAAGGACTTCCTAAACCCAGTAATGAATCAAAGGGATTCCTAAACCCAGTAACTAATCAAAGGACTTTGTAAACTCAGTAACTAATCTAATGACTTCCTCCACTGCCGGGTCAGAAGATGATTACAATAACTACCTGGGAAGGCTGTGCCTTTGCAAGTGATCACTCATGGGTGGCATTTCCCCTCTTTACTAACTGAGGAGGAATGTTCTCCATCCACCCAAAGCCATTTGCACCTTCTTTCTGGACACAGCTCATTTTCTCAGACATTCTCGGTGTCGGGTACAGCTACACTACCGTAGAGTTCTCCCTGATGGCGTGGAAGCAGAAATGATGACTGTCACACCCAGGTCTTGCCTGCAAAATTGGCTCCTCTGTTTGCTTTTCTCTTCCTTGTTTGGGTGCAAAGTTTGATTAAGGTCCTAAATAATGGCTCACAGAGCTGCAGATGGAAGGAGCCTGAGTCTCTCATCAGACCTGACAGGAAAGCTGCCTGGCGACCTGAATTCCCACATGACTCCAAACATTTTGTGTCATATTAGACTGGTATAACTTTGGATTTTTTTTCCTTTATACAGTCCCTAGACATACCCTAAAATAATGATCTAGGCATAGAAAAATTTTTGATAGCACAGCAAAGTAACTATAGTCAATAATAAGTTAGGGTATACTTTCAAATAACTAAAAGAATGGACTTGAAATTATCTCCAACACACAAAACATGATAAATGCTTGAGGTTTTGGATACTCTAATTACCATGATTTTTTTTTTTTTTTTGAGACAGAGCCTCAAGCTGTCCCCCTGGGCAGAGTGCCGTGGCATTACAGCTCACAGCAACCTCCAACTCCTGGGCTCAAGTGAGTCTCCTGCCTCTGCCTCCTAAGTAGCTGGGACTACAGGTGCCTGCCACAACGCCCGGCTATTTTTTGGTTGCAGCCGTCATTGTTGTTTGGCGGGTCCGGGCTGGGGATTCGAACATGCCACCTTAGGTGTACGTGGCTGGCGCCTTAGCCGGTTGAGCTATAGGCCCCGAGCCTAATTACCATGATTTGATTAATACATACTGTACGCCTGTATCAAAACATCACTTGTTTCCTGTTATATACACATGCACGCAGAACTGTTATGTGTCCATGATAAAAATTAAACAAATTTTAAAAGAATTAAATGAAAACATGTTAAATAATTTATGAAAACAGAAATCTCTCTCTTTGTTCCCATTTTCTTTTAAATTCATACTGATTGAGCTGTTGTCACACTTATTCAACCTAAACTACTTGTCAGGGCCACCACCACATCCAGTTTCAGGGATTAGTTCTCATTTCACTAATGGTCCAAACTCTCAGCAAATTCATTACATCAAATTTGAAAGATTTTCTTCCTCTGGCTTCCTGTGTACTATACATTCACACTTGTCAATGTATCTTATTGTTTCCCACCAATGATGTTTTTTCATCCTTCTTCTCTTTTTCAAATTCTAAACATTGTAGAAAATTAATTGGTTTACCCAACTGAAAAATCAGTGGTGATTTTTATCAGGACACTGGGCCATTTGCTCTTAGACCGGCATTCCTAGAGGTAGCAAAACAGCCACAGAAATTTTAGACCTTACAGCGCCATTTCACACTGTCTTTTAAGCAAAAAGCTTCTCTCCAGGTTAATTTCCAGAAGTCCCCTACAAATATTGCTTCATCAGTGCGCCCTGGGTCAAGTAAGGGTTTCTGGACAATTCACTGTATCAGGGTGGATGACATATGCTGACAATTTAGCAAGACAGAGATAACCCTTAGCACAGAAAGCCCTCCAGAATCAGAGACCAACCTTAGAACAGAGAGCATGCCAGAATCCGATTACTTTCACTAAGAGAAGGGGGCCTTAGCTCTGAAGAGTGAGGAAACTGATTGTGTGTGTAGAATTAAAGTCTCTGAACATATTTCCTTAATGCCTAAAATAATGGAGCTATATTCCTCCCCAATGCAGAAAGATCTTTTTTTAATTCTTACATACTAAAAGATAGCTGATTCCTAAACTTGTACAAACTTGGATCAACCCTTACTTCACCCAAAGTGCATTTCTTAACAAATGTATTTCATCAAAAATACAAACACTTAAAATTAATCTTTCAAAAGACTCATTTCCTTGACAATGTTGGTTTGTTATGGAGAATAAGTAGTAGAAATTGTCGTGACAAAAATAAAGAATTAAAATGCATAAGTCCATATTGAATTTGAAATATACAAAAGGAGAGAATAACCATTTCCATCCTAACGATAATAAATAGCTTATAATATAATTTTAGAAAGCCAACCAACATTTTATATCCAAGATTTACTTGGTAATATGTATTTCTTAGGGTAACTATACAGTAGAAAAAGATCTGTATATTTAAAAAACATGTAATATAAGCCAATGCTGGGCTCATTTAATACAAATGGCTGATTTGAACATGATATCTGAACAAAACAATTGTCTGGTGTTGCCTTTTGCTTTTATTAAGAAAGCCCATAAATAGTGGCGCCTGTGGCTCAAAGGAGTAGGGTGCCAGCCCCATATGCATGAGGTGGTGGGTTCAAACCCAGCCCTGGACAAAAACTGCAAAAAAAAGAAAGCCAACAAAATTCACTTATACAAAGAGTAAATACAAGGTTATCATATTAATTTAAACACTAGCCTAAGTAATAGTCTCAATAACTTTTAAAAAGATATATTACATGCATTACTTAATCTTACAATTTTATATTGATAACTGGATATAATGGTCATTTTAAATGTAGAAAACTCTAGTAAAGCTGGTCAAAATATTCCTCACCTTAAATAAACTTACCGCTGAAATTATGCTATATTTTATTCATTTTGAATATGTGCTAATTCAGTCGTCACTTCATGCTTATTATCTCTCCACATCACACCGTTATTACTATTAACAGCGTTATCAGTACTGTAATACTTACTGCATCTGCTCTAACTATTCACAGTGTGGATATATACTAAATCATTCATAGTTTGTGTTAGTTTTACAGCAATAGAGCCATAATGAAAGGTTCTCTCACGTTTCCCAGACCTCATCATTTCTCCTTTTGTGTTGCAGACAGGTGGAGAGAAAAAAAGCAGTGTGAAGAATTGACAGACCAAGCCAGGTCATGGCTACAAAGCTTTGTGCAAGTAATTTGTTCTCTCTAAGCCTCCGTTTATTTCTTAATAAAATATGATGATAAATAGCTATCTTTAAGGTTGGTAAGTATGTTGTGCATAGAATACTTGGCTCTAGGAGCTGATAATGTATATAATATGCTGGAGTATTAATAAATACTATTCCATTTTTCATCCTGTCCCGGCTTTAACATGTTCTTGATTGGGTGAATTCTCCATTCCTTTCATAATTGTGTATGTTCACATTTGAACATGCTCCAGTTTTATCAGGTATGTTTTAAAGTACAAGGATCTGAATAATAGTGATATACATGATCTATAGTGGAACATTTTGCAATAATTCAAAGTGGTGCTGAAGTTAGCATTTATTCTTTTGTTACATATAAATTTTCTTCTTTCCAAGGAAATTACTTTGTATAATGTCCAGAAAAAAATGTGCTGAAGTATTTTAATGAATTTTTCTTGGCTTCATGTCATTAGTCAGATTTATATGTTTAATTTATCAGACTCCTTTAATGCTTTAATTATAATTTACTGATAAACAAGATAGTTGTATCAAAGTAAAAACTCACAAGATTTTTTTAAATCACTCTATACAGCTGTTTAAAAAAAACCTCAATTTAATTTGGAAAAGGAAGCAGTTTACATTGTATATTATATAGCTATAATTTCAGACTCATTATTACAGTAGCCATAATTAATAGTCCTCTTCAAATACAAACTATCCTATGGCCTGTTTAATTCAATTATAAGAATCAATCCGTCTATTCCATTCTGTAATTACAATATATAACATCAACGGAAGTAAAATTGTAAATGGAACAAATGATTAAAATGAATAATTCCATAATTTCTTTCATGGCAAGAATTTGGTCTCTCTTTGGGCAGCTTTCAACAGCACATTATTTAAAAAATTGCCAGTCTGTGCAGGTCCATGAATTTTTATTCTCATACTGGAATTTAAAATAAAGAAAAATCCTCTTTGTCCTTAAACTAGCATAGATATATTCAATGAATATTCAAGAAGTACTTTCTGATTTAATGACAGAAACATTTGGGACAGTTTATTTACAGGCAATTATAAAACAAAACTTTTAATAGAACAGAATTAGCAACTTCATATTAAGTATAATATGAACTTTCTTTTTGTCAATGTAAGTTGATTCTGAAGTTCAACCTTGCTTAGATTTTTCTTTTTATTTTTGCTTGAATTTTTCTATTAAACTTATGATCTAAAATAATTCTTCCTCTTCCATAATCTTATGAAATTAAAAAATAATTTATAGAAACTTTCTTATAACTAAAACCACAAATGTGGGGTGGCACCTGTGGCTCAAGGAGTAGGGTGCCGGCCCTATATACTGGTGGTGAGTTCAAACCTGGCCCCAGCCAAAATCTGCAAAAAACAAAACAAAACAAAAAAAAAAAACAACAAAACCCACAAATGAAAAATTAACAGCATTAAATGCTATTGATTCTACTCTTTAAATTATTTCACATTTATATATCAAGCTAAAATGGCCCATTTGCTTTTTTGTTATCTTAATAGACTCAATTCCTTGAGTGTATGTATGTGTTTTCTTAGTTCAGGAAAAAGCTTATCTGTTATTTGCAATATTCTCCTTGGAAGAATCATCTGATGCCTGTTTAAGACTTAAATATTCAAGACTAAATTGGAAGTAGTCAATCAATCCTTATGTGCACATCTGGAAGTAAAACTCAATGGAAATCAAATTGGTGTGAGGGGGAGGAGAGATTGGATAAATTCACAACTAACTGGCACAATGTACACACTCTGTACAAAGGGAATACTTATAAATTTCACATAAAAATGCACAAAAGCAAATTTTAACTACAACATATGTACCCCTATAATAATCTCTTCTAAAACAAACAAACAAAAAACCTAAGTATGTTTCCCAGTGCCTGAAAGTAGTGCCTTTGTTAATGCTTTGTTTCACAGCTATGTTCAAGAGAGGTATAGAAATAAATAAATAGGATTGATTTCTCTTTAATCAAAGATATGATAGTCTTAATAGTGGCAACTTGGGAGAAGGGTACACCATGGAATATTATGCAGCCCTAAAGAATGATGGAGACTTTACCTCCTTCATGTTTACATGGATGGAGCTGAAAAATGATCTTAGCAAAGTATCTCAAGAATGGAATAAAAAGTATCCAATGTACTCAACCCTACTATGAAACTACTTTATAGCTTTCATAGGAAAGCTATAACCCAATTAGAGCGCAAGAATATGGGGAAAGAGGAGAGGGAGGGGATGGGGGAGGAGAGGAGGATGGGTAGAGGGAGGGTGATTGGTGGGATCAAGCCTATGGTTCATCTTATAAGGGTACATATGAATCTTTCTAAATGTAGAATATAAATGTCTTAAAACAATAACTAAGAAAATGACATGAAGGCTATGTTAACCAGTTTGAGGAAACTATTTCAAATTGTATATAAAAACAGCACACTGTACCCCATAACTGTATTAATGTACACATCTATGATTTAATAAAAGAAAAAAAATTAGCAGACACAAGAAACTCTTAAAAGTAATAAAGTTGCAATAGCATGGAGAAACTTGAATGGCTAAAAAGTACACGAAGAGATATTCAAGTCCCAGGTGATTAAACAACTAAAAATTAAGGTGGTAATAACAATGTACGTGTCAAATCACCAATACTTTTAAAAAATCCAGTTCTACCAAATTTTGGTCATGTTTGGAACCAATTATTCTCATGAATCATTGGTAGATATAAGTATTAACATTGGCTTTTTGTAGAAAATTCACTGATATTAAGTTAAATGAAGTATATGTCCACACCTTCCATGTGTTTCCCATACATGCTCATGAAGGAGAATTTGAACATTAATTTTGGTAGTGGGCCACTGATTAGATGTATTTTTCGATGCCAACAGATAGGGGAACTAATAACTGTAAACACATATATGCTATATATGAAAAAGGTTTCTGAAAAACATACAACAGCTTTTATTTACATAAAAATTCCCCAAATGTTAATACATAGAGACAGAAATTAGATTAGTAATGGAATGGAAATGGTAAGTCAGTCTAAATGGGCACAAGATTTCTTAAGGGTTCATGGAAACATTTGAAGATCAGCTTGTGGTGAAGGTTACACAATTCTATGAATATACTAAAATTCATTGGGTTGTACAATGATTATAGGTGAATCTTATGATTCATAAAACATATGTCAATAAGGTTTATAATATATGAAATTAAAAAATTAAAACTAAGATTATGACACATTACTATTTATCTGAGGTCAGGCAAATCTATACATAAAATGTGACGTACTTTTTATAGGTTTATACATATTTGGCATACAGACAAAGTACTTTAATTAGACTCTTACCAAGATTCTTACATACGATGAGTTTGTGAACTTAATTGTCAGCCCTGTGCAACAATAACTCTGATGGCCACTCCAAAAAGAGTTCCAAAATTTCTGTCAAGCCTGGACTAGGTGATGGTGAGAGTGCATAGCTTTCTAAGGGAGCCCTTTGAAGTGACTGAAGTGATAGTCAGCAGTGAGGTATAGAACCCTTTTTCTAGGACAAGTTCATGAACTTAAATTTCTGAGCTCATATAATTACTTACATGAATCCCAGTCATGTTATGTGTGATTCTATATAACTCCCAAAGTTTGCCCATTTTCATCTTTAATTATAATAGCTTCTCATTGAGGTTCAAATAATATTATCTCTTAATATACTTGCTGAAATGATTCACACATATGATTCACAAATTTGGAAAAGTAATGATTTTACTTGATTAACCCATAATTTTTATTTCATATTTTAGTATTAAATGAAACTCTGTCAAAAACATGACACAAATATATCACATTTGTATTATCTACATTAACTTCCAATTTTCTTTTTTTTTTTTTTTTTTTGAGACAGAGCCTCAAGCTGTCCCCCTGGGCAGAGTGCCGTGGCATTACAGCTCACAGCAACCTCCAACTCCTGGGCTCAAGCGAGTCTCCTGCCTCCGCCTCCCAAGTAGCTGGGACCACAGGCGCCCGCCACAACGCCCGGCTATTTTTTGGTTGCAGCCGTCATTGTTGTTTTGGCGGGTCCGGGCTGGGGATTCGAACCCGCCACCTTAGGTGTACGTGGCTGGCGCCTTAGCCGGTTGAGCTATAGGCGCCGAGCAACTTCCAATTTTCACCAACATTTTTATTTCTTGCAAAATCCCCTCCCAGAGAAAAACAATTATTTGGATAAAAAATCCTTTTCTGATTTGATGGGTTTTTTTTTTTTGTAGTAATGAATGTTATAAATTAAATGAACACTCTCCACTCTCAAATTATTATTTTTTACAAAGGTTGCTTGTGTCTAAGAGTAGGATAGCCCATTTTTCTATTTTTCCCTGTGTCACCCTCACTAATGAAGCTGGTAATAGTCTCAAACCCCCTGCCACTTTGTCATGTAGTTACAGCTTGTCCTTTTACAAAAGAAAATTAGAAAACTGCTGAGTGTTACAGATATTAATGGTTGTTAGAAAAGTATAATAAAAGGCTCTCTTTCTGGAGCATTGCTAAGCTTTTATGTCATTATTCATGAGTGACTAATGCATTCAAAGGAGAAGAGTGCTGATCTCCAAGGCTGAGATGATGGACAGTGGAGAGGGACAGAGTGGCCAAGAGAAAGCCATTTGTCATATGTTAGACTTAATAACAGGCTTGCCTACAAGGAGAGAGTTCAGCTAAACTCAGAAAAAGAAACTTTTCTTACAGGTGAGGTTATCATTCACGGCATTTTAAATCACAAAGGGCAAATTTATAGGAGACTTTTGGATAACCAAATATTTTAAGGCACATATACAATTCAAAATCCAGAAAGGACTAGCTTATTAAGTAAAATCCTCAAACCCCGCCTTCACTATTTCCTCTCTCCTTTTCCTTATCCCTGAATGATATATGTATATTTTTGAAGTTGTGGATAGTAAAATGAATCTTAAACAGAGTCTCCGTGTTTCATGATAGTCTTTTATTATGAGTAATGGAAAAAACAACTCTAGGTTTATAATAACATCTATTTATCAGAAGACCATAGAATAGCTTCCAGGATCTCAGGACAGATGAGAGATCAGGAAGAGCCCCCTCAGTGATGTTTCTGCTTGCAGAGTAGAAGGGGCTAATGGGCAGTTTCATCAGAATAATTCCACTAGTAGAAATCACCTCCCAACATTTCTGTTTTAAATGCTTTTTAGTTCCCAATTCAGGATCTGAAGAGAGATGTAGCCATCGGGGGAGAGTGCAGACATGACCTTATTTATAAGGTTGTAAGCAAAGGCTGACTGATGTGGTTAGCCAAGGGAAATGGAATAGTAGAAATAAAAAAGGAGAGTGTGGTTGAATGCTGGGAAGATAAAAAAGTTTTGAACTATTTCTGGATTATGAACATCATATCTACTTCCTGTCCCTTCTTTTACTCTCCTGCAACAATCAAAAATGTACACCATGGAATATTATGCAGCCCTAAAGAAAGATGGAGATTTTACCTCCTTCACGTTTACATGGATGGAGCTGGAAAATGTTCTTCTTAGTAAAGTATCTCAAGAATGGAAGAAAAAGTATCCAATGTACACAGCCCTAATTTGAAACTAATTTATAGTTTTCATAGGAAGGATATAGCCTAATTATAGCCTTAGAATATGGAAGGGGAGGGTGGATGGTGAGGGGAGGGTGGATGGTGGGTGGTTCGAGGGAGGGTGATTGGTGGGGTCACCTCTATGGTTTATCTTACAACGGTACAAGTGAATCTTTCTAAAAGCAGAGTATGAATGTCTTAATAACTAAGAAAATGACATAAAGGCTACATTAACCAGTTTGATGAGAGTATTTCAAATTGTATATGAAAACACCACACTGTACCTGTGATTGCATTAATGTACACAGCTATGATTTAGTTAAAAAAAAAAAAAAGTATACCAACCATTTTCCTAGTTCCCTAAGCTACAAATCTCGGTGAAGAATGATCAGAGTCTGACACTCACAGAACGTCTGCCCTGTTCTTGGTCTTGCAGCGTGTTCATATCTCACAGAAGTGTATGAATTTACCAACTGCAGGATGAAGTGCTGCTTTCCAGATCAAAGTGATCAATGACCTCTAATTCCAAGCACATTATTGCTAAACAAAGATGTGGGGAATTAGGCCACAAATTAATTACTGACTAAATGCTTGCTGATTCTTAGTTGTGACTTGCTTTGCCTAGGGATGCGGTTTGAAAATGAACAGAAAATAGAAGAAAGCAATTCTGTTCACTGGCAGTAAAACTATACTCCTGACTTCTTTAGAATAATTGAAGAATTTGTACCATGAGGAGCGAATCAATTTTGACTTCATCTTCCCAGAGATTAGTAATACATGAAAGTAGTTTGATTCTCCAAATAGTATTATTTAAAATGGTGAAAGGAAAGTCCATAGGAAAACCACCCTGTAAGTCTGTTGAATCTATCAGTTATTCCTCCATTCATTTAAGAATTATGGATTTTTTTTATGTTCTGTGCAATGTTTTAAATACAGGGACTGTCTTTGGTGGGGAGACAAAACTTGCTTTCATGCATCTTCTAGAGTACTGGAGAAAATACAAAATACAATATACCCATGGCTATAATAAATGCCAGCTAGGTGTATGTGTTACGAAGAACGAAGCACGTATGGATATAGAATAAGAGACAGGAGAAAGAGAAAGAGGACAGGGAGAGACCCTCTATGTGTGTCACTTGACTAGAGATGATATCAAGACCAAGCAGTTAAATCTGAAGGATATTCGCAATTGAAGAGTTGGCGAATTTCCATCTGATGTAACTGTTACTCTTTAAATGCTACATGACCCAGGATTTTGATCAGCTTATTTCTTTCTTACCCTGCCAGTGTTTCCTTGTACCTACTCATTTTTCTAACCGTGATAAAAATGATAAGGTAGTAATGTCGAAATTCCAACCCAGCCTATATTCAACGGCTGGTAGACATCTCAACACAATGCCCCAGAGACACCTGATACACATTCCACATTCCAACTTGAAATGCATTCTTTCCAGAATCCTGGTCTTATTTCTTTATTAATTCAGTAACTAAATATAGTAACCTATATTTTATACTTTTGAGTACTTCTTCTTCATGGAATTATAGCCTTTATATATTTTACTTCTTAAATATTCATAATTTAATAAAAAACGAAATAATCTCTGAACAGCATCCAAAATAATTACCTAGGGTTCAATCAAGTGACCTTGCCTGTCCTTGTACTGAGTTCATGAAGATAATTATTTAAATGACTTTGTTAGGATCCTTCTTATAATCATTCAGTGACTTCCCATTGCCTAAAATCTAGTTCCTTATAAAACATATTTGTCATAAAATTACCCCTAACTTTAAGCAAAAATCTTTGACTAAATCTAGTAAATTTGTGCGTGTCAGTTCTTTAATCTCAAGAAAAGTATTTAGCAAAGTCTACCACACCTAGAAACATTGTTTGAATTCTGTGATACCATGTGTAGGAGACAGTTGTAGGTGCTATGTCCAGATTCCTTCTGATCACTTCATCCCCTTCTGTGCACCCATCCCTCCTCTGCTATGGTTCTGGCTTCTAACTCCCTGAATCTGAAATTAAATTCTGAGGACTGCTTGTAGGCAGCTGCAACCATTTCACAGCCAACAGCCACATGGAGCAGCAGACTTTGGCATATACCCTACAACAGAATAATAATAGTCCAGCTTATTTGCACTGAGTAGGAAAAATTTTCTGAGGAGCAATGCACGCTTTAGATCTTGCCTAAAGAATCAGGCTGCAGCTGGGTCTTCGCTTGAAATCACACATTTCCTTGGTTACTTCCTCTTAACCTACTCCCTTATAAGAAAATTATTCCTGAGGATAAATCACTAGACCACAGATCATTATCTGAAGGTTCCCAAAGTCTGCTTTTAAAGTCATGGCCTTGCACACCCTCTCTCCTGTCTCCCTGTAACTGCAGAGTCTTCTTCATTCTTCTCTGCCATCTTCTCCTACTTCATCCAACATATGTTTTGGTTTATTTTCCCCCCTTACATAGGAATTCTTCAATTTCTCAGCACTCAACCTCAGGCCCTTTCCCATTGTCCTCTAAACCCTCTACCAATGACTAATGTCAAAGTCAATTTCATTTTCACTAGCCTATCCTTTCTACTGCAGATCAGACAATCTACGAATCCTCCTTCTTAGGACTCTCACTTGGATGTCTGGCATCTCTAACTCAGTACATAGCAAAAAGAAATCATGATCTAGTGCAGGAGCGTCCTCCCTGTGGCCTGCGGGCTGCATACTGATATTTTGAGGCCTGTTTCACTCATCTGTGGTATTGTGAGAAGTACGACCAGACCTTCTCTTTGCTCATCAGCTTTCCTTAATGTTTGTGTATTTAACATGTGGCTCAAGGCAACTCTTATTCTTCAATTTGCTGCACAGAAAAGAAAAGGTTGGACACCCCTGAAGCTCAACTCTCAGGCCAGATGTTCTCTATCATCTAATATATTCCACCTATATACTAAGTGCTCACATTATGGAAGAAAATCAGTAAGAGAATTCTTAGCATAAGCATTTATGTAAAAATTATAAGTGTGAGAAGGCACCAAAGAGGCATTCAGACTTGGAGGAGGTGGGTGAAAAGTTTTATTGGACTACTTTTAGGAATAGAGGAATTTTTCTTACAAATTAGCAGCCATTTGTAAGCAGCCTGGCTTGTAACAAGAAGGGCTAATGTTATGTGCATGGGGAGGTGGGGAGGAACAGCTGGAAGATCAGACGTCCAAGGCCACAGAATCTCTGACAGCTTCCTTGCCCTGGGTTATCATTACCTCCATCTCCTTTGCCCCAACCTACAGCAATTGATTGCATTTGTACCTGATTGTTCTTTTTTTTTGAGACAGAGTCTCAGCTGTTCCCCTGGGTAGAGTGCTATCATGTAACAACTCATAGCAACCTCAAATTCTTGGGCTTAAGCTATTCTCTTGCTGCAGCCTCCCAAGTAGCTGGGACTGTAACTATAGGCACCCACCACAATGCCTGGCTACTATTTTTTTTTTTTGCAGTTGTCATTGTTTTAGCTGGCCCAGGCCAGGTTTGGACCTGCCAGCCTGGGTTTATGTGGCCGGTGCTCTACCCACTGAGGTACGGGCACCACCCATATACTTGATTGTTCTAATAAATTTCAACATGGTCTCTTTAGACCCTTTCATCTTCCTCTGATCTATTTTAATGAGTTATTAAATATTTAGTAACTACAAAAATATAACCCCCCTCGTGTGTTTCTCTCTGTTCTATTCCATTGTTCTTTACTCAGACGTGACCATTACTGACTTTTATCATTCACCCCCTTGGTTTCCTTAAAATTTAATCATTTTTATATATCCCTGAAATATATTATTCCTCTTGAGTTTAAATAACTATTTCAGCTGTAAAATAATACTGTAGGTACTCTGCGATAACTTGTTTTTTTAATTAAAATTTATGTTCTTGATATTCATATGTTATGTAAAGCTATTGCTTTAAAAGTTTTCCACTACTGTATAATTCATTGTATAAATATGACACAACTTATTCATTCTACTCTTGACAGATACTTGTGAGTTTTTCCACAAAAACAAATGACTAGATAATTAAGAAATTGATTTAAATGTATAAAAAGGCATTTCAACAAACATTTCTATATATGTGTTCTGAAGTGCATGTGTAAGTTTCCTCAAACAATCAAGAGTAGAAAAACTGGTGCTTTGCTGGACAATGCCAAAAAATATTCTACACAATTTGTATCAATTTCATATTCATAATCCTACCTGAACTGTATGGGAATTTTAGTTGCTCTCCATTTTCATTAAGACTTAATAGTATGGTCTAATCTATCCTTCAGCCAGCAGTTACTGTGACCTTTTATAAATGCAGATCTGATTAAGTCACCCAAACCTTGCCTAAAAGCCTTTAATGGTTTCTCAATGATTCTAAAATAAATTCCATAGGTTGACCATTGTCAAAGGATTCTTTTTGCCCTGACCCCACATCACTTAGTATTTTATATCACTCTCCTCACCATCTATTGCTACAGTGGCTTCAGTTTCTTCTTTTTGCCCCAAGGCCTTCACGTATTACAAACTTCTTCCTGGAACGCCTTTAATCTCCCTGTTTCTCTGATTAACATTTCTCATTTGGTCTCCTGTTAAATGTCACTACAAGCAAAAAAGCTTTACTTGACTTTTTAGAATTGATTAGCCCCCCTCATTAACTGCTGTAATTAGACATTGTATGCTTTAAATATAACATTTATCACAAAAATTATTAGGAAACATTATGCATTTTAAAATGTGCCCCCCCAATCACCTTCATTGTTCAGTAAGTTTAAATATGAACTCTTCTGTTTGTTATTAGAAATACTTTCTTAGATATTAGGGATCCAATGTTCTCCCTTAAGTATTGTGTATGGTTAAAAAAAAAATAGGAATGTGCAAAGTGAAAAGCTTTGGATAAACACGCACCATTTTCTCATCTTTTTTAATGTGAACTCTTTACCTTAAAACGGTAGATAGAAATTTGCACAAAAGATTGAAAGAAAAATTAAAACATTGTCTTGCAAGGTTAAAAATGGAAAGCTGTGTGACTGTGTATATGTGTATAGATTTACATGCACCTCTGCATTTATAGACTGACTCGATCTAGAACGTTAAATCCACCCAGCCACTTAACCCACTAACGCCATGGTGGCTGTAAGGCTCATTAGCACACTGCTTCTTCCCTCCTGATTACAGGAACAGGAATCAGACTGCGGCCAACAGCATCTGAAAGTTTATGCGCCAAGGTGGTGCGGACGTGAGTGTGCGTGGAGGAAAAAAATAGCTGCTACTCTCAGGCCAAACCCTCAAGTTACACAACTGCTGACTGTTATCGTAGAGCTTTCTTGTTTTTGTTTTTTCTTTCTATAACATTCCTATTTCTTTTGTGTAAGACAAAAGCATTTCCATTTCAACGTTTTTTTTGGCTTTATTAGTGTTAGGCCAAAAGTGATACGAAAATGAAACAGATACATAGTTTTGGGGGGAAATTACATTAAACGTGTAGGTAACCTATTTCTATACTGCTATAAAGTATTTTTTTGAAGAGAGATATGCAAAGAAGCTATTATAAACATGAAATGTATATATAAAAATTTTTGTTTTTTGTTGTTTTTAGTGTTAGGTGCTAGGAATACAGAGTAGATATATTTAAGTGTAAAACACGGTGTGATTCACCACACAACACTGACTTGCATTCATGCAGTTTACCTGTTGAAGATGATTTACACTAACCATTTGTTTCACCAGGTGGAAACCTAAGTTATGTGGAAAGGATATAAGGATTTTGTGTATCAAGTTGTGTTGTCTTATTGAATTGTGTTTGCAGAGTGCTGCCAGTTGGAAAGGGAAGCATTATATTTACAAATCTGTTTAGAAATGTTTGCTAAAATTTTGGCAATATGAAAACAAATTTATTTAAAGCAACTAGAAAGTACCTGACAGTCAATGTTCATTCAATTGGCTGAATGGGAATGACCTGTTTCTCCCCCAGATATGTACATGTGCATTGTAATTATATTAACTTTCATTCTAGGAGGAATACGTTATTATTTTTCTGTAAATATTCATGCTCTTCATGTACTATGAATACTACTAACTGCCCCCAGCTTCAAAGTGAGGAGTATACTTTTCTGGACAGGTGGCATTGATGCTATGGACTGCTCGGACCAATGAACTATGGAGAATATGATGAAATCAGAAAGTTGGGAATGTGCTTGTATTTTTTGGCATACATTCTTGCTTTCTGCCATCACCATGAAAAGACTATTTTTCAGCTAGGTTACTGGTTTCTGAAGAATAAATATCACAGAACACCACTGAAAATAGGCTAAATCATACCTGATCTACAGATCCAGAGATAAATGCTTCTCTTTGCAACCCACTAACCTTTTGTGGTTATTTGTAGGCTGCAGAAACTAACCCACACCAGACATTTTTCTAAAAAAGATACAGTTCTTAAAAAGACACGAGTTTAACAGAGACACATTTCTCAAGTAATTGTCAGTACAGACATGAATTCACTTTAAGTAGAAATATAAATAGCTACTCAAATTCATTTTATCAAAATAATTTAGATGAAAATAAAACACAAATTTAAACGCTGGTAGATTTGGGTGGAGAACTTCTTTAATTTAAACTCTGATTATAAGCCTTTTACCACATAAATCCTTTCATGTGCTTGGGCATAAAACAGTAAAAACTCTGTGACTGTTATAATCTATAAAGGACAATTTCTCTTAAGATTTTATGGACCAGCTTTAAACGGAACATTTTCCATTAGCCTTACAGAAAGGGTTTTGTAATCTTTTCTTGGGATGACCCCTACTTTTCAACGCTGAAATATAAAATACTCCTCACCAATTACCAGCGATGCCTAATGTACAAGTTTAGCTTTTTAGTCATAAATTTAAAAAAAAAAGCATTTAAGTTTCTGAGGTAGTGAGTATATCATAACTAAAAGCATATAATTTAAGTTATGCAAGTAATACAATTCAAGTGCAAAATGTACTCACTACGACTATTTGTGGTAGTTTCCAGAACTCAGAGTATCTCTAACCTCCTAAACCAAGGAGAGTGAGCCCGGAAAAGTAAAGTCTTTCTTTGTCACCTCGACATAAGCTTAATGTCAAGGTTTGCTTCCTTGATCAGAAAGGTTAGTATCCTCTTCTGACAACGCAGTGGACTTACCTTAAGATCCAAACAAAATTCACATACAGAAGTAGGAATTCTGAAAATGTATTACCATTTCCCTAGTGACAGTAACTCAACAGATGAGCACATGACTCAAGTGAAGCCAGGGTGATTCTCTGTCCAGAACTGAGCACTGGAATTCAGGTTGAGTGACTTAGGTTTACAGTATGTGCCTGGAATTTAGGTGATATAAACATGAGTGCTTTCAGGTGGTAATGTGGGTGCTGAAAAGAGAAAGGGAGGCCACAGAGAGATGAAAATCAAGCCAATATAACACACAAGCAGAGAGTTCAGACGAAGCGTCCTGCCTGGGATCTGAAGAGCTGTTCCATTCCATTTTGTCCCATGTCAAGAGGCCTGTGTACGCATATTTGTCTCTATTTAATTAAAGGAAGGAAAAACTTCAAACACGGGGTTGCCCATTTGCTTATCAAACTTACCTGTGATCAAATGGTATATTTTACATCAAAACCTAAAATATGTCATTTTAGTGCTTAGCTACTAAAAATGTCTCTTTATATGTCAATTCTGATTTCTCTCTTTATGTGTATTTCTCAGTGCAAAATCTAACTTTTTGAGGTTGAATTCACAATAGAAGATTGTGGATTGTGTATATATGGACAGATAGGATAATTGTGTAGGTAGGGATGAAGAGAAGCATTGTGGTATAATCTATTATTTTGTGGAGAAGTGGTTGTGGACACTTGGTTTATTCTTTTTTATAATCAAAAGCTTTTACTAAGGACTGAATTGTGTCCTCTGCTAAATTTTTAATTTAAAATGCTCAGCCCCAAAGTAACTGTATTTCCAGATAGGGCTTTGAGGAGGTAATTAAATTAATGAGTTCATAGGATGGGGCCCTGTTTGGATAGTATTAGTGCCCTGTCTCTACACATGCACAGACAGGAACCTTTGTGAGAGAACAGTGAGAGAGTGACTGTCTACATTTCAGGAGAGAGCCCTCACTAGAGCCAAACTTTGCTGGCACATTGACCACAGACTTTCCAGCTTCCAGAACTATGAGAAATAAATTTCTGTTGTTTAAGTAATCCAGTATTGTCTTGTGGAAGCCTGAGCTCATCCATGCAGACACAGTAGGACTCTGTAAGTTGA
Organism: Otolemur garnettii; assembly: GCF_000181295.1. Classification (NCBI taxonomy): domain Eukaryota; kingdom Metazoa; phylum Chordata; class Mammalia; order Primates; family Galagidae; genus Otolemur; species Otolemur garnettii. The sequence goes on along the minus strand of NW_003852402.1, from coordinate 32,790,620 downwards.
CCACTGGAAGGACTGTTACAGACCAGTCAACATACGGAGGTGGCCAACATAAGCAAGTAGAACTACTGTACTGATACGTACATGTGGTGATGTCCAGTCTATGAAAATTAGGTCGACTTAAGGAGGTGGTTAATGTAGGGAGGTGAACAACTATGAAAGTTCTACGGTATTTAATTAATTCCATACCTTAAAGGGGTCAAATTTTACGTGGGTACCCCAACATTTAAAGGTAAGCTGGATGACAGAACAACTTGCACTAATGAAACATCTCCACTGAGATATGTATTTTCCACAGAAAGCAAACATGCTTCCATAGCAGTTTAAGGGTGAAATTTTTCCAAGACAGAAATAATTTTCCTTTAATTTATTACTCCCCAGAAGTATGTCTGCCTTTCTGATTTAGAGGACATTGCCATGCAGAAAAAGTGGTAATTCTTAAACAATAAGATATGACAACAAAATGGCACAGCAAAAGAGCAACTAATTGGAAACAAAGGGAGAATTTATACTTGGGGTTTGGTTTCTTTCTTTCTTTCTTTCTTTCTTTCTTTCTTTTTTTTTTTTTGATAAAGTTTAGCTTCTCTTATCTGAAAAATAAGACTCAGACATTTTAGGTTCTTTTCATGTGCTTGAAAGAGAATCTCTTTGAAGAGATTTTCTTTTTTTTTTTCTTTCTCTTTTTTCGTCATTTGCTTTCTTTTTTTTGAGACAGAGTCTCACTATGTTGCCCTTAGTAAAGTGCTGTGGTGTTACAGCTCACAGCAACCTCAAGCTCCTGGGCTTAAGTGACTCTCTTGCCTCAGCCTCCCAAGTAGCTGGGACTACAAGTGTCCACCATATCACCCGGCTATTTTTTAGTTGTTGTTGTCATTGTTTAGCAGGCCGGGGCCGGCCTCAAAGCCACCAGCTTAGGTGTATGTGGCTGGTACCCTACTCACTCAGCCACGGATGCCGAGCCTAAGAGATTTTCATTTTATTTTAATATGCTAAAAGGAAGAACCTGCCCCTCCCGCCCCCCAAAAACAAGATTTTCCAACATTACATTGACATTTTAAAACCTAAGTAGAAGAAAATAGAAGTAAGAAGAAGAGCAACAACAAAGTAAAAATGTTTTTTTTTTTTATCAGAAACTCTAAATACTAAATATACTACATAAGAATATTATATTACTGAACTGAACATATGAAGCCAACAGAAACTAGTGGGAGGAATGTGGAGGAATTTAAAATAAAAAACCAGAAAGAACATAGGCCCAGGATTTTGTAAGTGACTTTATAGCTCACTTCCATGGTGTTCTTTTCCAAGACAGGAATCACATCTCCTTTGTGGTCTAAGGCCTTAACCTAGACGTCGCATATACTGCAAGGTCAATCAATTCCTGTGACAGGGATGATTAGCATAATAAAGTCCAAGTATGGAGTTGGCTAAAAAGGGAGCTACTAGGGTAAGGGAAGCATGCGGAGAGATCACCAGGGCAAATGTAAATGGAGTGCTGGAACCTTACAGGCATTTTAATTCTTTTGAATAAACCCAGATGTCCCGATTTATATTATACCTTAGAATTCATATTATTCATTTCAGCTTTAACATACAGTCAATACAGGTGATATTAATGAATGTTCTTCTATCTTAGCCAGTGACATATTTCTTTTACCAGAAAAGATATTTGCAGTGAAAATGTTGATAGCTTTCCCCAATTGAAACTACGTTGTTGGATATACCCTCAGGTATAAGTCTTCTATCTACTTACTATATGATGCTGGGAATCATGGCACTATTGTCATTAAAATTGAGACAAAATATTCTTCAGGTCAGAAAAAAAAAAAATGGTGTGTGTGACCAAGAGGATTATGTATTACATTTCATCACAAGGTTGTCACTCTTGTGATATACTTTAGAATGCTAAAAGCTATTGTTCCCATGAATTATAACCCTAAATGCCTTCATTCCGAGGATTCATCTCATCATGAATGTCAGTGATACACACAGCACCACTGTAATGTGTGACACATTTTCAGTGACACATCTTTATTGTATGCTATTGAAGTAGCATAATTATCTTTATAGTAAGGATTTATAAGAGATTTTAAGTTTTCATTCCTATGTTAAAAACTCAAGCTATCTCTGCAACAAGACTGTTAAAAATGCTCATAGTTTATACTGAAAAATTAATCCTTAAATATTTTAAATTATTCTAAACTTTGAAGAAGTCTTTTCTGAGAAAGAATATCTCATCAATGAGAAAGTATTTTCCATGCATGCTCTTCATTTTACGTTCTTTCGGCTTTCAATAAGTGAATGTTTTGTAAAAAAACAAAACGGGAAAAAAATATTAAAGATTCAATTTTGTTACACTAAAGTATATAATAAATAACTTCACAAAAAGTCTAAATGCAAAATCATGCTAAACTTTCTCTGAAAGCTTACAACTTCTAAATATTTTAAACCTAGTAACAGTAGATAGATCTCTAGAACTTTTATGGCTATGCACCACAAGCTTCTGAGTCAAATTCTGGCCTGGCTACCCACCATTAGTGGATAATTAGAAGTGATATGGGACCTCTAGCATTCAACATACACTTGTTTTTCTGGCTTAGAAGCCTACTTACTTTATGCAAATTGGTAGGAGACTGTTTCATGCAACCCTGGCAATCAGTACTTAATTTGTTGATAGCCTTAACAGTTGTGGCCAGAGTATAATTGGCATGGGCCCTTGCGCAGAAAAATAATTTGGGTTGTGTACAAAACGAAACAACTAATTACCAACAATTAGATATAATTTATGAAGTAGCGGATTCTCAAACCCTTCTTCTGAATTTGGATAAAGCTAGACCTAATTATATTTTAATGTTGTGAAAACACCCGTGTTGCTGAGATAATCAGGTGTTCCAAAGGTGCTTTCTGTAGATGTTGTGTTTTATTTTGGATTATCACATCAGAAAGTTAAGTATATTTATAGTGGAGATTATCTAATAATTACAGAAAAGTTGGTGAGGTGGGATTCATGCTCATTTGGCAGTCATTTATCCATTTTATTTGATCGCTTATTAAAACACTGATATAAAAAAGAAGTATTTCAGAAGTACATAAAACAGAGTCTTATTGATGGTCATATTTAAAAAGGGAAAAGAGAAAGAGATACTTGAGGCAAAACAAAGCTTTCCTAATCATCCTCCACCATAACAATAACAAAAAATTTCAATATTAGACCCCAGTGAAGTATTGTTACAGCACAGCGCCCCCTACAGTTTTGAGAACAGGTTTTTACTACCAGGTGGGATCTGAAAATGTGTTCATAGGGAAATGGTTTAACACTTTATGACTCTTTCAAATGAAAAAATTCTATGGCATTTTTGGAGGACTTGAAAATTGTGTTATAGACATTTTTTCTGATCAGAAACAGAAGAAGAAGTAAGATCAAGACAGCTGACAAGATGCAGGTCGTAAGTACATCCTCCACAGAGAGGAAGCACAATAGTAAGAAGACATGTTTCTAACAGATCATCTAGGAGAGAACACTGAGATTCAGCAGACAAGGGACAAGAAGCATCTAACGTACGTCGGAGAGGGTTTAAGGCAGCTTACCCTGCCATGGACTGGAGGAGAGCAGAAAGAAGCTCCTTTACACAGGGAAGCAGCAGAGAGAAGCATGAGCCAAAGCCGCACACTATGAAATGGGCTTTTAGAGTCTTGGTTACAGGAGAAACTCTCACCTCATGCAGGCTGGGCCTAACACAGAAAACTGCCTAGAATAGGGATACTGAATAGAGACATTGCTCCAGAAAGGGAACCACATGGCATCCCACAGCCATCTGATCCCCCAGCAGCTCCACCGTGGTGCTATTTGGAAAGGTGCATTGCTCTGAGGAGGATGAGGGCAGAATGAGGAGGATGAGGGCAGAATGAGGGGGATGAGGGCAGAATGAGGGGGATGAGGGCAGAATGAGGGGGATGAGGGTAGAATGAGGGGGATGAGGGCAGAATGAGCACTTCCACGTGCCCTGGGAAGTCAGCTCAGCTCTGCTGCAGGCTGCTATTGAGACCAACACAGGAACAGATCTCAATCCCCATAGCTTCTTGCTCACACTGCTTGCCTGGAAAGGCCTATGCCTTCTCTGGGTGCAGGCCTGCAGGCATCCAAACTGGAAAAGAGGAAGTCAGTCAAATTGTTTCCTCTTATGGATAACAGGACCTTTTTTTTTATTTTTTGGAGACAGAGTCTCACTATGTTGCCCTCGTTAACGTCATAGCTCACAAAACCTCAAACTCTTAGGCTCCATCAATTCTCTTGCCTCAGCCTCCCAAGTAGCTGGGACTACAGGCACCCACCACAACATCCAGCTATTTTTTTGTTGCAGTTGTCATTGTTATTTAACTGGCCCAGACTGGGTTCTAATCTGCCAGGCTGGGTATATTTGGCCGGCTCCATAACCACTGTGCTGCAGATGGCAAGTGCATAATAGGATATTACTAAACCCTTAGAAAACCCTGAACACTTCTCCAAAAAACTTTAGATTTGACAAATAAAATCAGGTTTCATAATACAAAATCAATGTATAGAAATCAATAACATGTCCATACAACAATAATGATCTAGTCAAGAACCAAATCAACAGAGCAATCCCATTTATAGCAACTGAAACAAACAAACTCTAGGAATATGTTTAACTAGGGAGATAAAAGATCTTTACAAAGAAGAAAAAAAAACACTGAACAAAGAAATTGTAAAAACATACTAAGCTTATGAATCAGAAGAATTAATATTATTAAAATGATCATACTGCCTAAAGCAATCTATTGAATTGCTTTAGGTTGAATGCAATTATATTCAAATGCTGAAATCATTTTTCAAAGCATTAGAAAAAAACAGTTCTAAAGTTCATATGTAACCAAAAAAGATCCTTGGTTCTTTGAAAGAATCTTTTGCTTGAAGGTTCTTTCAAGCAATCTTGAACAAAAAGAACAAAGCTGATGGCACCACATTGCCTAACTTCAAATTATGCTACAAGGTTATGATAACCCACACAACACGGTATTGGTTTAAAAGTAGATACATAGATCATTGGAACAGAGTAAAGAAAACAGAATTGAAACTGCATACTTTAAGTCCACTGGTATTTGACAAAGTTAACAAGAACGTACACTGGGGAAGGAGCGCCCTTCTCAATAAATGGTGCTGGGAAAATTGGATTGTCTTACTCAGAGAAATAAAACTGGACTTCCACCTCTCACCATATATGAAAGCCAATCAAATCAAGATGGGTTAAATATAAGATCTGAAGTTATAAAAATATTACCTGAGAACTTAGGAAGAACTCTTCTGTACATTGGTCTAGGAGGCAAAGAATTTAAAATGGAGGCCTCAAAAGGACAGACAACAAAATGAAAATAGACATGTGGGACTTAATTAAATTACAAAACTTCTGTACAATAAAAGAAATCATCCACAGAATGAACAGACAACCAGTAAAAGGGGAAACGATATCTCTGTCTGGGGACTAATGTCAGAATTTGTAAGAAATCACACATCTCAATAATACCCCCAACAAACGACAGTGCCATTAAAAATTTGGCTAAAGACATGAATAGATATCTTTTAAAAGAAGACAAACAAATGGTCAAAAATCATAACAAAATGTTCAATTTCAGTGCTCATGAAAGAAATTCAAATTAAGACTGCAATAACATGTTTTAAATCAATCAGAATGGCTATTATTAAAAAAAAAGACAAAAAAAGTGTTGGTGAGGATCTAGAGAAAAGGCCACTCATGAACTACTGGTAGAAATATGAAATTTGCAACCTCTATGGAAGACAGTACTGAACTTTTTCAAGGAACTTAAAATAGAACTCTCATGCGGTACAGCAATCCCACCGCTGAGTATTTATCCAATAGAAAAGAAATCCATATATTAAAAAGATACCTGAACTCAAATGTTTATCGCTGCACCACTCAAAATAATAGGGAATCAACCTAAGTGTTCATCAATGGACGACTAGACAGAAAAAATAGTGTATGTGCACAATGGATTGCTATCCACACATAAAAGGTAATAAAACATGCCTTTTGCACCAACACTGATAGAACTATAGGCCATTATCTTAAGTGAAACAACTGAGACACAGGAAGACATATACTTCATGTTCACACTTATAACTAGGAATGAGTAGTGTGCACATTTGGAGGCAGAGTGTGGAACAGGTAGTAGGTTTATCAACCCAAATAATCACTGGGCAAGAGAAATGAACATAATCTTCTCCCAAGAAGACAAAAAATGGCCAAAAAACATATGAAAAATGTTCATTGTCCCTAAACATCAGAGAAATGCAAATCAAAACCACCCTAAGATATTACCTAGCCCCACTGAGAATAGTCCAAATCAAAAAGTCCCAAAGCTGTGCTGGTGACGGTGTACAGTGAAGGGAACACTTTTACATTCCCAGTGGGTTTGCAAACTAATATAGCCCCTATTGGAAGAAATATGGAGAATCCTCAAAGAGATGAACATAGACCTTTCATTTGATCCCAAAATCCAATTACTAGGTATCTACACAAAGGAAAAAAAAAAACAATCATTTACCATAAGGACATTTACACTAGAATGTTTATAGCAATTCAATTTATAATCACAAAGATGTGGAACAAACCCGAGTGCCCATCAACCCCTGAATGAATTAATAAACTGTGGTATATGTATACTACGCCATACTATTCAGCCATACAAAAGATGGAGACTTCACATGTTTTGTATTTCCCTGGATGGAATTTAAGAACATTCCCCTTAGTAATGTATGTCAAGAATGGAAAAATAAACATCCCATGAATTCAATACTTATTTGAATGTAGTAGATGAAGAATTACAGGTCCACAGGAGAGAAAAACACAATTAAATTCAAGAGGGAGGTGGGGGAGGAAGGGGCTCAGTAATCTCCCACCAGTACGATGTACGGGAGTATGGCATACCTCCCAGGGGAAAGACTCAACTACAGCTCTGGACATTTCCTAATCAACAAACCCAAACAATGTACCCTAATCATATGTCCCCGTATATTAATCTGAAATGAAGAAAAGAAGGGGAAAAGGGAGAAGATGATGCAGGATTGCACGTGAGCTGCTCCCTTAACAGAGGCAAGAAGACTCGGACTTTACACAGGGCAATGTAACAGTGTAGCAAAATAGCTAGCACTTGTGTCCCAGAAGTACACACAAATAAAAAAAATTAAGAAAGAAACATATAAGAAGAATTTTACCAAATTTCAACACCATACCTGAATAAATATTTCCTTACTTAATGCCCTATTATCTGAAGACCTGAGACCAAGGTCTCTAAGTTTTCCTAGCAGCTGGTCACAGTAAAATCCACCTATTCATGGAGGTCTATATTGTAACTGTGCTTGGCAGGTTACTCTGTACGGAAGATAGGTAACGTGAACATCCATGCTACTTCATATGCCCTATCTTATTTTCACATTGACACATATTGGTTTATTCAATTAATTAGGAGATATGGTCTCCTAATGAGATATAATTCTCCCGCTCCTTTTATTTCACATTAGTCTTCCTGATTTTTCATTCCTCATTCATTTCTCGGGATTGATAATTAGAAATTACTTTCTAAAAGCATTTTAGGAGGATATGATCTTCGGTTTCTGTTCCATGTTCTCCTATTCTATTTTAGTCTTTCCGAAATTTTGCAAGTTATCCATCCCATGGCCTCTTCTGAGTCCTCATCCTATACTCTGCAACACTGGATAGTTTTAGAATTTCCTCTTTCTTGAAAGCTTTTCTTCCCAGGAATGTCACAGCACTGCTTTTTTTATTAATTAAAAGTGTGGTGGCTTCTCAAGAGTAATTAGCATAATGGAAAGGTTACTATGATTGAGATTCAGAGACTTTGCTTATGGACAACATTCCACCTTACTCAATACTCTCTGTATTCTAATTCTCTGTTTTTTGGGGGTCATATTGTACTTTCATGAAAATTTACATGTATCTTTGCTTTTTCTGCACCTAGTAATGTCTTACATATCTTAAACCTGATTTACTCTGTAACATTAAGTCTTTTCTATTGCATGTAACTCATTAAATAGACTAGACCATGAGGCCATCTAAGCAATATTAGATCGATTCTTTCTGATCCCTAAGTGTGCATGTGTGTATGTTTGTCTGCAATTCTTATTTGTTTCTTAGCTAGAAAGGCACGTGTGTCTTGGACCCATATGTGCCCCAAAAGGGGGGTCTAGAATGAGATGTCTAAGATTGAATGAGATGAGGGTAAAAAGAATAAGATAACAAAAATATATAAAATAATGTGTTTAAATGGTGAAAAATTTCCCCATATCATTTAGGATAGTTTCCCCCTTGTAAATAGCAGATGTCTGGACCAAGTATAAGCCTCATTGGAATGGAGCATCAAAGAAGCTTACAGAAGAAAACTAGGCTCTGCTTTAAAGTTGGAGAAATTGGTACAGCTTGGTGAATCACTAGGAAAGGGGTAAAAAAGGAAATAATATTGAGTGCAATTTTTCTCATTTAAGGCCTTCAACCATTTATATAATCACTTATGATTATATTAGTAATCAGGGAAGAGGCACTCGAAATTATTAAATGTTGCTAGGGGACCCATTAGCTGGTCAGTGTAGAAACATATACAGACGATTAAAACAGTCTCTCTAAGAAAATATTTGAGAGACAAAACTAAGGCTAAATATCAAGCCTCTCCATTTCAAGGTTTTATTTACAAATAAAATATTTACAGGGTTCCAGTGAGAGCACATCAAAAGAGAGAGAAAAATTTAATTTGAAGAACCAAAACAAAAGAATACGAACAATGGCTGCAAAAATCTATTTTGGAGCATTGCATTTTGAACTACGAATTTCGAGAATAACAAAGTGAATGACTACTTAAATGATACATTTATAAATAAAGCTCTTTCAAATCCTCCTTTTGCTGCTATTTAGAAACTGTGCTCTTACTATAACTTTTTGAAACAAATTGCATATGTAAAACAGTGTCTCTCTAATTGTTTTAAAGAAAGCCTGACTGGCCAGTTGCATTCCCCAAGAGCAAGGTATGGACCTAAGTGACCCCTGATGGAAATCTCAGGTACCCACCTACTGGGTTTTAATTCAAAACTTTAATTCATAAACTTGTCTATCCAAGTTTTCACATGTCAGTTATTGCTCTTCAAAAAAATCTGCATAATACTAATCTCTCCGCAAGAGAAGAAGGACAGGAGAGAACAATCTCTAAACAAGACAATTAGAGCAGTATAGGCAATTAACTTTGCTATTTGGTATAAAGTTTGAGAGCACTAAAGATGAAGTAATAAATATTCACAGTCCTCACCATTATACAGAATTGCAGAACAGACACACATTTTTTAATACACAATATAGACAGTCATGTTATTAAACTTAATGGCATCTGAGAAATGATGAAATGCTCAGAGCCTTGAGCTTATAATGAGATAAACTTGTAGCCTAATCAGCTTGCATACAAATTATCTCATCTGAATAAAATTAATGTTTGATTTTTATATCTCTCCTCAAGCACTGCTGAGTCCCCTTTTTCATTTTATGAACAATTATAGAAAATAAAATAAAACTTTAGTCTTGATATGATGTATCAGTGGGAGGGTCTACAATATAGGGCATTTTAAGTTTTTATTTCTAGTGCTGAATGTGAACTTTCTTATAGGCTAAAAATCCAGAAGAATGGAAAAATGGATTCTTGATGCTAAATACAATCTGATAAATCTTTAGAGTTTTTACATTAATATAAAAATGTTTTAAAACATTTTCACATTCCACAAGAATATGTTAATATTTCATGTTGAAATGATTGACATTCACAGATTTAATTGCATTTCCAACTAAAAGAAACTTCATCATCCACCTTAAATCCTTATTATTTTTTTAATTTAAACATTAAAGGAAATAAAAGTGCAATGGCCATGCCCTTTCAAGACTAGTCAAAATAAAAAAATATATATACATTCATTTAAGTTATGTGACTACAATTTATAGTCAAAAGTTTACTTCCAAAGTAAGTTATTTTCTCATGTCACTTATTTTTTAAGTGAGTTCATTGTTACAGATTTCAAATAACAAAAATAACAAGTGTCTTAGGGTGGGATGGTCCCCTCTTCCCTGCGTAGTTAATACTATGTTGAGTAACAGTAAGCATTCCATAGCTATAAAAGTGTAAAAAGCATAAAATCTCAATTTCCATATCAAAATCCAACTAGGAAAGAAAACTGCAAAGAAACTTTCTAAAATAGAAACTCATTGTGGTCCATATCTTAGAATATAACTCTTCAACAGATAACTCAAGTTACATTTATCTAATAAATGAATTGTGGTTACTTGGAATATTAGTATCAAATTTTATCTCCAAAGACAATTATGAAGAACTAGCATAGTTCTCAATAAAATAAAAATTTAAACTATTCATAAATTAAAGAGAGTATTTGGGAAAACTATTTAGGTAATAGGTTTAATTGAAGATCAAACTTATTTCTTGAATCATTCTAGTTCATTGATTGGTGTGGTGTTCATTTCATTGTATTTCTGTGGATGTCCCCTATATGATGTAATTGACGATTCAATGAATTGAAACATATAAAAGAAATATAATAATGCCTGTAAAATAATACATTTTCAATGAGAGTTAGAAACAGTATTCCTGTACTTCCCTCTAGTACTCCTGTATTTCACCATGAATCCATTGTGTTAGTTTTCATATGTGTTTTGGGAAATTTCCTTTAATGCAAAACCCACATGAAATTTGTAAAAGATCCACCTGCAGATTCCAAGTTCTATTAGGTTTCTTTCTTCAAAAAACAAAGCCCAGGGGCAGTGCCTGTCGCTCAAAGGAGTAGAGTGCTGGCCCCATATGCGGGAGGTGGTGGGTTCAAACCCAGCCCTGGACAAAAACTGCAAAAACAAACAAACAAACAAACAAACAAAGCCCAGTAATCATGGATGATGCAATATGTTTGTGGTTTACACAAGAAATTGTGTTGAAGGTCACAAACATGACCCTCATGCTCAATCATCTGTTAAAAAAATTCCTGGGGCATGGAAAGCTCCCATAGTTATTATTTATTCCTGAGAGGATATGGATTAAGGTCAACAAAGGGGAAAGCTGAATAGAAGGAAGTGCAGGAGAAATCTTACGGAAGCATCCCCAAGGTCCTCTCCCGGTGGCATCTCATGAGAATGTGCTTCATTCTCCCAGGAACGATGTATGACAGAAGTTGCAAACTGCTAACCAGGGAAGCTCACCCATCCTCGGTATACAGGGCTTTCATCGGAGGTTGGTTATGCAAATCTGCAATGCCTATGGAACTGCCCTCCACTATTCAGACTCCCTCATTGCTCCTCAGAGCAAAAATAAATATTTACCATGAATCACATTGTTAGCATAAACTTCATTGATCACGCTGGTAAAGCATGGCTCCAAACCTCAGGCATATAAAAATACACGTATCAGGTAGAATATTCCACTTGCTAGGAGATTATCTCTTAAGAGCTAACCCAAGGTCCTAAGGATAGAACTTCCTTTGCAATGTACATGGTTTGAGCAATCACACCTTCTGAGTGAACCCTTGTACCTAAAATCGTAATATGAATCTCAATAAGTGTCTCAGCACACAGGAGAAAGTGAATATTAGCTCTATACAAAAACATAGTGAATGAACACATTCGTGTATTCTAGCAAATTAAATATTGTTACCTAGTGATAATCTTTTTATAGTATCCTGTTTTATATAAGCTATCTGACTGACCAATTTCAGTCATTCATGTGTCTGTTTTATTATTAGGCAAGGCTAATAGTTCTTAATTTAGTTCTAAATTTGTGCTTTTAACCTTGGTTTCTAAAATTGAGAGTTTCTTCTGTCACTAAGGCTAATCTATAACTGTGTTTTCTTCATATCCCTCCATGACAATTCTGTCTGTTGACCACACCTCCCAGCTCTGTGCCCGGACAAAGGTGATTCAGCCTGCCATCCAACACGGACAGCTCACACCTGGCTCACACCTGTCAACTTCAGCAATCTTGTCAGATACTGACCTGTTGTTGGAGCCCCCTGAGAATGCCCAGTTGAATGCCCTTTCTCATATCCCCTTCTCTGTCCCCTGCCACTCGACAGATAAAGCTCCTTTTAGTTCCCTGTAGATTTTCTTTGTGCATTTACCCCTCAATGGTAAACAAGCTTATCCTCTTGGTCTGTTTGTGCTGCTATACTAAAATATCTATGACTGGGTAATTTAGAAACAAGAGAAATGTATTTCTCTCATTTCTGGAGACTGAAGTCCAGGACCAAGGTGCTGGCCTGGTCAGACTCCCATGTGGACCTGATCTGTTCTTCTAAGGTAGCACCCATTGCAGTGTCCACTGGAAGGGCAAACCTCGGGTTGACAAGGCAGAAGAAAGAAACTCACTCCCTCCAGCCTTTTATAAACCCTGTCTTCATGCCTTAGTCACATCCCAAGCTTCTCACCCCTTAACGTTATTGCACTGGTACTTCACTTTCAACATTTGAATTTTGGAGAAACATCCAGACAACAGCATTTGTATTATTTCCAGGTCCTTACATGGGTTTTTCTTCTCACGGTTTATCACATAAGCCTACTCCAGAAATTTCTCTCATAGTCTCATGACATGTTTTTAGTAAATATGGTAAGTGATGGACTTATGGTAATTTAGTAAGTGATGGACTTAGTTGCCATTAAATAACAGACATTGTCCTATTACCCAGAATTATGTATATATGTAGTTGTAGCCAAGAAATGTCTTTGTTGACATATGTGTATTGACATAACCCCCCACACACATGCACAAAGTTCTTATTTATTTCTTAATAAATAAAGTCATCATGGAGAAAAGACTTTCAAAATATTCCCTCTCCATTTTCTTTCTTTCATTTCAATCTTCTATGGGTCTTTTAATATTAACTTTGCTAACTTGTCCCATGAAGGTAGGATCACTTTTTAATCCTCCTAATGATACTATACTGTGATCCTAAAAGTAAAAACTGTTATATTTTCCAACCCACAGTTCCAAATCTGTACCACTGATGGCAAATCGAATGTTCTTTGGCTTTATATGCCCCTAAATGTGGTGGAAAGTGCCAATGGACTGCAACCTTTCTCATGCTAAAAACAAAGAATAAACAAAATATGCATTGCTTTCTCTAAATACAAACAGCTATAAATTCAACTAGGACATGATCTCTAGATCTCCTATTCCTGGAGGAAATATCTTGAATACACAGATATTTGGGCCATTAGGGGAAAAAGTTCCACCGTCAAAGTAATATACCAGCACACACTAGACCAGGCGTCCTCAAACTACAGCCCATGGGCCACATGTGGCCCTCCTAGGACATTTATCTGGCCCGCCGGGTGTTTTTGCTGCCACTGCCTGTCTTGCTTAGCAGCCAACTCATCCCAGGGCCCGCAGTCTGGCCCTCCAATGGTCTGAGGGACAGTGAACTGGTCCCTTGTTTAAAAAGTTTGAGGACCCCTGCACTAGACAAATATAAAAAGGCAAAATATTTTATAAATTGTCTCAGAAGTTAGTCATAAAAGTATCACTCTAAAATCCATGAAAGAGATTAAGTATACAATTAAGTATACAATTGTATTAAGTATACAATTCATTTCATATATTCAGTTCCATGTCACAAAAACAGATATCTCTAAAATATTGCTCACGAGGTAAACGGCTCATTTATTTAATGAGAAATAATTCTCATAATGAACATGTTTCCTTTCTCTGAGCATAAACTTTATAGGAAATATAGGTTGTGATATTGTAGATAGACACATTTGGGGATGTAGGACAACATTCTCAGTCAAAGCATACCAAAAAGATAAAAGGCAAGTTATAGGAATTCATAGCAAAGCACATATACCATCATGTAGTAGGAATTGTTGATCTTGAACATTTGTTAAATACATGTCAAGCTTTATTATAGCAAATGGCAATTGAAATAGTGCCAAACAGTTCTCTGGGTGCCTATGGACTGACCCAGTCCCCCTCGGCCCCCTTCTTCCATAGAGTTCTTAGGCATATTTATAGAATATGCTTAGAGTGAAATATCCAGAGTGAAGTGACATTGGCTAGAACACCCTGGGTTTTGTTCCAATCCCCTCCTAAAACCAGGATCACCTACAGTACTTTAGCCCTTGAGGGTCCTGTGCTGCCCCTGGGGTACAAAACTGCAGTTGGGCTGCCTTTCGGGGATCCCCAGTTGCAGTGTTAACTAGTGCATGGGCAGACGAGACTTCTACCCTAGGTGGTGACGGGAACTGGCTCACAGTGAATCTCATCTCTTTCTGCCTATCTCTAAGTAGCAAACCTGCTTCATCTAACTTGGTGAGTATGAGTATTCCCTCCCGCCCGACTCAGATGAGTTGGTGAACTGCATCCTGAACTCGCCTCACAGAAACGTACCTATTATTTCCGGCTATTTACATGTAATTACATTTAAGCCACAGCTACAGTGAGTAAGCGAATTTAGTGTTTAGTGCACCAACCATTTTCAGCACCAAGACATTTTTATTGAGAGTTTAGATATCTGGCACTTCATCTGTGTTATTCAGACCGTCTTTGTGACAAATCTGTGTTAGGACTTTCCCACATGCCTGCCCCGGGTCCTGGACACTGAGGACACCGTGCTGAATTACAGAGATGAGACAACTGGTCTTATGGGCTTATATTCTAATGGGAAAAGGACCAATCAATTAAAAAGTAAATCATAAATGTTACGTTAGATTCTGAGGAAAATTGAGATGGTACAAAAGAGGGTAATGAGAGAGTCATGATTTAAACTAACTGGTCAGGGAAGGCCTCCGTTAAGAGGTGACATTGAGGCAAAAGATAATAAAAAGTAATAATAAAAGATAATCCTGGGGGGTGAGCATTATGGAAAGAGGGACTTAACTATTTTAAAGTTGGGGAAGAACCTGGAGAATGTGGAAAATAGAACTATCAACATGGCTGAACTCTGAGTAGGCAGCAGAAAATAATATGAGCTGAACTTGGCAAGTTAGTTCAGAGCCAGCTGATAGAACCTTGTAGGGAAGGATGATGACTTTGTATCAAAGTGTCATGGGTAGCCAATGATGAAGTAGTGGCATGTGTGTGGAAAATGGACAGTAAGAAATTAAGGTTAGAAGTAATTGTGACCGGTTAGGCAGCCACAGTAGAGATACATAGTACAGGTGAGAGATGGGGATATCACAGATTAGGTTTAGTAGTAGAAATAGTGGGAAACGAATACATTTGTTTTTTTGCTTTTTTCTCTCACTTTTTTTTTAAATTAAATCATAGCTGTGTACATTAAAGCAATCATGGGGTACAATGTGCTGATTTTACATACAATTTGAAATGCTTTCATCAAACTGGTCAACATAGCCTTCATAGCATTTTCTTAGTTATTCTGTTAAGACACAATATAATATAGATATTTATATTCTATATCTAGTAAATGTATACATTTGTAATGTGGTGTTAGGTCATCTAGATAGAACATGAGCATGGTAACATGTGGGTATAAAGGAAAGGGGATAACTAAAGGACCAAGTACATTGCCCAGGTTTGGGGCTTGAGTACATAGAGAGGAGGTGGCATTATTTACTGATACGGAAATCTAGGAAGGAGCAGCTTGGCTATGCATGTGTGTTTTGGATATGTGAACACGATGACACTGCTAACAGGCAACTGGAAATATCAAATAGGTCAAAACAACTATATATGTATAGTATGTATGTGCACACACACTCATGTATGTACACACACACTCTCACACACACACACATATTTACATATATTGTGTATACACACACACACTCCAAATCTGATGAGTGAGGAGTCAGAAAATGCAGGCAACAGTGATTCTTGGTGATCTTTCTGTACAGTGCTGGCTATGACAGTCTATTAACTAGACCATTTTGCAACTTTGTAGGAAAAAGTGTTAACTTATAGATTTGCTGTTGCTGTTGAGTACATATGAATTCAATTTCTATACAGCGGAATAGAACAAAAGGTTACAGTTCATTGCACTATACAGCCTCTACCAGTTTTTTATTAAATTACATATGACTTATACACACACAGCACATATAGCTATCTTCTTATATGCTCTTTGGGCAATTTTAACATCCTGCCATCATCTAATAAATTAAATAAAGTCTTTGGTATGTGTCTATATCTTATATGCAGGAGACTGAGTTTGTCTCTTTAAAAATTATAATTTAATAGATACAAGGGCTAAAAATAGACATCTGAAAGTCACTGATATGTGGATGATAGCTATGACATGGGTGAGATTACATATAGAAAGAGTACTTAAATATGTGAGAATGGTTCTGATTCCATGGTTTAGGCAACGTAAACATAATTTCATTATAGGTGTATGTTTAGAAAAACTTCATGAGGCTTTGATATTTTCATTTTTATACTGAGTAAAATATGGTGTGCTTTTTCCACAAGAGCCAGATAATTCTCCAGATGAACTTGCTTACATTGTTATAAAGCTAATGAGCAATCGAGGCAATCTCCCTTTTCTCTTTTCCCATCCCCCTCCTTGTGTGTGTTCTTGCTGTACATTTAAGCCTTGGCTACTGCATAACGACCCCTTTATTTATATTCTCTGATCCAAAGGAGTCACTTCAAAATTGGTAGGCACAGTGTATATAGGAGATGCAAATAAAATTAGCTTACATGTACTGCAAGATTTTAACATAATAACCGACAGCACATTCATCAACTAAATAGATGATAAAATTTTCCCTTTTTTGATATTGGACTTTCCATTATGTAATTATAAGAAAATGCATAATGACCACTGGTGAGTCCCAAATCTAAAAGTATAATCCATTGCATCTACATGGAATTTAAAATATAATACTTTAAAAGTATTATTCCTTCAAGTGAAATAATTAATTCACAATGAGAGTAAAGGCAATGCATAAAGAATATATCATGTAATGCAAATTAAATGCCATTATTGCTTTCTTTTTATTCAAAGAATTCTTCAATATGCATGTTCTTGTTATTCAGGTAGATAAAAATAGTTTCAAGACACTTAGAAAATACTAAAACCACCTCTATGACTTCTATAATTCCATGCTATAAAAAAGTGAAAAAAATATATCTTTTATTCAAGAAGCAGCAGTAGTTAAAAGTGCTTGAAAATAATGAACAAATCATATTATCCAAAGGATTGTAAATCGAGCTGCAATGAACATTCTAGTGCAAATGTCCTGATGGTGGAATTTTTGTTTTTTCCTTCTGGGGGGATACCCAGTAATGGGATTGCAGGGTCAAATGAAAAGGTTTACTTTTCGCTCTTTGAGGATTCTCTGTACTTCTTTCCATAGGCGTTGTATTAGTTTGCAGTCCTACCAGTAGGGTCAAAGTGCTCTCTATTCTCCACATCCGTGCCAACATCTGTAAAATTGGGGCTTGATTATGTGGGCTCTTCTCAGTGGGGTTAGGTGATATCTCAGGGTGGTATTTATTTGCATTTCTCTGTTAATCAGGGATGATGAGCATTTTTTTTCATGTATGTGTTAGTCATTCATCTGTCTTCTTCAGAGAAGGTTCTGTTCATATCTCTTGCACACTTATAAATGGGATTGTTTGTTCTTGGTGATTAGTTTGAGTTCTCTATATATTCTAGCTATTAGCTTCTCAAGTTCGTAGCAAGCAAATATCTTCTCCCATCTGAAGGTTGTCTTATGCTTTAGTTGTGCCCTCAGCTGTGCAGCAGCTTTTTAGTTTGATCATGTCCCATTCATTTATTTTTGGTGTTGCTGCAATTGCTGGAGGGGGTCTTCTTCATAAAATATTTTTCTAAGCCAATGTGGTTAAGTGTTTTTCCCACACTTTCTTGTAGAACTTTTGTTTTGTGTCTCTTATTTAGGTCTTTTATCCAATGAGAGTCAATTTTTCTAAGTGGTGAAAGTTGCGGGTCCAGTTTCAGTCTTCTATCTGTGGCTAATCAGTTCCCCCATCACCATTTATTAAATTGGGATTCTTTTCCTCAGTGTATGCTTTTCTTTGGTTCATTGAAGATTAGATGGGGATATATCCCTGGGTTCATCTCTAAGTTCACTAATCTATTCCATAAAGCTGTATCTCTATTTTTTATGCCAGTACCATGCTATTTGGAACGCTGTGGACTTATAGTATAACCTGAAATCTGGTAATGTGATGCCTCCAGATTTGTTTATAATTCTTAGAACTGAATTGGCAGTCAGAGTTGTTATGCATATGAAATAAAATACTATTTTTTTCAAGTTCTTCAGAATATGACAGTGGTACTTTGATGGGGATGGAATTGAATCTGTAGATTGCTTTGGCAGTATGGACATTTTAACAATGTTGATTCTTCCCAACCATGAGCATTATATGTTCCTCCATTTGTTAATGTCTCTTGTTTCTTTTCTCAGGATTTCGTAGTTCTTTCTGTGAAGTTCCTTCACGTCCTTCTTAGCTATATTTCCAGGTATTTCATTTTCTTTGAAGCTACTTTAAAAAGTATTGTGTCTTTGATTTGATTCTCATTTTCACTGTTACTGGAGCATATGAAGGCTACTGATATGTATGTGCACATTGATTTTGTCTCCCAAGACATTGCTAAATTCCCTGATAACTTGCAGGAGCCTTATAGTTGAGTTCCTGGGATTTCCAAGTATAAGATCATAACATTAGCAGAGGGAGAGTTTGATCTTCTCTGTCCTCATTTGAATACCCTTGATATCCTTCTCTTGCCTGATTACACTGTCTGGAACTTCCAGTTGAAAAGCAGTAGCGACAAGGACATCTTTGTCTGGATCCAGCTCTAATTGTAAATGCTTTCAGTCTTACTCCACTCAGCATGATATTGGCTGTGAGTTTGTTATAGATGGCCTCTAAAGTTTAAAAAATCTTCAACCTATGCCTATTTTCTTAAGTGTTCATGTCAGAAAACAATGCTGAATTTTGTCCAATGCTTTTCCTGTATCTATTGAGAGACTCACATGGTCTTTGTTTTTGCTGCTATATATGTGGTAAGTAACATTAATGGATTTATGTATGTTGAACCAACCTTGTATCCCTGAAATAAAGCCCACCTGATAATGATGTATATATTTTTTAATGTTTAGCTGTATTATGTTTGCTAGGACTTTATTGAATATTTTTGCATCAATGTTCGTTAATGATATTGGTCTGCACTTTTCCTCTTTAGTTGGGTCCTTTCCTGGTTTGGATATCTGGGTGATGTTTGCTTCATAGAACTTGTTGGGGTGAGTTCTTTCCTTCTCTATGTTTTGGAATAGATTCTATAATATCAGTACAAGATCCTTTTGAAGGTTTGATAGAATTCTGGTGTGAAACTATATGGTCCAGGATGTTTCCTTTTGGAAAATTTGTATCATTAATGCAATTTCAGTGTTTGATATCAGTCTGTTCCAAATTTCTAATTCTTTCTGTTTGAGTTTAAGGAGGTTGTGCAGTTCTAGGTTTTGGTCTATTTTTCTCCATGTTTTTAAATTTCTGGGCATAGAGTTTTTTGTATCTCAGTGCTATCTGTTATTATTTCCCCCTTTTCATTTCTGATTGAGACTATTAGAAATATTATTTTTCCATTTCTCATTAATCTGGCCCAGAGTTTATCAATTTTATTAATTTTTTTATAAAAAACACTTTTTATATTGCTGACCTTCTGAAAGGTTCTTATGTTCACGATTTCTTTTAATTTTGATTTAATTTTGGTTATTTCTTTAAAAATGAAACAGTATTTAATTTATATGCTAAATAAAACACACCATGTATTCAAAAATGTGCTTAAAAAATCTATCCTACCCATTTGTATGCAACTTCCTTATTTTATTATCTTTGTGCCACAGCCAAAATTATTTAATAATAATTTAAATTATTTAAATTATTATTGAAGTTTAATAATTATTTGAATTATTATTTAAATTTAATAATTATTTAATTATTTAAATTTATTAGAAGACAAAGAAAAAGAGCACTACACATAGAATTATAGTCAACTCTAATGGATCTGTGGATAAGTGTGTTTACTGACAGGCTACCAACCACTTACAAAGTTATTAATGTAATATAATGATCTCAAATTCTAAACTCTTACTGATTCCAAACAGGACATAGCATTTTTGAGGATGAATTTTACCTTTGGATAAAAACAAACAAACAAACAAATCTACTCTGTACTATAAATAGAATGTGACTATGAAATAATCTTAAACTACTGTTAGAATTTCCTTAAGAAATGTGGGGCAACAATACATGGAAATTTAAATAACTCTTACTTTCCTGCCTTTCTATAATATATATCTACATCATATTAGGTATTATGCAAGAAAAATTACTTAAGTAAATCAAAATATCTCAAATACTTAAAAGACTAATTCAGGAAAAAGATAACCAATAGGCATATTAATTAATAATATATAATGAAAGCCAGTCAGCTGAAATATCAAACTTATCCTCAGCACATGCACATATTTGTGAAATAATCTATTTAACTTTATTGGCTGATTTTGAATTAAAATTATGTAACTTACCATTTGGTATGTTACCTTATTTATATCATTCTCAAAAAAATCTCATTTATGAGGAAATAAAGTTTTTAGTTCACATGAAGTGTTTAAAATGATACTTTTAGAAAGATGTAATTACAAGAGCTAAAACTAGGCTGTTTATTCTAACACCCAAAATTCATACTCTCAACAACACCTCTTAATGCCAAGTTTGATGTTGCAAAACATTTCCACTTAATAATATTAAATTGGAGTTAAAAATGCATACATATGACAGACAGGACCATAACTCAGTACTATATAGAAATATGAAACGCACATTTTTTGAGGACAGGGATCGTGCATTCTTTTCTCAGTTCACAGTGTTTATCACAAGTATTATAGGAAGCACTGAGGTAGTTAGTAGTTAGTACCTGTTTACTGAATTAAGCAACACAATGAAACCTCAGTAATTAAAACAAAATTGGCAAACTTTAATCTGAATAAGTGAATGAATGTCTTAGCCTGTTTTGTGTTGCTGTAACAGAACACCACAGACTGGGAAATTTATGAAAGGCAATGTATTTGGCTCCCAGGTCTGAAAGCTGGAGAGTCTAAGATTTAGAAATTGCTTCTGTGAGGACCATTACAAGGCAGAAAGTGGGAGGACCAGAGAGGGAGCAAAGTTGCATGTAGGAGGAAAAGAGGAGGAATGGAGGAGGTGAAGAAAGAGAGAAAGAAAGAAGAGAAAAAGAGAAAACATGCAGGCGCGAGGGGGCTGAACTTTTATAACACAGTTTCTCAAACCTACACTTGAGATAAGCGCATTAATCCATTCATGACCTAATCACCTAAAATTACCTTCTGTAAACACTGATGCTTCGGGATTAAGTTTTCAATACATAAAATTGGGGGAACACATAGAAAAATTTATGCCTCAGGTCTTAAGCCAAACAGTAAATAAGATATATTGTCTACTTTCAGTAAGCTTCCAAGCCTACTTCAAGTACGTTAAGTGCTAGGATGAGGGTTTTCACAAGAAGCTAAGAGAACAATTAGGATAGTTTATTAAAATAAAATTATAATTGAATTTAAATATTCAAAACCAGTGATCCCTTTATCAGATGTCATTTGAGAAAAAAAATTTGAATTTATTCAAAAAAATATTCACAATATTTAAAATAGCACTGCTTTGTAACAGTAAATCCATTTTTGGTCAAATACAAACCTAAATTGTCCCTTTTTCATGCACACACACAGCATAACCCAAATTAACCCAAATGTATTCTTCTTATCTCAGAAATATAAACTTCTCAGACACAAATTTATCATATTAAATTGGAGCGATTTAATTTTTCCTTGAGCAAGTATCACAATTTGAATAAAACAAATCTACAGCATTTGCCTTTCAATATGATATACATCACTTTTTTGGTATTCTTGCCAAATTATCACAATGAGAAAATTGTTATGAGGTAACATCGTCCTAATCCAAGTTGAGAGATACTCTACAAATTAGCTATAAACTCTTCAAAAATGTCGGGAAAAAAATACAATGACAACTTCAGACAGTATAGCAGATTGACAGAATTGAATGTAGGATAACAGTGCCATACCATGCAAGATTCAGGATTATCCTGCACAATAACGGACATTATTGAGGCAACTAGAGAAATTGATAAAATCTGTAAACTAGATAATAGTGTTGTTGCAAAAAAGGTTGACTTTCCAGTTCTGATAGTTGTACTATGGTTATGAACTTTATGCTATTCCTGCTACCTGGACAGTGAGACGGGGAATAGTCATGTGAAAATTTAGTTAAATGCGGACATCCTGAAACGCAGTGTTCGAGTCCTATTTTCATTATGTGAGTTTTTGTTTTCTTTTTGCCATAATCTTGTTCCTGCAGCAGTATAGTTTTTTTACATTCTTTGTAGAGTGTAATCTTGTAAAAATCTAAGCAGCATCAAGAGGTGTTCAAGTCAGTGCCTTTGGCTGTAAATTTATTGGTTGTTTGCTTTGCTTTGCTTATCGTCGACTGATTTTTATGATGAGGATAGCATTGTGAGGACACGTGGGAGAAGATATAAAAAATGTAAATCAAGCCCTCCTGAGAAATTCAGCTTCCGTAAGTTTTACAATCTTTTACAATCTCAGTATCTTACTCATTAAAATTGGTGATAATGAAAGAAAATGCATCCTTCCTTCTGTGGTTTCTAGTCTTAAACTGTGAAACTTGGAGGCCACAGAAAGATAAGTGGATGAGCACAGTGAAGATGAAACAAAGAATAGAGAAATGATGTCCGTGTTTTGAGTCTTTCCAGACTCACCCCTGCCTCATCTCTAGCTGAATCTCTTGTTAGAACTCACCATTCTCCCTTTCTCCTTAACCAATGAAACACCAATATGGCTGATAACCTCCATCTGGTTCTCCCTGACCAGGGATGATCATTTCTACTTTCTCTTTCTTTCCTTTCTTTCTTTTCTTTTCTTTCCTTTTGCAGTTATTTTGGCCAGGGCTGGGTTTGAACCCATCACCTCCAGCATATAAGGCCAGTGCCCTACTCCTTTGAGTCACAGGCACCGCCATTCTACTTTTTCAATTAAAGAATAGTTGTTAACTTTTCAATTCAAGTTCAAGCTTCATCTCCATTTAATCCTGTTGTGTCATTTTCCCTACACAGACAGACTCAAGTCCCCAAATTTATTCTATACTTTTTTGTTTATCTCTTAATATCCCTGTCAGTAAAATATCATTGTTAGCTCATCTTCATACTTTCTACAATAGAGAGCCAAGCATATAGCAGATGCTTCATGAAGCATCACTGAATCTATGATACTGAGAGGTGCAGAACACACAGAAATTAGAGACAAAATACACATAAATGATTTGGATCAACCTCTTGTGATCTAATCTACTTTTACCTTTCAGGGGAAAATAGGAGTGTAGTTTATTCTCAAACCCTAGCAAAGCTCAGTAACAAAAAAAGATATGCAGAAAGCATAATAGAGAAAAGCCCATGAAATAAAATTTTAACTAAACAAGAAATAAACAGAGTTGCATATCTAATCATCTCCTCATATTAGAATGGTTTCTGATAACAGAACTTAGCAAAGGAAATGTAGATAGTAAAAGAATGTATGTAATTCCTTACTAGGTCCCAGTCATCCCCATGTGAATTTAGTTCTTCCAACAAACAACATACAGTTGAGAAAGGAAGAAGTACTGGGAATTTTTTACTCTCTGAGAGGTGACAGGGAGCTGAAGATATAATATCATGAGTTGTTTGATTTGAGGATTTTTATATGACTGGAGTTCTCTGAACATTCATGATCAACCATTCAACTTGCCTTGTTTTGAGAGGTTTTCCAGAATGCAGAATTTTCAGTGCTGGCCTTGGGATAGTCCTGAACAAAAAGGGATTTTTGGTCATGCTACAGAAATCCCTATAAGAAAAGCAAGACTGGAAATTTGATATTTACAAAGGTCTCCCAACCCCCCATCATTCCATTTAAATCTTATTAATTTTAAACAGTCTTCAGGAGTTTCTGCCTTATGTTAAAGTGCATATTTTCTTGGAAAATTTATACTTTGATTTTTAAAAATATATTGTTAATAAATTAACCCTTTTAGGCAAAATCTGTTGTTTAATTTATCTATGTATTCATACTACATGCTAACAGGTTTCCAAATATTGTTTCACATGTCATCTGAAAATCAAATGAAGTAGTCACTGAATTTTTTTATGTGAACAATGTAAAGAAGTCTCAGCCATTGCAATCAGGCAAGAGAAGGTGATCAAGGTATACAAATAGGGTCAGAGGGGATCAAACCTTCAATCTTTGCAGATGATATCATTTTATACCTGGAATACCCCAGGGACTCAACCACAAAACTATTAGAAGTGATCAAGGAATACAGTATCATCTCAGGATACAAAATTAGTACTCACAAATCAGTAGCTTTTATATATACCAATAATAATAAAGCCAAAAAAACAGTCAAGGACTCTATTCTCTTTACAGTTTTGCCAAAGAAGATGAAATATTTGGAAATTTACCTAACAAAGGATGTGAAAGATCTCTATAAAGAAAATTATGAAACTCTGAGGAAATAAATAGCTGAAGATGTTAACAAATGGAAAAACATGCCATATTTATGGTTGGAAAGAACCAACGTTGTTAAAATGTCCATATTACCCAAAGCAATTTACAAATTTAATGCAATCCCTATCAAAGCACCACCATGAAGATCTGGAAAAAATAGTACTTCATTTTATGTGGAAATAGAAAAAATCCTTGAATAGCCAAGACATTACTCAGAAATGAAAACAAATGAGGAGGAATCATGCTACCAGACTTCAAACTATACTATAAATTTATAGTGATCAAAACAGCATGGTATGGAACAGAAATAGAGAGGTAGATGTATGGATCAGAATTGAGAACCATGAGATAAACCCAGACACTTATTGTCATTTCATCTTTGATAAGAGCATAAAAAATATAAATTGGGGAAAAGATTCTTTATTTAACAAATGGTGCTGAGAGAACTGGCTGGCGACTTGTAGAAGACTGAAACTGGACCACACCTTTCACCATTAACAAATATTGACTCTCACTGGATAAAAGATTTAAACTTAAGACATGAAACTATAAAGATTCTTGGAGAGAGTACAGGAGAAACACTTGAGGGAATTGGCCTGGGAGAATACTTTATAAGGAGAACCCCCTGGGCAATTGAAGCAAGAACAAAAATACATTACTGGAATCTGATCAAACTAAAACTTCTGCACAGCCAAGCACACAGTACGTAAAGCAATCAGACAGCCCTCAGAATGGGAGAGTATATCTGCAGGTTATGCTTCTGACAAAGGTTTGATAACCAGAATCTACAAAGAACTCAAACTTATTAATAAAAAAGAACAAGTAATCCCATTTCATTGTGGGAAAAGGGACTTGAACAGAAGCTTCTCTGAAGAATACAGGCACATGACCTACAGACACATGAAAAAATACTCATCATCTTTAATCATCAGAGAAATGCAAATCAAAACCACATTGAGATATCATCTAACTCCAATATAATGGCTCACATTACAAAATCCCAAAACTACAGATGTTGGTGTGGATGTGGAGAAAAGGGAACACTTCTGCACTGCTGGTGGGAGTGCAAGGTAATACGTCTCTTTTGGAAAGAAGTATGGAGAATACTCGGGGATCTAAAAGTAGACCTGGTGTTTGATCTTGCAATTCCTCTACTAGGGGTATATACAAAAGACCAAAAATCACTTTAATCACTTTAAAACAAAGATATTTGCACCAGATTGTTCATCGCAGCTCAATTCATAATAGCCAAGTCATGGAGGAAGCCCAAGTGCCCATCAACCCATGAATGGATTAATAAATTGTGGTATATGTATACCATGGAATATTATGCAGCCTTAAAAATGGAGACTTTACCCCTTTTACATTTTTATGGATGGAGCTGGAACATATCCTACTTAGTAAAGTATCTCAAGAATGAAAGAAAAAATATCCAATGTACTCAGTACTATTATGAAACCAATTTAAAATCACTGACACTTTCATATGAAGAATAGATTACAGCTATGTCCCAGGTGAAGGAGGGAGGTGGCATGGGCGAGGAAGGAGGAGCTCACATCAAGGGAGAAGGGAGGGTGAATGATGGGATCACAGCTATGGTGCATATTGCAGGTGTACATGTCAGATCTATTAAGTATAGAGTACAAATGTCTTAACACAATAATTAAGTAAATGAGATGAGGTATATATTAACTAGTGTGATGTAAGCATTCCTAATTGTATACAAAATTAGTACATTGTACCCCATAAATGCATTAATGTATACATGATCTACGTGTTTATGATTTAATTACAAAAAAAGAAATTAAGTCATTCGCCAAACTAGAGGAGCTAATTAATGATTGAAGTTCATTTTTAATCATGTTATACAATTTACTTTTGCTACATCTGACCTTGAATGATTGGTCATTCAATTCTCTAAGGAACAAAGCATATTTCTGAGAGTTTCCAAGATGCTGATGTACTGTTCTTAAGATGTTTACTATCTTATACCGAACACATGTATAGATGTTACTGATTATTGGTATAGCACTGTGGTGTACATATATATAACTCCTTCACAAATATTAAGTCAATTGACCATCTTAATACTTCATTACTCATAAAATAGTCACAATAGGAATTTATAACTTCCTAACAGATTAAGAATCTGAGGTTCACCAGCTGTGTAAAAGTATTCCCCTTTCTCCACATCCATGCCAGCATCTGCAGTTTTAAAGCATCACAAGAATAGAGAAATAAGAATCCTATGTACTCAATTCTGATATGAGGACAATTAAGGTACTAGTACAAGATGGGGGGTGAGGGATGGGGAGTGTTAAGAAAGGGAAGGAGAGAGGGGGTGGGGGGTCAAGGGGTGCGATACACCTTTGGGGGGTGGGACACAATTACAGAAGGGTCCTTATCTAACAAAAGCAATCAATATAACCCGATTTGTTGTACCCTCAATGAATCCCCAACAATATATATAAAAAAAGAATTTAAATAAAAGCAATTCTGGGTAGAAAAACAAAAAGAATCTGAGGTTCAGTTAAACTAAATGACTGTTCAGTGGCTGTTGATATTGCACTTGGGGGTTAAAACCTAAGAGTTTTTTTCTTATAGGGTGATCGACATTTTACTTTACTGTGTTCCTTCCGATACATATCACCAAATGATAATTACATTAGAGAGACTTCCCTTAGGCTTATAAATTTCAGCGATCTTTGTGATCTGCACACCCCAGCCGTATTGTATTGTTGAAACTTCATAAATGCTCACTGGATAATGAATCTACAATTCTAGATTATTTCTCAATCCTGGAATTTATATCTATCATATCCAGCAATAGATAGATCTACACAGTAATCACATTACTTCATAAAAACAATGAGCATCTTGATAAGCCATAAAACTTAGTGGTTGAGAGCCAGACTGCTATGTAACCGCAGCTTTCAACCCTACACCTGTGTGACTCTATGGAAGTTATTTATCATAATCTTTCTCTCCATTCCCCTTTATTTCTCTGATGCAATGAGAGTAATATCCTACCTATCTCAGAAAGTTCTCCTGTGAATTAAATGAATTATTCTGAGCACAAGGCTGAGAATTAATATGAGAACAGGATCTGGCACTTGGTAAGCATTGTACATCTTAGCTACTATTATTGTCATATAATAATAACAATTCTTATTTTATTCAGAAAACTTACAACATTTAATATAGGCTCAGCCACTTATTTGATCTCTAGAATGCTATTTTCACTGAAGATTGTACAATTTTCATTTACAATTTCCTTGTAAATTGGGTAATACCTATAAACTAACATGCTAAAAACATCCATTTGGTGCTTAATACAATATATTTGTCCAATAGAATTAATATATTTTTCATTTCATTTCGTTTAAAAATATTGAGTAACTACCACACACCAGGAATTTGTTTGTTACTGAGGATTAAATGGTTTTTAACACAGATAAAATTGTTTTTCTTTATTTTAATGGGGATATAGACATAATAACTATTTTCATAAACATGACTACATATAGTAAAACCACACTCAGCTACCACATTTAGAGCTAAGACATACGACATGCGATTTACCATCTATTTGCCCTGAATTTATGGTGTTCATTCAGTTTTCAAAGTTTGATAAGGATATACATTTTATTTTTCCACCATAGGGAAAAGAGACCATTTCCACATATACCACAGATTGCATACAAGTAATTTTTAATGATTAATATGTAACTGATTTTTTCTTAGATTCATAATAATAAAGCAAATGAAAATGAGGTCATTCCTACTGATGCTGACTGAGTCACAAAGCCAATTGTTCTGACTTACGATATTCTATGTCTCTTTTTAAATAATTAATATTAATAATTCAATGTGTTAAAGGTTTTAGAGCCATTTATCACTTTTCCAGGTATAAAATTATAGTGCCATTACATTTTAAAATACAATCATAAAATTATATGCATAGAGAACCATGCACATACAACTTTGAATATGAAACTATCACAGAAAAAAAATGTTAGCTAGCAAAATCTGCATTAATGCAAGCATTAACGTTTTGTGGGAGACTTCCAGTTCTGGCTGGGATAAATTCAGATCACGGTGCTAAATCACTTGGTATACAGAAAAAGAATAACCCAAACAGAGATGCATATAATTTTTTAGAAGAGCTTCCCGGTACCCCTCACCTAATAGTGATTTTTATTACTAAGGACATTAAATTAAACTCTGTGTCAGCAACATTCATATGGCAACTAAGTTTATTACATGGGAACGTTTACATTCTATTCTGAAGATCACTAAAACAATGACTGTCTCATCGATTTACTCACGAGTAGGGTATGTTTTTAGAAATGCAGATATGAGTAGTATAATTATTGTCATATCTCAAGCAGTGATGCTCACAATAGAATAATTATTTAAGGGTATTCCAATTAGCTCCTTTATTTTTATTCCAAATGTTATTGTTTCTTTCAAGCATGACATGACATAGATCAGCAGAAATTGGTCACAATGAGCTGGAATAATCTTGTGTTTCCAAAAATATTCTTTTGCTCAAAAAATAGAAATACGATATTTTATTTGACTTTCCATGGTATTGTTTCTAGATAATAGAATACAGTGCTATTAATTTGATAATAAAATGTAAGCATATCATTTAACAACATTTATATAAATGCATGTGTGGGCTGTCTATGCTGGAGTAATTTTTTTTTTTTTTTTTTTTTTTTTGGTAAATGTATTGTTAGACTAAAGAAAGAAATGGAAAGGCGCTTTTATTGGTACTTCTTATATGTATCTTGGGTGTTTTTATATTGCAGTTCTGTGAAGTGAGAAAGTTAATGAAGTCTCAGAAAATTTAGACAGTAAATACTGACCTTCAGTGGGTGGTTCCTTGAAAAGTTAGATGGGATAATGCATATGGCGTTCCTACAGTGGGTGGCCGGAGGATGCTATGTGTCAGTGCTATGTATATTACTGTTAACTTGTGTCCCTTTTCTACTGTTAAAAACAAAGCCTTCCTTAGAGTTTTGCCCTTCATTACTCTCTGATAATTTCATATCTCAGTACACGGCTCCACTGGCTGAAAATGTGTTAACTCCTATAACCAAAACACTCTTGATGAAGTGATTTTAAACCAAGCTTTATAAAATTCCATCCTAGGATAAAAGTAGTCTCATTGATTTTGAATGTCTGAAAAGTGAAAATGATTTTTTACATTAAATTAAATTTTGTATTTTTAAAAACAGAATCTCACTCGGGTGGCTGGGCATGAATGCAGTGGCGTCATTAATACTTAGTACAATTTCAGAGTGCTGGGCTTAAGCGATCCTCCCTTCTTAGCCTCCCAAGTAGTGGAGACTACAGGTGGATACCATCACGCCTGGCTAATTAAAAAAAATATGTATTTTCTATAAACAGGGTCTCACCATGTTATCCAGGCTGGTTTTGAACTCCTGGATTCAAGCTATCATTCCTCCTTGGCCTCCCAAAGTGATGGGATTATAGATGTGCGCCATTGCACCCAGCTGAATTTATTTTAGAAAATTTAAAAAGAAAAAAAATGCATTGTCCAGTATTCACCTTTTAAAACTTATTTTTTGCAGTAAGATTAGATCTCTGATTGGTTCAGTGACTTTAAAAGAATGTGAACATCCTACCAGCAGCTAGGTATTTGAAATTAATAATATGATAATATGCACTTTCATGTTTTCACAAAAATTATTCCAAGGTGTATCAGCTATAAGTCAAACTGTCATATATAGTACAAATTCCTAGAAATAAGAAACTCAGTTGTCATCTAAATATCATAGGTACGTTTTCCTTAAATCAAACAAAGAGGGCAGCCCCTGTGGTCCAAGGAGTAGGGCGCTGGCCCCATATACCAGAGGTGGCAGGTTCAAACCTGACCCCGGCCAAAAAACTGAAAATAAAATAAAATAAAATAAAAAATCAAACAAAGAATGCACTAACATTTAGAAGAGTATAATCAAGTTTTTTTAAGAGATCCCTCATATAACAAAGAATATATAAATGAAGAATACTTGATAGTATATAAAACAACTACCTGAATAATACAATTGGTTTACTGAGTTTGCAAAGCTAGAAAACTGGCAATCAGTTTGTGCCTTTGCCTTGTGCTTTAATGTCTGCCTGTTCATCAAATTCCAGTTTTATACCCTAAACGTCTCTGAAATCTGCTCCATCCTCCACATTCCCATGTTTAGTATGCAATTTCAGAACCTCATCAGTTCTCACCTGAACTGCTGAAATGCTATTAAATTCACCCTGCGGATTTTACCCAAGTCTCCTTCTAATGAATTTACCAAAGAATTTTTCTAGAGTGCTTAACCGGGCTTCTTGCTCAGATTGTAAGTATGTGATTTTGCATTGCTAGACATTTTAGTGCAGTGGTTCCCAAACTTTAAAGTGCATCAGAATCACATTAAGTTTCTTTAAAAAAAAATGAGTTTCCTGGGGTCCTTCCCCTGATTCAGACATTTTGGGAAGACCCTGCTGATTTATATTTCTAATACATTTCCAAGAAACGCTGAAGGGATACACATTTTTCCTGTGTTATGCAGATTTTTTTGCCCAGATGTTTGAGGGGAAAATAAGGTGCTCATTATACATGGGTAATATGACTCGGGAGACAGGGCTCACAGTGGGTCATACAGGGCTCCGGCCATGGAGTCTCAGTCCAGGAAGTTCCAGTCCAGTGGGAACAGGCCAGAGTGGCCTCCATCCAGGACCACAATCAGGTAAGGGAGTGGTGGCAGGGTTGACAAGATGGGCTGCTGCCATGTGGGGCAAAGACCGAAGCCTGGCCACATGGAGGGGACCAGTGCCACCAGCTCCAGGGACCTACCTGGTTACTAGAGGAGCAAGTGGGCTCCGAAGCTCCCACTCTACCAGCCATGCATGTGGCGGTCTCAGCCTTAGCCCTGACATGGCAGGCAGGGAAGGGCTCGCAGGAGAGAGGGACAGGTCGGCTTTCACAAAGCACATGGCTATGGGAGGGCAGTGCCATCTGCACCTTTACTAGGGGAATGTTAGGCCTTCACAGATGTGCCTCCCTCCTACCTGTGAACTAATTACTTTCTTGAGAGGTGTTTTCCTGAAGGTTTTAGCCAGGAATGTGGGTGCACATAATACATTTGAGTCCATTTTACATGGCGAAATGCAGTAGTTGATCCTGGAACCAGACCTTGAGAACCACTACTTTAATGTGACCTAAAAAGTTCCCTATGACCTTGCTTGCTTCTTTCTCAAGCCTAATCTCTCACCATATTCTCTAATTTATTCACATTCCATATGGGCCTAAATACATTTCCATATGAGAGCATAGGATCATCTTATTTCACTCCGTCATTGCTCTGAGACTTGGTCTACCTAACTTACTGATAACCAAATTCAAGATTCAGCACAATCAGTTTCAGCTTGGATGCCTTCCCAAACTCTTCCTGTGCAGCTTTCTCCTTGATCAGAGAAACCCTGGGCATATCCATATCACTGTACCAACCAAAGTATTCAGTGATTATTTTTTCTGTTTCTGTTTTGAATTATAGTCTTGTGAACTTTGCATCTTATGTATCTTTATATATTCAGACACGTATCTGGCATTTCAGCTCTGTGAGTAATTACCATAAAGTAAAATAGGCATATGTGAATAATAAAAATAAATATGGAAAATAACAAAATGCATGTGCTACGTTAATAGCATACTTTGGTGTTTTCTCTTTTAATAACAGTCTTTAAGGCTCTTCTTATTTTTCATAATAAGGATAATTTCTTATTTGTTGTGAACGTTAGTTAATAATAACATAAACATATTAATGAAATTATATATTATAACTTACATAATCTCTTTAGGGTGAAACAAAACAAATATTTGCAGTTTTATTTTGTTATCTAGTGTGTACTAAAGTGGTAAGGAGAGATAATGTTTACGATGTATTAAGTGACAGCTCATTAATGCATTAAATTAAGGAATAATGTATCAGAAGCTTATTATGGAGCAAGTGCAAGCACTGTTAGAAGTTATGTAATCTCCCCAAGTTCAGAAATAACAGTAAACAGTGAAGCAGAGGCTCAGCGTGTCTGATCCATTCTTATCCTTTCACTATCCTTTCTTCTGCCTGTTGTGCTTTAGCAAAATCTTTTTCAGTAGACCAGTTTACAATGCAATAAAATTGACCTGCCCCTCTCTCAAGACACATTTTGCCCAGTGTAGGTTCTAGGATGGGATAGGGTGCATCTTCTGGAGAATTCTTAGCAATACAGCAGAAGATGGAAGTGGAATGGAAGACATGTAAGTAGAAAAATAATGATGCTTCGTATGACGATAGACACTGCCTTCCCTAGGATAATCTCTGAGGCTGATTCATGATATTACTAAACGCATATAGTTTTTTAACTTTTATGCAGAAAATGGATGAAGAAATTTGTTCAAAGAAAAACAAGAACTATTTTCAACGGGTTCATTCAAGAAAACTTTAAAAAGAAACTATTTTAAAACATTCTGAAGAACTTTTTGCAAGTGAACTTATAAACTGCAGTAGAATTGCCCCCAATAAATATTAGATTTTCCCCAATATCGAAGAAATATATGTGGGGCATAAGTCACTTAGGAATTTAGAATTCACAAAAATAAATGATTTATTTGCTATGTCATCAACACCTATATTTCATATAAGACATATACAAGAAGGATTTCCTTTAGAAAAAGGAAAGTATTATTCATAAAATAATTACTATCCAGCAAAGGGATTTGCAAAACAAATCCTATGATTATAGTGTCTAATATAATATATCTTGGATTATATCTCTTTGTACTAATCATTTCCATCTGAATCATAGCTTTGCTTCTCATGATTATAAGGACAGATACTTACACTGTGATTAGCCCACAAGAATGAGATTTATAACTTAATATTGAATACAAATACTAGCCTATTAGGCACAGTTCTTTAAATATATATTCAGTTGCTATTAATAATGCAGATGTCAATTTGCTTATATTTATCATTGAATAAGAAATTTATATTTACTTACGATGATTTGAGAATATTAAAATAAAATGGAAGTATGGTGAATACGCTGATGAAAAGAAGATTAATTTGATGATTTGCATAAGCATGTTGACTGGGTGGAGTGTCTGTAATCCCTGTACTCCTTGAGTGAGGGCATGGATGTTCACAGTTCTGCTGAGAATTTAATTAAGAACCGAATGTTTACTTTTTTTCTCCTCCTTGCTTTTACTAGTCTCAGAAGATTAAAATGACATTTCTTGCCCTATCACATTTTGTTTATTCATCACGTTTTTATTGTTCCTAGTTTTGTTTATAGTTAACCAACACTGCAGAAATTTACTTGCCAAACTCCTCTCCCTTAGAGAGGCCAGCTTGCCCCATCGTGGCATTAAGCCAATTGCTGCTTGTCCTTAGATTTGGACTTAGAGAATAACATGCTTAAAATTACTGTTTTGCAGCCATTAATATTCAGATACTCATATTAACATAAAAGTAGCTTGTTATTTCATTACTAGTCACGTTCGGAGCTTTTTGTTTTTTAACCAAGTTGTCTCTCATTCCAGTTTATTTCAGTCATAGATTCCTACATCTTCTGGACCAAAGCCCCTGAATTCTGGCCTTTGTGATCTCATCTTTGTTAAATTCTGTTCTCCGATTTATTCCTGGATCCTTCTATCCAACCTTTCCCCTTGCTTCTTGCTTTTTCCAATCCTACACTATTGGCGTTACACTTGTTGACACAATAGAGGTTATTTTGGCAATAACTTAAAATGTGCCCAATCCTATCATCAATACCAGTATCATTATAAGACCTGGAAGAGATATGGCGCTGTGGTAATATTTTAGGGTAAGGAGAATATATGGTTGGACAAAATTCAATAGATAGGCCATTAGCACATTAAACTATGTAATAGATGACAATATTCCTTACAGTAATTAATATAAACAAGTCTATAAAATGTTTCAGATGACAAACGCTTCAAGGATCCTAAGTTTATGAATCCAAATAATGCAAATGTGAACAACTGATACGAGGAATTCAATTTCTATCATAAACTTCTATCATGAAAAGCAACACTTCTCATCATAAACATCCATCATCTAACAATAACAAAGGGCTAGATGGTGAAAGAAATCTTAATAAAAAAACAAAGTTTTAGAATTTTACTGAGTTATAAAAACAACAGGTCTTTTGGCTGTCAGTGTTCCACGTTTTATTTGATTTTGGGGTGAAGGATTTTTTTAAGTTTTTTAATTTGGTTCAAAATATTAATGGATTTTGATAATGAAAAAAAAATTCTTCACCCAAAATCAATAATCAACACATTGAATCCCATAATGACATAAATGTATTTATGATCTATATACAAATGACTGAATAAATAAATATATATATATATATAAATGGGTTAATGGGGTACAAATGTATTTATCACGTGGATACCTTGTATAACATTTAAGTCAGGGCTTTTAGTGTGTTTGTTACCAGAACAGTGTTCATTGTACCAAATTAGTAAGTTTTTATCCCACCCCCTCCCACCCTTGTCCCTTCTTGGTTCCCAAAGCCCTTTGTATTTCTTTGGGCCCCTGTGAACCCATGATTTGGCTCCCACTTATTAGTGAGAATCTATGGTGTTTCATTTTCCACTCCTGAAATATTTCACTTACAATATAGGTCTCCAGTTCCATCTCAATTGCTGCAAATGACATTTCTTTCTTTTTTTGTGACTTAAATACTAATTCACGGTGTGCGTGTGTGTGTTTGTGTGTGTGTACTACATTTTCTATTCCTACTCATGAATTAATGGGCATGTACGATGGTTCTACATCTTTGTAATTGGGAATTCTATTGTGATAAACATTCAGGTGCAGGTGTCTTTTTGATAACAATGACTTCCTTTCCATTGGTAGACACTCAGAGAGAGATTGATGCCTTGAATGCTGGGTCTACGTTGATGTCTTTGAGGAATCTCCATGTTGTTTTTACAGACGTTGAACTAATTTGCAATCCCACAACAGTGTATAAATTTTGCTTTCT
Source organism: Otolemur garnettii (assembly GCF_000181295.1). Classification (NCBI taxonomy): domain Eukaryota; kingdom Metazoa; phylum Chordata; class Mammalia; order Primates; family Galagidae; genus Otolemur; species Otolemur garnettii. The sequence goes on along the minus strand of NW_003852402.1, from coordinate 32,754,897 downwards.
CTCTGCATCTATGCCATCATCATTGTTTTTTGATTTTGTTTCTGTTTTTACTTTTTCGTAATGGCCATTTTGATAGGGATAAGTTTGTGTTTCATTGTAGTTTTAACTGGCATTTCCCTGGTGACTAGTGAGGTAGAGCATTTTCTTAAATGTTTATGTGACATTTATCTTCTTTGAAAATCTTCTGTTCCTGCCTTTCGCATGCTTTTTGATATTTTTTTCTTGCTGATTTGGTTGAGTTCTTTATAGATTCTGGATAATATAATAGTCTGTGAATATTTTCTGTGAATATAGTATAGTCTGTGAATATTTTCTTCCACTCTATAGGTTATGTATTCATTCTGTTGATTATTTCCTTTGTGTGCCTATTTACTTTTGTTGTTGCTGTATTTGCTTTTGCGATCTTAGTTGTAAATTATTTGTCTAGGCTGGTGTCTAGAAGACATCATACACTGGGGAAAGGATGCCCCATTCCAAAGATAAATTGGTCATAGCATTGTGGCTTTATTCTTGGGTTCTTGAGTCTGTCTCATTGATCTATTTCTTTACTTTCATGCTAGTATCATGCTGCTTTGGTTACTGTTATTATGCAATTACCAATGTAATCTGAAGTCAGGTAATGTTATGTCTAAAGATTTGCTCTTTTGCTGAGGATTGCTTTGGCTATTTAGGTTCTTTTTTGTTTTCTAATGAAGTTTAGGATTATTGTTTTCTAGGTCTATGAAATAAGAAATTGGTATTTTGGTGGGAATTTTGTTGAATCTGTAAATCACACTGGGTGTCATGGACATGGTAATGATGTTGAGTCTGCCGGTACAAGAACAAGGAATATTTATCTGTTCCTTTGTGTCCCCTGTGATTATTTTCATCAGTGTTTCATAGACCCACTTGTAGAGCTCTTTAAGGTCCTTGCTTAAGTATATTCCTCAATTTAACTCTCAATATGACTTTATTAGTATATTGGAAACTTAACCAACTTAACTATTTCTTGCATTATCTCTATTACTAGGAGACAACAAAGAGGACTAGAGTGAGTTAGTTTTGAAGTCAGCCAGACATATGTTGCTTGCTGCGTTAGGTATATTGGTTTCTTTCTTCTTCATTTCCTCTCTTCCTTCTACCTTCCTTTCTTTGATTTTGTTTACTTCCTACTTCTTTGTGCTTTCTTTTCTCCTGTTAAACACAGTTAATGGAACAAATGGGCTCCAGCAGACAAGACCAGAATGAGGTAACATGTGCTAAGTGTCCCATAACCAATTTTCAAAATAAACTAGGATCTTACCCATGGTGCATTTGCAAGGGTACATGTCAAATCTATTAAGTATAGAGTACAAATGTCTTAACACAATAATTAACTAAGTGAGGTAAAGGCTATGTTAACCAGTTTGATGTAAGCGTTCCAAATTGTATATAAAATCAGCACATTGTACCCCATAAATGCATTAATATACACAGTTATGATTTAATAAAAAAATTAAGAGGAAAAATATCAAAATCAACTAGGAGACTCCAGTCAAGCTGAGTTGATGTGATAAGAGAGACACCTCTGTTTTAACCTTAAAAGGAAAGTAACTTTGATCTGTCCAATTCACTTTTCATATCCTATTTCTGTTTTCTCTCTCTCTCTCTCTCTCTCTCTCTCCCCAGCCCCAACCCTTTGTTTCTTTTTGATAGAGTCTCACTGTGTCACCTTGGGTAGAGTGCCATAGTGTCATAGATCACAACATAGCTCTTAGGCTCAAGAGTTCCTCTTGCCTCAGCCTCCTGAATAGCTGGTACTATAGACACCTGTTACAATGCCTGGCTAGTTTTTGTTTTTGTTTTCCTATTTATAGTAGAGATGGGTCCCTCTCTTACTCAGGCTGGTGTTTCTGTTTTCTTTAGCCCTTTTCTGCCCATAAAGCCAATGTCCTATGCTCAGCTCATCAGAATATTCTTTCTACTCTATAGGATGATATGTTCCTCAGTTCTAGAATCAAAAACAAAAGCCAATTATTTCATTAAACAATATTTATTGTAATTTTGTCTTTCAAACTTTTTTCTTCCTTTGATTCTTTTCATTTGTTTTTTCCTATTTACTTATTTTTTACTCTGCATAGGTAGGATAACTTTAGTTCTTGTATTTACTATTTTCCTTTTGGTAAATAATCTTTCCATTATTTTTAAATGGGGATGAAACATATGTTACATGTAAAATGTCTTACATTTTAGGTATTTCTCAAAGTTTGCTAAGAGCTGTTTAACACTTGTATTTTTAAATTTCCTCCGTATTTTAAATGAAATTTTTGTAAGTAGTCAGCATATAGTAAGTCTTTGGAGCAAAGTCCTCCAGATTCTCTCTGTATATACACATCAATAAATAATCTTTTAGAACAAAAGGACTGGGTACAGTGGTTCATGCTTGTAATACCAATGCTTTGGAGGGGTGAGGGAAAGGATTATTTGAGGCCAGGAATTCAGGACAAGCCCGGACAACATAGTGGAACCCTTCCTCTACTAAAAAAAAATAATTAGTTGGTCATGACAGGGAGTCCCAGCCATTCAGGAAGGCAATGTGGGAGGATCACTTGAGTCCAGGAGTTTAAGGCTGCAGTAAGCTAAGACTGCACTCCAGACTGAGTAACACAATAAGACTCTGTCTCCAAAAATAAAAAAGAAAATAAATGAATAGAAACAAAAGAGAGAACAGTTAGAAACATGATAATAAATAGATACAAAACAAAAAAAGAACACAGTTAACAAACAAGGTCTAATCCTGCCCCTTCCTCACTGATGATCAAATATCACTTACAAATATCAATATAGTTGGGAACTATCTTTTACTTTGACTAAAACCAGCAGTTAACTATGGCTGAAAAAATTGTAATCCATGTGCTAGTCTAATTTATACTATCAAATTCCCCTGAAGATTCTGATATTTCTCTATTTTAATGCCATGTAGCTGAAGCCTTCCATGATTATGTGTTCAGTGTTTTGTAAATCTTCACTTTTAGCTTATTATTATTTATATATAGTAAAATTCATCCCTTTTTAGTTGCACAACTCACAGAATTTTGATGAACTTCAACAATTAGGTAACCATCAGCAAATTAATAAAAAGAAGAATAAAAAAAAAAGACATTCCAAAACAGTGTTCCCTCTGAAGTCTCATCTTTTTTCTTACCACCAACTCCGGCAACTACTGATACAATTACCTTACCTGTATATTTGCGTTTTCTATAATATCATATAATAGATCTTTTCTTTTTATAGTAACTTTTCTGTTACTAAAGGAGGGCCTCTAACGGGCCAAATAAAAAATATATGTCCTAATGAGCCAGAGTCTTTCCCTGAGTCGTGGTGGTTTTTTATTTTTTATTTTTATTATTTTTTTAGTCATGGTGTTATCTTGCCTTCCATCTGCCAAAGAAATGCAATTTTTTATGCCTCTAGGCTTAAAAACATTACAGGATGGCTATTAATCTAATGTGCACATCATCAGGAATATTTTGTAACTCAAGAATGGGTAATTTCAAGATATCCAAAGAAATTTTTGAATTAGAAGAAAATTACCTTGACACATCAAATTGTGCCTTGACAAATCAAATAGCTATTTTATCTGACGATTTCTAAATGAGATAACCAAAGACTTCACATCCAAAGTGTGCTGAGATTGAGGATAAAATGTACGCCAGGCTGAGACGAGAACCTCCTGGCCCCTTGCCTGTCTTAAAGTCAGTTCTTTCGAGCAGAGAGTGGATTTATCTTTTCTCTCGCAAACTTTCCTTCCCAGGTTATGTGAGAGGCATGGTTTTCAGAGAGCACGATACAACGAAGCAGAATGATGACGAGAAATGATTAAGAACTCCTGTGATTTTAGCGGAATAGAGTTTTTGTTATCCACTCAAGCATGGTGATAATTTTCTAGTGGGTAAAATAGGACTGGAAACTGCACACGCTGTGATAGTTTGGTGACAGAGTAGAAAAGATAGTCTTAGAAACAGCATTTAAAATTCCCTGAGAAGCGTGAATATTACTTCTTCCTTGCCTGTGGGCAGCAGGGCATAACATATGGAACTTCCTACAATAAGAGAGAAAACTGCCAACAGAAGGAGCCTGCTCAGTCCCTCTCTGTGGTCTCAATTCTCTTGTACTGTTCCCTCTCCTAGACGCACTGGAGAATTCATAAACATGCATGTTAGAGGAGTATCCCCAGAAGAAATCTGAAAGTTCAAAAGAAATAGAAATTACGTAGCCTCCAATTATTTTGAGAAGGAAAAGTAATTCTCTCTACAATTTCAGATGTGATATTTGGGAAGTTTGTATACTTGCTTTGTGCATTGAACTTTATATTTACATTTATATTAAGGAGAATTAATTAACAAACAGAACGTTTAAACTCCCTAAGCCACTAGAAAGAGCAAGGGACACAGTGAACCTCCCATTCACTTGAGTATACCCGAAGAAAAGAAAGTCACTAAAACTTAATAATGGTAAGATTAGAAAATGACTATTGACTAACATATGGTATTATAAATTTAATACCTGCTATAATATTTAAATAATATTTAAACCAGTGTAAAAGAATATGTTTTACAGGAAGCTAGGTTAGGATGGCTAGACAGGATTTGCCAGGTTTTATGTGGAGAAAGAGGTAGATATTTTAGATACCAGTGACTTCCTCTCTAAACTTGTATCTAACAATTATTTTGATATTTTTTCTTTGGGATTTAGAATCAGAAGATACTATTTTACTTCTAGAGGTAAGGATGACTTTTTTTCCTGTCTTTTCTATTCAGAAAATAATACTCCAATGAGAATAGTAAACTTCCTGCATTATTATTCAAAATCACAACTCATTTTAGGTTTTTAAATATATGAGCAATATGTTTTCATCAGATCATCCTTCACTCCTTTTACCATCTTTGGAGTAGTTATCAGTCTTAGCTGGGCTTCCCTGACCTAAGTTGATTCCCTCATGACATGGAGTGCTTTTATAATAATTTTGGCTTGACTTTGCAATAGTGTAATTACATCTACTTCAATACAGGGTTATTTTTATGAGCTCACAATTTTATTTCTAAGTAAATTCTCTGTGATGGTTACTATTATGTTAACTTATCTAGGCGATGATACCAGGTTGTTTGGCCTTACACTGGTCTAGTTTCATTTTGAAGTATTTTGTTCAGCAACCTTTAAATTTTAAACACATAAAGACAGGTGCAGTGGCTCATGCCTGTAATCCTAGCACTCTGGGAGGCCACGCCTGGTGGATTACTTGAGCTCCAGAGTTGAACACCAGCCTGAGAAAGAGTAAGTCTTATCTCTAAAAATAGCCAAGTGTTGTTGCAAGGGAATTAACTTGAGCTCAAGAGTTTGAGGTTGCTGTGAGCTGTGACTCCACAGCACTCTACTGAGGATGACAAAGTGAATTTTAAACATATGTGATCTAGACAGAGAGAACTCACTTTGTTACTCAGGCTGAGTGTAGTGGTACAACCATAGCTCATAGCAGCCTCAAATTTCTAGGCTCAAGTGATCCTGTTGCATTAGTAGGAGTAACAAGAACTACAGTTATATGCCACCATCTTAGGATAATTTTAATTTGTTATAGAGATGGAGGTCTCACTATGTTTCCAGGCTGGTCTCAAACTCCTGGCCTCAATGGTCATCCTACCTGAGCTTCTCAAAATGCTGGGATTATGGGCATAAGATACCACAACCAGACATGTTGAATTAAATCGAAAAAGATTACCTTTGATAATCTGTATGAACTTCAACTAGTTAAATGCCTTAAAAATCAGTATTAAAACATCCCACAGCAGAAGAAATTCTGATTCAGGATTTTAACTCAGAACTCCCGCTTGAGTTTCCAGATTTCCAGTCTGACTTATGAACTTTGAACACCAAACTACAAGGTCAATGCTTAACTGAGTTTCCAACCTGCTGGCTTGCATCACAAATTTTTAATTTTGCACACCCTACAATTACATAAGCAATTCCTTAATACCTCTCAACACACAGACACACACACATAGACTTCTTAGAGAAAGTTCTAGAGAAAGTGCATGTGTAGGTTCTGTTTCTCTAGAAAGTGTGTGTGTGTGTCTGTGTGTAGTTTCTATTTCTCTAAGTAACATTGACAGATACAAATTTTGGTACCAAGAATCATTTTGGAGGAGCAGAACATTAAGGATAAATATACTGAATGGACTCTAAATTTTCTAGCCTTGGTTCTTATATGTTATTATATATAAAGACAAGAATCACTCTATTTCTAGTAGCAAAGAGAGCACTGATACTCCACGGTGTGATATGGAAACAAAATATGAAGAATTCCACACTGCATACACCTAATTAGATAATTAGACTCAACATCTTAGAATATTCCATCAAACCAACAGGTAAAATGAGATTAGTTGCTCCTAATCGTGTCGGACAAAGTAGGTAAAAAAGAAAAAAGTATAAGTTTAGGGCTTCAAATTCCTAGTTCAAGTGCTAAAAAAAAAAAATGATCTAAAAATTTCTATGTTTATCTTGACAGAAACCTTTAACTCCTGCAGTAGCAGAGCTGAGAACTGAGTCTAAAGTCTGATCTTGAAGTAGCTGAATCACAATGCAATGAGATCGACTCTGCTATTAAAATTAGGGCACTAACTGAGAAGAAATAGGGTCCTAAAATTAGAGCACTATGTGCAATCTGAATGGCTCTAAAGACTTTGAAACCCAATGAGTCATCTTCAGCATCAGCAGCAGCCACTTAAGTCCTTTTTAAAGCAATTAAACCTGTATTGCCTGAGGTTATTTAGTGACTTCTGCTGAGGTAGATGCCCTGGGAAACACTGTTGATTGTACTCAAGATCCACCACCAATATCTACCTTTGCTTCTTGACCTCTAAGTAGACTCCAAGTGTAACAGGCCCAAAAAGATGAGGGTCAAAGATTATATATAGCCCATAAAGAATAATACTATATTCCAAAAGAACTGCATGATGTTTCCAATTCATACAGAAAAATTCCAGAACATGTATATTGCTTAACTTTTTAACATCGAGGTAATACTTTGTTGTCAATTAATATTGAGATATCTTCTGAATCATTATGTTTTTATAATCTGGTATTGTGGTATATGTACACCATGGAATATTATGCAGCCTTAAAGAAAGATGGAGACTTTATCTCTTATATATTTCCATGGATGGAACTGGAACATATTCTTCTTAGCAAAGTATCTCAAGAATGGAAGAAAAAGTATCTAATATATTCAGCCCTACTATGAAAGCTATAACCCAATTATAGCCCAAGAAGAAGGAAAAAGGGGAGAGGGAGGGGAGGGGAGGCGGGAAGATGGGGAGAGGGAGGGTAATTGGTGGGACCACACCTACGGTACATCTTACAACGGTACATGTGAAACTTACTAAATGTAGAATATAAATGTCTTAACACAATGACTAAGAAAATGCCATGAAGGCTATGTTAACAAGTTTGATGAAAATATTTCAAATTGTATATAAAACTAGCACATTGTACCCCATGATTGCATTAATGTACACAGTTATGATTTAAAAAATTTTTTTAAATAAAATAAATATATACAATAAAAAAGAATAAGTTTTGTTCTTATTTGTTGCTTTCAATGTTTTGTTCTTTTTGTTGCTTTTATTATCTTAGAGCTAATGAAATATTTTTTGTGCTACTTCCACCCTTTGTTTGATTATTTATACAATCGTTCACTTTTCTTCACTCTAACTGAAACACTCTTAAGTATTTTCTTATCTTATTGTATTTACTATCTACCATTAAAAAAAAAAACTGAGAGATGTTCTGCTTCAGATACATAGCTCTTCTTAACTGTAGAGTTTCTTGCTTTTAATTAGTTTGGGGAAATTCTTAGCTCATTTTTTATTCCTTTTAGTATCTTTTCTTCTTAATTATTATGGATACATCATAGTTGTGTATATTTATAGAGTACATCTGATGTTTTGATTCAGGCATATAAGTCTAATAATCAAATCAGGTTAACTTGGGTACTCATCACCTGTATGCATTTATCATTTCTTTGTGTTGGGAACATTCAATTCCACTCTTTTAGTTATTTTAAAGTATATCCTAAGTTATTTTGGAATGCAGTCACTATGTTATAGTTAGATGAAATGAATACTACTAGGTAGATTGGCCACTGTTTTTATTTATGCCTCTTGTTCTATTCTTCTCCTTTTCACCTCTTCCTCTCTGTTTTCCTCTCCTAATCTTTTCTCTTCTCTTCCTTCATATCCCCTAATCTCACAGTCCTTTTATTTTCTCTTTCTCCCTCCTCTTTCAATTTGGAGATCTAGAAGATAATGCTAGAACTTTTGATCATATCACATAAATAATGTATGTTCTTTACTATAATTTCGATGCATTTCTTGATATCTATTCAATTTCCTATAAACCCATCTTCCTAATCAGTAACCCTCACTCTAGCTATGTGCCAAATTGTGCCCTTAATATTAAATCTAGAATTACTACATGATTCATATTATACATCGTCGTTGTCTCCAGACATTATCTACCATATATCTTCATTTAACCATAATGATTTAAAAATCCAAATCTGAAAAATCCAATAATAATTATTCATTTTAGTGTTCTAGTTTTTCAATCATTTATTCCTATATACTTTTAAGCCTACTACTTTTGGATGAAATGTTGAGTACTGTGTATAAAAAAAAAAGTTGTAAAGAGAATTTGAGATCCTTAACATAGTTATATTTAGCCAGAAAGGATTTTCTTTTGTTTTTAGCAGACAGGGGAGTAGAAGAAGGTCAATTAAATCAGCCTGGGAGAGGACTGCATCAAAGCTGGATTTTTGCCTTTGTGAAAGGATGTATTTGAGTTTGCTCTAACTCCAGCGGAAAGCCTGAAGTGTTTACCAAAGCCCATCTTCTTTGGCAGGTTCTGAACTAAATGTTTGTCTCTCCTACCCATGAAATTGGCAAACTTCCCTTCAGCTTCTTAGCATTCTGGCTAAAATTGAAAAATCAGGGAATGCTCAGAAAGGTGCCAAGTGTTAGGCTCCCTGCTTAGCCCTCCTCTTTCTTTCTGAGAGGTTGGTGCATCGATTTCTGGCTTCCCTGGCAGGTATCAATATCTTTATTTTCACTTTTCCAGTTCCAAGAGACTGTGCAAATCTCTGATCAATTTCTCGTACCTGGATCCTTTACACAATATGCAAGGGGAAAATTAGGCACTGCACAGTGCAATTCTCACCTGCAGAATTTTGGTTTCTTAAGTGCTATTTGCTGAAGTAGTTCAATATTTTAAAACAGAATGAACTTCTTTTTAGTTTTCATAGTTGTTCTTCATGATCTGTTTTGTCTTTCATAAGCTACTTTTGCTTAATGAAGTACAATAATTTTAATAGGATATCAGTAAAGAAACTAATTTGTTTTATAAAGGAGACAGTGAACTGCTCTGTAAAATACAAAAGACACATCTTTTAATAAAATTCTATGACTTAATATTTTTCAATTATTTGCACAATAGTCATTGTACAATATGACAGTAGGTGCTTCAAAAATTAAAAGAATAATACATTATTTAAGATTTATTGGTTCCATCTTCTGAAAGAATACCACCTATTCTATTACATAAACATATAAGTATCTGTGTTCCTCTAGTTCATAGCTCAAATTCTCAGACCTGATACTATGTTAGAGATTATAATATATATCAGATATATTTCTCTAGGTTTACAAAAGCTTCGAGGGATATAAAAAAGTAATTTTTTGAGGTCAACGAGCTCATCAGACTAATTGGGTTATGAGGTAAAATACGACATATATGAGAGACCTGACAATTATAATATGTATAACAGAAAAGAAGTACCTACATCTGCTTTCATTTTTGAACCATGCAATTGCATTACCTAAGTGCAACGTTTTTTTCTTCCCTCCATTTCCTGTATTCCATCTCTCTCTCATATCTGAAGCTGCTATAACGAAATACCACAAAGTGGATGGTTGAAACCACAGTAATTTAGTTTCTCAGTTCTGGAAGCTGGAAGTCCAAGATTAAGGTGCCAGCAGGGTTAACAAGACTCTCTGGCTTACGGAAGGCACCTTGTTGCTCTGATCTTACATGGTTGTTCTCTATATCAGAGAGCTCTTATGTCTTCCTTTACATCAAGGACACTTGTCCTATTGGATTAAGGATTTCCCTTGTGACCTAATTTAACATTAATTACTTTCTTAAAATCTATATCTACACAGAAATAGCTACTTCAGAGGGAGGGTTTTCTCATACAAATTTCAGGGGACACACTCTATCCATAACATTCTCTTCTTTGCTTTCCCACAAAATTCACATTTTGGATGGGTGCAAAATGAATTTACCCCCATCCCAATAGGTCACAAAGTCTTATCCTTTTCCAGCATGATCTCCAAGTCACAAATATTACCAAAATATCATCTAAATCAGTTGTGGATTAGACTCAATGTGTAATTTACTCTCAGGAAAATTTTTGTACCAGCGGTAAATGTGTGAAGCCAGATAAGTCACATGCCATCAATTTACAATGTGGCCATAGACTAGACAGTCCCTTTCCAAAAAGGGGGAAAAAATGGAAAAAAAAAGGGAAGTTAGAGGTTTCAAGTAGACAATATACCTAAAAAGGCAAATTTTATTACACCTTAATGTTCAAGAAGTATCTTCTTTGGTTTGAAGCTCCACCAGTGCCCTTGTCCACTGGGGTGGGGGACTGTGTCACTCCCACTGACCTAGGTGACAGCCATACCATCTCAAATAGCTGTCCTCGTACAGGTGCCCTGTCCTTGTAGTTCTGAGAGGCCTTGTCCTTTATAGCTCTGAGGGGCCTTGTCCCTAACATACTGGGCAGTGGCATCCTGGATTGCCAAAACCTAGAAGGTAGTACACTCTTTCTGAATCTGAGGAGGCAAGAGCTTTGCCCCTTGGACATAGAAAAGCAGTTGCGGCCCTGCTGGTCTCTATTTAACTTCAGGGTCATTCTGCCCTTGTCTTGAGGGATACATGTGTATTTTAAGCCAGATCACTGTATTGTCTAGTCCTATAGAATCCCAGACGACTGGCATTATTTCTTCATTCTATCCCACTTTTTGTGTTTTCTTGATTCCCAGCTGTCAGTGCGCTTGATGTTGTTATGCCTTGTCTGTTTCTAGCTTTCCCCGAGATGACTGATTAAATTCAGGGGTTATCTCATTACAGAGTGATTTTTCCCAATCAGACCCCTGGTCTCTGCAGAATAT
>NW_003852402.1:32707982-32743348 GCF_000181295.1 Otolemur garnettii | reverse complement strand
TTTTTTTTTTTTTTTACAATATGGATCGACCGATAATTCTCCAAGTCTTCAAGTTCTGATTCCCCCTTGCTTAATTTCACCAATACGTATCTCTCCTCTCGTATTTTACTTTAAAGCAGTAAGGGGAAGACCAGCTGCACCTTCAACACTGTGCTTAGAAATCTCCTCTGCTAAATATCCAGGTCATCACTCACAAGTTCTGCTTCCACAAAACACCAAGATGCAGTCAGTGAAAGTCTTTGCCACTTTGTAATAAGATTGCCTTTCTACCAGTTTTGGATGACATATTTGTCACTTTTGTCTGCGTCCTTGCCACAGGGACCTTTCTTCCCATTTCTACCAACATTCTGTTTGTTATGACATGGTTTTCCTAAGATAAGAGACACTTTCTCCATAGCGCTCTCCATTTTTGTCTAAGCTTTCATCAGAATCACTTTTAATATCTACGTTCTTACCAACAATCATTTCAAGATAATCTAAGATTTTTCTATTATGCGCCTCAAAATTTCCCACCTCTACCCCTCGCCCAGGTTCAAAGTTACTCTAGCAATGTTAGGAATATGTCCAGCAGTAACTACCCCACTTTATGTGACCAAAATCTGTGTGAGTTTCTTTGTTATTTTCATAACACAATTATGAAAATTGTGGCCTAAACAACAAAAAATTTGTTTTCTGACATTTCTGGAGATTGGAAGATCAAGACCATAATCAAACCCAGAGTTTCTCCCTCACCAGGCAGACCTCTCCTTTTCACTGCATCATCAAATTGCCTTTTCTATGTGTATAAGAAGAGAGAGAGAGAGACAGAGAGATCTGTTATCTCTTTTCATAAGGACAATAAACATACTGGATTAGAGCCCCACCCAGTTACCTCAAAGAAGACCCTATCTTCTCAAATACAGTCACATGTGCGGTTAGGGGTTAACGCATGGATTTAGAGGAACACAATTTAAGGGTACACACACCACATGCACACATATAGACGCAAAGCTATTTCACACGAGTATCTACATGTACATGTGTACACCTGCCAGGCATACAGAAGCTGTCGGGAAAGTATCCAGTCACGCATGTCCCAGTTCTCGTATTATATGGCTGAATACTTTCTGGACAGCCCCATATATATAAAAGTGTATACACATACACGTGCACACACACAAATTTACATACATAGCAATAAGAACCATATAACAAATGGAAAAAACTCACTTACAATAAGCTTTTTCATCTGGATAGAGGACTTTTTTAGAATGGTCTATGAAATGCATACTGCCTAATCTTTCTTGAACTGTCCATTTCAGGCTACTGGCTTAGTTTGAGAAATTTTCCTTTCAACAGCTAATGCCACACTCTCTGTGTTTAGATGGTGTGTACTGCTCTTGCCTATAAGAGCATGCGCATTAATTTCAGATTATTTAAATGGCTCCATTGTTACCTTTATCTCTGTGACCTAAGATGTCCCATAAACTTAGGGCAGCCAAAAGATAAAAACAGATTTTTAAGAAAAAAAAATTGGAAATATATTAATATAACAACTTTAAATATATATGTTTTAAGGAAGAAAGATTTTTAAAAGTAATTTTAGGTGTTTAAATAATTTAGCCATATGAGTAATGCCCACATATTGTTATTGGATATGATCTTCCTTCAAATATATGGAAATGGAAAGAGATTTAGAGAAGGTATTTTGACTAAGTTACATATAATTCAGTGAAAAGTACAATGGCAAAGTCTACCAATTATTTTAATAGACAAGATTTTTGATATTTTCTGAATATGTTCCTGACAGGTTAATTGTTTTACTGATGCAATTGTTTGTAGTTAATTCAAGTTATTGAACATTTCAGTGGATTTTTAACATAATGACTCAGGATGGCTAAACTTTAGCACCTGGTACATGTAAATGTTGAGTGAAGCCCCAGTCTGGTGGCTCACGCCTAAAACCTAACACTCTGGGAGGCTGAGGCAGGTAGATTGCTTGAGCTCAGGAATTTCGAGACTAGCCTGAGAAAGAGAGAGACCAGCTGTACTGATGGTGCACACCTGTAGTTCCAGCGAATGGGGAGACTGAGGCAAGAGGATTTCATGAGCCCAAGAGTTTGGGGTTGCTGTGAGCTACTATGCCAAAGCACTCTACTAAGGGTAACAGAGTGAGACTCTACCTCCAAAAAAAATAAATAAATAAAAACTAAATAAACTAAATAAATGTTGAGTAAAAAGCAAAATAGTAAAATTATTATTTGATTAAACTCCACTATTCAGCATAGTAGTAATTGGTATATATGTAGAACACCTATGCAAATCTGAAATATATTTTAAGTATTTTTTTGTTCTTCTTTTATCTATTTAGTTCGAAAGGATAGATAGCTAGAGCACCGTATTGCATGTGTATGTGCCTTTCTAATTCATACACTGAAATACTAACCTCCAGTCAGATATAGTAGGAGGTGAGACCCTTGGAAGGAAGTTAGGTCAGGAGGTGGGCCCCGTGGTTAAAATCAGCACCCTGCTACAAGGGACCCAGAGAGCTCTCTTGCCCTCTTTAGAGCATGTGAATGTCCAAGAAAGATGGCAGTCTGCAAAATAGTGAAGGCCCTCGCAAGACCCTGATCATGTCGCCATCCACATCACAGACTTCCAGCCTCCAGAACTGTGAGAAAAAAAATTTCTTTTAAAAGCCAGCGACTCTACCATGGCAGCTCAGACCGACTAAGACAAACAGGCAGGGTGACAGATTCAAAAGACAGAGATAGATAATAATGCATTTTTAAGTGGAATCACTACGATCTTTTTTGACCTCAAAAAGTAAAAGATGTGTTCTTAACAGAGTTATGGATATACATAGGCAGGACACCTCCTTCTAACAACTGAAATTCATAGCTTAACTTCTGCGAAAGAATCTTGGTCTGGATAGGTGTACTAGCTGGTAAACAGTAAGCATAATTTATCGCTTAAGAAATATAACTTTTGTATTCATTTAAAACTGAGCAGAAACAAAGGGCAAAAAATGTATAAATGAAAATACTGTTAGAATAACCAGCTCAGGAAATGAGAATTGTGAAGCTCAGAGCCTGGCTCCCTATGCTTCATTTAAATAAGATCAGAATTTTAAGGACAGCTTCATTTTAAATGATGCATAATCAGAACACTGGCTAATGGAATGAGACTTAGTAATATACATTTAAATGTGATGTCCCCAAAACGTCATCACTGTGAACCATTCAAAAATAACCCGCGGCATTTTACAGGACTCCATAGTCTAAGTAGCTGTACATAAACAGAACCGACCATCAAATTCTGTGACCAAAATTATTTCTTTTTGTAGGTAAGGTCTATAGACTCTGCTACTTTTTTTCCTAGGATAGCAGCACCCTTACAAAACTGAAAATTTTCCTCAATCTGATTGTCTGATGACTGTTTATATGGTATTTGCCTTTCTGACTTGGCCTTTTCTTTGGTTTCACAAACGTCCTTGCAGTTATAAAGCAATGCTTCCTTTAGTTGAGCTTATAATGAAAAGTATTTTGATGAATTTATGTAATGGCCTATTGTTCTTCTATTACATTTTCATTGTTCATATGCGCACAAATGCCTTTCCATTTCTCCAGTTCTTCTCCTTTTACTGTGGTTACTTTTGAGGCAGTTCGAGCAGTAGTTTATATACTTTTCTTTTTACCAATTGTGACACGCTTGTGGGTGGCAGTTACACTTTGATTGTGAATGGTGATTCACGACAGACTGATATTGATATGAGATGGCTGTGAGTTGAGAGTGTTTCTCTAAGTGTTAGCTTTAACTCAGCCTCTCTGTCCACTTGTTTCCAGGGCATCAAGGGTCTACTAAAGAGAATACTACTAAGACCATCACATTGTTGTAAGCTTGGGTACCACATATGGCCCCACTAGGCACGGAGAGCTATGGGAAGCTCAAATCAGTGCCGGAATTTGTTCGTTTTTGCATCACTGGGACTTTGAAAGAACAAAGGCCATCTGTGTGAAATCAAACACGATTAAAGGATTGAATAGTATTACCCATTGTGGTTACCTTAATGTTCTTGCTCAATTGATCTCTTCTAAAATATATTCGGGATATAAACAGCCTGATAGACTGTTGTCACTGCTGTCACGGCTCTATCTCCAGATTTTCCTTTATGTGGCTATCGCTTTTGATATGCCGTAGGAACCATGTCAGTTATAAAAGAGGGAGGGTTCTTGTGGGAACCTTGGGGATAGAGCAGGAAGTGGAGGGTTACGGCAGGGGCAGCAGAAACAGAAACATAAAAGGGTCAGGGGATTGCAGGGTTAGGCAGAAAAATAAGTATTAAGAGACAGTCTATTTTAATTTTTTTAAACAAGTTTAGAAAGAAATCTATAAGTTGCATTGCAGTTCATCAGGCATTTAATATATATAATGTGTGTTTATATATGTTTATGTGCCCTGGGTCTGATGTAGATATTAATATTTTTAAAATATCCCCTTTCATGAGGTTTGCGTTTTAGTTGATACAATCATGTGTTCCAGTATAAGTATATGAGTTGTTATAATGACTAACATGATCCATGTCAAATGCTCAGTGAAGTACATAACATGAAAATATTAATTTTTAAGAGAACGAAATGTTCTCAATGCATTTCGAGAGAATGTATATTATCAGGAAGCTACAAAGTCTAACAGAAAAAACACCTGCTTAAATTTAGCATTTAATATTTTAAAACTGTTTTTAATTGAAGCTAAGATTTACATACAGTAATGCATAGTTCTTAAGTGCTTATTAGAATGAGCTCTGACATGAATACACGATGCAGCTAAGAACCAAATCAGAAGATAGTAACAGAGTGTTTCCATTGCCAAAGCATTTTCTCATGACGCTCACCTGTCAAACCCTTCTCTACATAAGCATTCCATTTTTATTTGTATCACCATAGATAAACCTATCCTGTTATTCTACCTCATAAAAATGCCATCATATAGATGTATTTATTATTATTATTTTTGAGACAGAGTCTTACTATGTCACCCTCAGTAGAGTGCCAGGGCATCACAGTTCACAGCAACCTCCAACTCTTAGGCTTACATGATTCTCTTGCCTCAGTATCCCAAGAAGCTGGGACTACAGACATGCACCACAATGTCCAGCATTTTGTTGTTGTTGTTGCAGTTGTCATTGTTGTTTCATCTGGTCCAGGCTGGATTCGAATGCACCAGCCTCAGTGTTTGTGGCTAGCGCCCTACTGAGCTACAGGCACCACCAGGATGTAATATTTTTTTCTGGTTTCTTATGCTCATTATAATAGTAATAACATTCATCCATGTTGTTGCTTTTATGGCTGTGTATAGAATTATATTCCAATTTATGAATATGCTATAATTTTTTTATCCATTACTCTGTTACTAGACATTAGGTCGTATCAAGTCTTTGCCTATTATATATAAACTTTTCTACAGATCCTTGTACAAGTAAGCTTCATAGATACATGTTTTCATTTTTTGGTAAATAAAAGTGATGGTTGTTCCATTGTGCTGTTTTGTAAGAAACTTACCAGATAATTTTCTAAAATGGCTACCAATCTTTTAATTTCTTATAGATTAAGAGAGTTTATGTCGCTGCCTTTCTTCCACAGTTTTGGTGCCATCAATCATTTTAATTTGAGGCCTCAGCTCAATATAAAGTTATAGTCACACCTCATTATGGCTTCAAATTTTATTTCCCCGATGACTGATAAGAAAAAAACACCGTTTTATGTTATCACTGGATATTTATGTAGATTTTGCCCTTTTCCCGCCATTTTTGACATTTCTCTTCACATTTTGTGTACAATGTCTTCGTCAGAGAGGTGCAATTACAGACTGAACCATTTCTGCCAAAGTCCATATATTGAAATCCTAAGTCCCCGTGTGACTGTATTTTGAGAGAAGGTGTATAAGGAAGTAACAAAGGTTAAATGGGGGTCACAAATGTCCTGATCTGGTGTCTTCTAAGAGGAGGAGGAGACCTCAGAGGTATTTTTCTCTGTCTTTCTGCACAGAGGAAAAGCTTGTAAGGGCACAGCGAGAAGGCAGCTGTTTACAGGCCAGGAAGAAAGGACTCACAGAAACTAATACTGGTAGCCCGTTGTAGACTTTGAACATCCAGAACTATGAGAAAATATGTTTGTGTTGTTTGAATTACACAAGAGGTGATGTTTTATGAGGGCAGACCTAGCAGACTAATACAGATTTTTAGAAAATATTTTCTTTTGGGCTATGGCTTTTATTTTCAAGTGATTTTTTTCCTGTGTTTTCTTGTTGATACTATGATTTTTAAGAGCTTCACATTTATTTATAATTCATCTCAAATTAATTCTGTATATGATGTGAGTTTTGCCACCGAATTATTTTTGACAACTTTGTTGAAAGCAAACTGGACATATCTGCGTACACCTACTTTAGAAAGTATAGACTCTGCTCTGTTCCACTGTTCTATTTGTCCATATTGTGTCAATACCACAGGCTTGATTCACTAAGCCCAATAAGAAACATTGAAACCAACCAGCACGTGTTCTAATAACTTATACTTGCTCTTAGTATTGTTCTAAGTATCTTAGATTCATTGTATTTCCAGAGTAGTAGGTTAGTCAAATTGTAACACATTTGTTAACGGGATTGTTTTTAGAGTTTCTTTGAATCTATAGAATAATTTCAGAAGAAACATTTAACAGCATTGAATCTTCTAAAGGATGGACATTATTTACCTTGCCAGAGACCTTTAATTTCTCCTGGAAGTGTTTTTAGCCTTCACTACATTGATTGCAAACACTGTATGATTTTTATGCTATTTTAATTAGTATTGTGTTTGAGTTAAAGTTTCTGATTGCCTCTTGCTGTTGCTTACAATTGGCCTTTGATAGGTTCACCATGTATCATGTGAATTTTAAAAATGTATTTAATATTTACTTTGGATATTTATCAGGATTTTTCATTTGAGTAAAGGTAGGTTTACTTCGTTCTTTTCAATCATTATATTGTTTTTTGTTCATTTTCTTGCTGGATAGCCCTGGCTCCAGGACAATGTTAAATGAAATAATGAGAACTCATATTGCTGTCTTGTTTGAAATCTTAGCGAGAAAGCATTAATATTTTGTGGTCATGTATGATATCAGCTCTAAGTTTTTCAGAAAAGCATTTAATATCAGAATGAGAAAATTTCCATTTGTTCTCTTTTTACTCTGAGTTACTAACAAGACTGAGTATGGAGGGTTGTTGGATAATGTACTCATCATTTTTCTGTATCATTGCATTATTGTGATTCAGATTAATTCCTCTATAAATGTTCAATCAACCCTGCATTTCATGGATAAGGTCCACATGGTCAAAATGAATTATACTTTTTATTTATTACTGGATTCAATCTGCTAATATTTTCTCAGGGTTTTCCCATCTTTTCTTGTATTTTACTCAATTTCTAGATACAAACATAGGTTGATATTCTTCACCAGGTTGACAAAATTTTAAGCCATTATTACTTTAAATATTCTTCTTCTCTATATTTCTCACAATTACTTATTATCATACTTGATATTTTCCTATATTTTACTGAATCTTCATTTAATTTTTTCGTTCTTTCAGAATCTTTTGTTACTTAATTTCTATTGATTTGTCATAAATTTTACTACTTTTTTCTCTAGTATCTAATATGCTATTTAGCCCAATCAATACATTTTCTTTTAAAAGGATTGCATTTTTCTGTTTTAGTATTTCCACTTGCTTTTCATAATTTGAATTTCTTCATAGGTTCACCAACTATTTACTCATGTCTCTATATTTTTGTTTACTTTCCTTGAACGTGAGAGCCATGTTAAAATATTTTTTGCTAATTCAACATCTGTCATAGTCATCTGTACCTCTGGCCTGCTGGTACTACTAAGTATGTGTCCTATTTTCCCATTTTCTTAAATAGCTGATGCTTTTGATTTTAAGGCTACACAATGTCATTGTTACCTTCCATGCTGGGATTATAGATTGACACTGCCCGACCTGCGGGCGATGTCGGGGAGTTCGTGATCGGCGTAGGAGAGGGAGAGGGAAAGGGTGGACACAATCACACAACCACTCATACAGTATAGGGAGAAGGCTGAGCTGAAGCTGTTTATTAGGGATCAATACAATCTTATATAGGGTTAGTTGAGGGGGCGTGGTTACTTCATGAAGCTGAATCTATATAAGGCTAGGAATGTAGTCTTTGGCCTATGATAGGTTTAAAATGTGAGGGGAGGGCGGAGGGGTTATGCTGTCCTGAGGGGAGGGGCCCTGTGCTGTGCTCCGCGTTTCTGTCTAAGTCTTGTACAATGTAGCTAGTTCTATCTGGTTTTCTTACCAGTACTGGTCTTTTCATCCGGCCTTTTCACGTGGGGGTTGAATTAGCCTAGCACTTCCTCTTACAATGTAGTTTAATATTTCTGTTAACCCTTACAATAGATTTTTTATATGGTTTTGATTTGTTCTGGTAAGCAAATCAGTAAGCAAAGCAGTAAAATTTCTGACTGATCCTCCTTACCTTGAGCTTTATTTATGGTCAGTTAGGATGTGCTTATTTTGAATGTCTCCTTAATTTAAGGGGTATGTTTGATTCAAAGGTGGTATTTTTATTCCTATAGATATTTAGGGGTTCGTAAGTGGATTTCCAAGGCTGGGCTGGGACGCCAGCAACCTCTGGATTTTTCACTCAGATCTGAGCTGAACAGGAGCTACTTACTACCTGCAAGTAACAAGCAGAGTGTGACAGTGAAGCCCAGTTCTTAGCTGAGGCATCTAATACGCCTCTGGAGGGGAAACTGAGCCCTGATCTTTAGCAAAAGACTGGCTTCCTGCTTGAGAGATGTAGAGAATCACAAGGATGGCGTGAGAGTTGGGTATGTGGAGGTGATCAGAAAACTGGCCTCCAAGGGAGAATGTCTATGTGAGGGGTGGCAATGATAGTCTTGATCCTGGTGGCAGAGGTTGTGCTCAAGGTTTGTGGTTTTGCAAAAACAAAGGTGGAGGAGATATTCCTCTATCTGACCTTCCCACATCCTCCCTAATCAGTGCTAATATCGGATAAGCAGCTTTTCTCTGCTTCTTCCCATTCGATGATAATAAATACAGACCCGAGGTTTACTGGGGAGGGCTCTTCCCAGAGTTCCTCGGTCCCTAGACACAGACTTTATGTCAAGCCTCTTCATTCCTCCGGTCAAGACACCCTCATCTGGTTACCCCAAACCCCTTCACACTTCCAGGCAGAATTCTAACTTTCTACCTTGGAAGAATTTTCTCCTTTGTTTTCCTGATCAACACGAGCTCCAAACTCTGATTTCTGCCTCCAAATCATTGTGTTTCAGTTAATAAAATGTCTTCCGCCAGGAGGCCAGATTGGCTGCGGGGCTTGGTGGCATCTATTTTCTATGTTTCAAGAATATTGTTCCAAGCAGAAGCAATATGTATAAATAAATGTCTCAATGCATCATAACTAACTTCTAGGCTAACAGGATAAAAACATTATAAGCAGAAGATAAAGATAAATTTACTTCAAAGAACCAACAGATGGTAGCAAACTTCTCAACAAAAATGTATTTCAAGAAACAGAGAGGAATAAAAATTATTTAGACAAACAAATATTCAGGGATTTTTCTACAAGCAGACACTCACTACAGAAAACTTTTTTGAAAAGGATGAAATGTTCAGTCAGAAAGAATATTTTACTAGATGAAATGGTTCAGATCTAAGAAAAAAAACTGAAAGAACAAGAGCAGGGAGTAGCATATGAGTAAATGTAACTGAGTATTGATTACATAAAATAGTTCTCATTGTATTGTTTCAAGATACAATGAGTTCAAGAAAAAATAAAGCAAAAATAATTAAATTAAAAATAGCAATTACAAATAAGCTTCGAGGTCAAATGGTATTCTGATGCCAGGCTCTTAGATCATGAAGAAGGGGGGCAAACCCTGTTAGATATTCCAAAATTCAGCATAAACTTAGCAATAGCAGAGCTACATCAAAACTATTAGAGACAAAACTTACAACTTTTAAATGGATACAAGGGGATTGCTGGGGATCTATTTCATTTGATTGTTAAATTCTGCTCCTTCCTGTTCAAAATGTCTTATTTCTTATATGCTAGTAATTAACTTTAAGCTGATCATTTTCTTTGTAACTCTATTCATGTTCTTGGTTAAGGTCGTGGATGACGGTGGGTCCCTGTTATTTGCATTGGAATAACAGGATATGTGGACATATGTAAAATGTTAACAAAATGAACAAATGCCATATGTGTAAAGGTTTAAGTAAAAAGATTGTTCAGAACTAAAAACACATGGAAACATATTTTTTTTCAAGGAAAACAGTCATAGTTCAAAACATTGCCCTTATAGATTTAGTTATTACATTTATAAATTAAGTTATATGTTAAGTATTATTCACAAAAAAGTAATTTTAAAAGTTACATAAAAGCTCAGCCATAAACAAAAATGGTAATTCTTATACAGAGTCCAGTATGCTAATTATGTACTAATTCTGTTCAAGAAGTAGAAGAAAGAATATAAAGATTTGGATCCTAGGTATTTACTGAAGCAAAAAAGGTTAACTCTTAGAGCAGAAAGTTAAAAAAAAAAAAGACAGTTGTGTAACTCATAGACGGTTTGAATTAAACAGAAATATTTAATTATGACATATTGAGATGGTAGAAAATAAATGTGACTAAACTATTTCAGATATAGTCAAGATTCGTACTTGTGGACATTGAAAATTCTTTTTCTAACTGTGATTCTTAGGATTAATGTTTCAAATTATTTATTTATTTCAAATTCATTTTACCACATTAATATTGGCCCTTTTGAGACAGAGTCTTACTCTGTCACTGGGCTAGAGTGCCATGGTATCAGCCTAGCTCACAGCTCCCTCTGACCCCTGTGCTCCTGGGCTCATAGCACCCTCAGACCCCTGAGCTCCTGGGCCCACAGCTCCCTCAGACCCCTGAGCTCCTGGGCCCACAGCGCCCTCAGACCCCTGAGCTCCTGGACCCACAGCTCTCTCAGACCCCTGAGCTCCTGGACCCAAAGCGCCCTCAGACCCCTGAGCTCCTGGACCCACGGTGCCCTCAGACCCCTGAGCTCCTGAGCTCAAGCAGCTGTCTATATTTGCATCCCAGATAGTCACAGACGTGAGCCACCATGCCCAGCCTAAAATGCAATATCTGAATATGGAGTTTGATAAATAATTTATCTCAGAGTCATTCATAAAATATCTATAGCTTTCAATATGTGCTTAGTATCTGCATGTATTTTAATCATTTAAAATAATATTTCAATTTTAACTAAAATTAGATACTCATAATGCTTACAGAATTTCATATAACATAGCTATTAATATATACAATTGCTTGAGTAATACTTTTAATCTATGAGATTGCCTGTAAACTTAAACCCTTCAACTACTAAAAGAATTTAATACAGATTAACAAATTTGTGCTTTACCTACTTTGTAATGAATATTATATAATAAGTATTTTTCCTTGACTCTAAATTTCAAAAATACTAATTCAGATTTTCATCTAAATTTAAGTTGAAATTTCCTATAGTTATCATTTGAAAACACCATGTTTTGAGTTATTTCATTTTTTGACATTAATGTATTGGTATTTTTTTAAAATAAGCTATTTTCTTATATGTGCACTATTTACCAAAGTTCTACAAAGAAAACATTTAAATAATTACTGCTTTCTCCCCCTGTGGAGTAGTACAGAAGGTATTTTAAAGGCTACAGGTTTTTTTTTGTTTTTTTTTTTTGTTTGTTTGTTTTTAAGTTTTTGGCCAGGGCTGGGTTTGAACCTGCCACCTCCGGCATATGGGGCCGGCGCCCTACTCCTTTGAGCCACAGGTGCCGCCCCAGAAGGTATTTTTTATCTGAGATAGAAATGGGAAGCTAGTCTGCTATGAAGTGAATGTTGACTCCATCCAGAACTCAGGTTCAAAGTTAATTTCCAATGCCAGAGTATTAAGAGGTGGAGTTTTATGAGGTGAGTGATTGGTCAATACTAATATGAAGCATGCAGGCAGTAGATGAATTAATAATATGTCCACATAAGAGAAAAACTTCATTCAGTTCAGGTTGGGGGGAGACAGAAAGAGGGAGGAGGAAGAGCAGAAGTGAGGAGAGAGGAGTAGGTGGGGACTGTCGTGCTCTCACCTAATGGGCACAAGGTAAGGGTATATGGTACGCCTGCTGGGTGAGGGGCACAGTACACCAGTGACTTTACTTAAATAAAGGAAACATCATAACCTAATTGTTAGTACCCTCATCTTAATCTGAAATAAAAAAGGAAAAGGAAAAGAGGTCGGTGATAGGCTGGCTATTAGAGCTCTGCCCTCATGAATGGATTAATTCATTTTGAATTAATGGATAAATAGATTAATGGATTAAGGGCTTATTACAGGATTGGGACTGGTGGGTTTTCAAAGGAAAAAATAGACCTGAGCTATTATGCTCAGCCTCTTCACTACGTAATGACCTGCACCACCTGGTGACTCTACAGACAGTCCCCAAGAGCAGCAATTCTCTCACAAGATAGGACCCTTAACCTTGGACTTCTCAGCCTCCATAACTGAAAGAGATAACTTACAGTTCATTATAAATTAGGCATTATGTTATAAGAAACATAGTTCTTGATAACTATTGGGAAAGAGTTCTTGAATGCTATAAATTCCTTGACTTTACTCAGTGTTTACAGAGGGTCAACAAAGTATCAAAGTAACATTTGATACATACTATGTATGTACAAAGTATCAAAGAAACATTTAACACTTACAAGGTAGGTTTAGAGTAGGTAAGAAAGTCAGATAAAATTAATTGCTTGATTAATAATAAAATATCTCAACTGAATTTGATCAACCTATTACTTGTAAAATATGAGAACTAAATTATTCTTTCAATATAATCATTGCTAATCATTTTATATGTAAAACATTCAGTTTTCCAACTGCAAAACATTCAATTGATTTGGATAATATAGATACAGTGTTTGGGTTTGATTTATCTTCATCGAAAAGAAATGATTAAATCTATATAACATTCTTGTCACAATGGGCATTATATAATAGTGTTTAATTTAACTGAAGCCATATTAGTCACAGCCTTGAAACAAGGATTGAATATATTTTAAAATGTATTTGATTTTTTTGTTTTTTTTTGTTTTTGAGACAGAGCCTCAAGCTGTCCCCCTGCGTAGAGTACCATGGCATCACAGCTCACAGCAACCTCCAACTCCTGGGCTCAAGCAAGTCTTCTGCCTCTGCCTCCCAAGTAGCTGGGACCACAGGTGCCCTCCACAATGCCTAGCTATTTTTTTGGTTGCAGCCATCGTTGTTGTTGGGAGGGCCTGGGTTGGATTCGAACCCGCCACCTTAGGTGTATGTGGCTAGCACTTTAGCCACTTGAGCCACAGGCGCCGAGCCTTAAAATGTATTTGTAAAGAATTACAATATTAGAATCAGATTTTATCAGTAAGAAGTTTTTGGTTTATACTCCCCTGTGTCACTTTCTTGCTTATGAAATACATATTACATATTGTACAACTGTATACTCATTAAGCCAGAATTGTTTGTATGTGAATATGTGTGTGCATGTATGTGTATGGGATTAATTATTTTAAATTCTAGAAGACATGACAAATTTTCCTCAACCACTATAATTATTAATCTTTTTATGGAAAACTTATATTTTCAATACGTGTTAACCTTTCAGAAATAATAAGGACAAAATGTGTAACAGGTAGTGGGAAGGCACAATATGGTTAAGAGATTCACAAAATTGGGTTTGGATTATGAAATACTAAATACCATGAAGCATTTTTGAACCATGATTGGTCAGAAACATCTACACACAGATAGATAAACACAGTTATAAGCAAGCTGAAGGCTGGCTGGGTTGAGAAGGTGAGAGCCGGCATTGGTTTTTTGAGGCAAAAGTATTAGCAGGATATCACAGAGTATATCTAGAGTATATTTAAACGGAAACTTGATGATTGTCCGTTTTGTTTTATTTTGTTTTTTTTTTTATTTCATTTCACTCCTTCTCTTTTCACTTCATTTCTTTCAATCCTTGATGTTTTTTCCTGCTCTTTTCTTCTAATTTCTTTTCTTATTCTCTGCCCCCACCTTGCTGTGGTACCCCCAAGATCCTCCTTCCCACAATCTCTTCCTCTGTTTTCTCTGCCTCACCACTCAGAAACCTATCTAGAAGATACATTATGTAAAGGACATGCAGAATTCACAGATAAACACTGTATTTTAAGTTTCATATTAGAATATTCATATAATCCATCTGGCAGAGAACTCCTATAATGTATGGTCAAAGTACAAACTCAAGTATAAATAAAATATTCTCCTCACCTCAGGTTTTCCTGTCTTCTTTTTCAACAAACATTTATTAAATGTCGTGTGCCAGGTGCTTTTCCATGGTATTGAATATAATAAGAGATTGTCAAATTGAATTGTGAGTATTGAGTAGGAGGACCGCGCAGTAATGTAGAATCTGGGAAACTCTTCACAGGCACAGATAGAGAAGGCAAGGAGGGGATGAGCCCTTAGACTGACCCTCTGTTATTCTTTCTTTCCTCGAGCTCATTTTGCTCTCACAGCTCCATAAAATAATTACTAATATCCTCATTTTAGATGTGAGGAGAGACCAAATAGATTAATTATATTTTCTGAGAGGTTTGTACCCAGAAAATGTCAAAGACTATATCATTATCCCATGCATTTTGAAGATTTAATATAAGTTTATCAAGAATGGAAGATGATGATGACAACGATGATGACAACAAAAGTAAGAACAATATTAATAATATAGTGAAGAAAAAGAGGGGAAAGAAGTGATATAGTACAAAGAAGAAGGACAAGATTTGCTAACACTTATATAGCACATACGATGTCCAGTTCTGAGTACTCCAAAAAGTTTTAATCTTTTAATTCTCCTAATCCTACAATTACTTTCATAACTAATGTGTAGGATTCTAGGTAGGCAAAGTAGATTGTGTCTATCTAGTTTTGAAAAAAGCAATGCTAAGAATTTTAATCTTTGTTTTCCTGAGATTGAGGGTAATTAACATTTGCAACTCATCAAAATCACCAGACAATGTTGAAAACAACATCTATTTGTGGACAGAAGGGAATACGTATACTCGATGGTGGGATTGCAAACTAATGCAGCCTTTTGGGAAGGAAGTAAAGGTCATCCTCAAGGAGCTAAAAGCAGACCTTTCATTCAACCCATTACTAGGTATCTACCCAGAAGAAAATAAATCATTTTATTATAAGGGCATTTTCACTTGCATATTTATAGCCGCTCAATTCACAACTGCAAAGATGTGGAAACAACCCAAGTGTCCATCAACCCATGATATAGTAATAAACCATCCTTTATGTAGACCACGGAATATTATTCAGCTACAAAGAGCTGGAGTCTTTACATCTTTTGTATTTCCCTGGATGGAGTTGAAGAACATTCTCCTTAGTAAAAAGTATCTCAAGAATGACAAAGCAAGAGTCTCATGCACTCAACACTAATTTGAAACCAGCTGGATGAAAGTATTTCAAATTGTATACAGAAACAGTACACTGTACCCCATGGCAGTATTCATGTACACTGCTATGATTTAATAGAATAAAAAATAAATAAAAATAAAATAAAAAATTAAAAAAAAAACAAAAGCAAATTAGCACTGTAAGAAAAAAAAAAAAAAAGAAAGAAACCGGTAGATGAACAACTACAGGCCCACAGGAGAGGAAAACACAAACAATGACTGTATGTACACTTAGATTAATGTGAAACATTTGCTTCTTAAAAATACATATATATAGTAAGAATCCCGTTATCCAAGTTAACATAATATTGTATTTTTAATTGATACATTAAAAAATAATAAACTACCAAATCAGCAATGAAGTCCACTCTGGTTTTTTTTGTTTTTTTTTTTTTTACAAATCTGATACTTGAACAAGAGAGCCTCAGCGTTTCCTTTAGTTTGACTACACTCTGTACAGGCATCTTCCAGCCTCTAAGTCTCTGGCCTTCTCTTCGTTCTAGTCTTTACAGAATCCTGCTATCTTAACCACAGAGGTCCCTCTCCTCTCTTAAAAGATTTACTTTGGAAAATCTGCACATTATTTCTCTGTCTTTTTAAGATGTAAAAAAGCCTCTACCAAATTTACAACTCACGAATGTCTTTATCAAGGACCAGGGAGCCAGCTTTTGAAAATGTTCCCACTGGGCTCAGACTGAGCCTGTTCTCTCTCCTGTGTTACAGTAGCCCAAGCTCCTCCTTACCTGTTTTCTCTGGTGTAATTTGCTAAATACAGGGTGGACACAAAGGTTAACAATGAAAAATAGTTTAAAATAGCAAATTGCACAGGAACTTTATGTCCACCCTGCCTTGTGCAGTGTAAATCTCTGGAATCAATTTAGTCTCCAAATTCTAAGTTCTGTGTACTTAGTGCTCTTAAGCAGGAGATTGATCACTCCCAAATTAGATTTATTTGAATAACAAATGGGAGACTGTGGAACTGCAATATAAAGTCAGTAAAGACCTACAAATTCATTTTTTGCTTCTTTAACAGTTTTATGTACAATATTTGGGCAATGGGCACATTAAAACCCCTGACTTCACCACCCTGCAATTCATCCACATATTCTCTTAACCTATTGAAATAACACCAGGATGACTTATGATTTTTCATTTGTATGGACTTCTTTAATCTAAATACGTCATTCGAACGTGACAATACGTTTTTCCGATGATAGCATTACTATCAGTATATATAGGAACCAACCCTACCTTAATAGAACTTTCTCAAATTCTTTTTATAATTGACAGAAATATGGCTTAACAAAAACTGATGACTTTTAGTGTGTACAATCATTAAAAGAACTCAAATCCACCAATATGGAACATTATTAATAGCTTTTCCATTGTTTTTCTCAGAATATAGATAACTTTTAATGACAGTTGCAACAATTATATAATTAACAATTACATTGTGTTAAAGCAGGATATTATCCTTCTAAAAACCAATCTGTAAAATACAATGAAGATCATTCTGCCCTGTGATATCCCTTTAGACCTTGAAAGCCGTATTCTTGTCATTATTCTCTAGCTTAAGGAATTCTTTTCATATAAGGAGAATATTATTAGAAGTGTGTCACAACTTTGACATAGTAACTTTTTAATCTGATCCATATATTTAGCTCCAAGCTAAAATAAGTTTAGGAATTTTCAACATCCTTAATATCCTTAGCATCAGCATCAGATTTTTTTTGAGATATGAAATTCTTTCCAGCCTCACATTTAATTAGCTTAATAAAACTTACACAAATTAATCTACATGTCTCAGCATGGTTTCAATGTAGTGTTCTATATTTTGACTCACCTGTGGCCCAGAGATTCAAGGGCAAGCCTAGTCATTACCAAAGAAACGAAGCAAAAGCATAAGAGATCTAATTTGCCAAAAAAAAAAAAAAAAAAGAAAGTAAATTTTTATTCATGATACTGTATTTTCTAAAAGTCTCTGTTCTCTAGACCATGATTACCAAAGAAGAAAGTGAGAAAGATTTTTAATTATTATGATAGAGAAAAACATAAAGCATCCTCTTAGGCAATGTTTTGTTTAATATCATTTCTAGCCTTAAAATAGAAATTTTAATTCACTCGTTCAACTCTCTTTCATCTTGGACTCTTCATCATTATGTAGACCATGTTTCTGTTTTTCTTTTAATGATAAAGGCTGGAAATTTAGCCCTAACTTTATCACTTTCCTTTTCCTTGAAATTGGTTTTTCTCCCCAACTTATCTATCTAGCTCATTAATCATCGTGACTTATCAATTTCAAAATATGCTTTTTGAATCAAGACTTTCGTACACAGATAACGTATACGTGAGATAAGTATAGTAGTTTCTTCCACAGATATTCTTTAATTAAGTTTTGTTCTTAATCCTTACCTTAAATGTAAAACCATTTTATTATATTTTATTTTTTTCTTTTCTTTTTTTTTTTTTTTTTTGCAATTTTTGGCCAGGGCTGGGTTTGAACCCACCACCTCTGGCATATGGGGCCAGCACCCTAGTCCTTTGAGCCACAGGCGCCACCCTTATTTTTTTCTTTTCGAGACAGAGTCTCCCTCTGTTACCCTGGTTGGAATGCCAGGGTGTCATAGCTCACAGCACCCTCAGACTCCTGGGTTCAAGCAATCCTCATCTTGGCCTTCTAAGTAGCTGGGACTACAGGCATCTGCCACCATGCCCAACTATGTTTTTCTATTTTTAGTAGTGATGGGGTCTCACTCTTGATCAGGCTGGTCTGGAACTCCTGAGCTCAAGCAATCCACCAGTCTCAGCCCCCCAGAGTGCTAGGATTATAGGTGTGAGCCACCATGCCCAGCCTAATATAAAATCACTTTAAATGCCTAGATCCACCTTGCAGCAAATGCTGAGTTGTAGGTATAACGTTCAGCAAATCTCCTTGGTGCTTCTCTGACAACAGCCTCTGGAACTGCAGTAAAGGGAAGTAAAGGGAAGATGCCTAGTGCATCATTTCACTGTAAAGGCCTGAGGTGAGACATGAGCCCCTGTCTAGTTCCTCAACTTTAACAGCTTTTCTTTCCTTAGAGTGGAGTCACATGACCCTCACCCACAAGCTCGGCTTTAGCCCCGGTTGGGGCACCACAGACCTTGCTCCTCAAGGCTTTCTTGAGTTCTAGCCTCGTGGCTTTAACTAGAAATCAGTAAAGTTTTCTGGAAGCATTCAGGAACAATATTCCATTTTCAATATTTCAAAGGATCTCACATATGATTATCATTTGCTCCTAAGTTGACATGCATGCACACACTAATTAAAAGTGTGAAGCACCTTTGCATTTGAATGGTATCACATCAATGTTGTGTGCTTCCACAGTCCTTTAGATTTCACCCTAGATTAACACATACTATTTTAATAACTTTGTCTTCCTCGATGTTAAACCCAGCTCACACATTTTATAGATAGTTGATAAATAATAGATTCCAGATCTTGTGCTTCGCCCTGGGGATAAAGAAATAATAGACTTCACATTGTTTTCCATCTGCTCCTAATCTGGTTGGACAGGAGGTGACAACAGCTATGCTAGAAAGGGGTACACATAGGAGCACAGTGCTGTTCAGTCACAGGGAATAGGAACTTAACAGAACGTGCAAAAAGACTAAGAGTAGCACACGGTGACGTGTCCCTTTGCTTTCCTTTCTCTGTGAAAGCAACTGCTACAGCTACTTCCAATCTCACCTTTGTCTTCTTATCTTAATTTGTTAGACTGTCAATGCCTTTTTGAGTTGTTCTAGCAGCGTTTTTGTTATTTTTGTTGTTTTTAGTGTCTCTTCCAGAGGAGCTGAATCAGACCCGAGTTTTTTCTTTTTCCTCTCTTATATTACTTAGCCCTCTTTATGCACCTGTTGAAATGTAAGTTCTGCTGATGTGATCGCAGCCATTTTCACTGCTGAATGGGACAGAATCCTTTCAGAAATTACCTCCTGCACCATATTTAGTTTCTGAAATTTGAAGCTGCTGCACATTTAGCTGTTAATATTCCAGGGGACTTTTCAGAGCATTGCTCTTCTTAGAAGAGAAAAAAAAATCTTATTCTTATGCTACCTCCTAACATTTCCATAAAAAAAAAAGAGACTAACAACCTTCCTAAATTCAAATATGGTAGCCCTAGAATACTCACTTCTTTATGGCTACGATGGGGGCAGGAGAAAGGAAAAATAGCTATCTAATTTGCATGTTACTAAACTAGCTTTTACAAATTGTTATAGATTTTCCTCTAACCAAACTACCTATTAAACAACCCTACTATTATTCTAATCTACTCCACTCAAAGGTAGTCAGTATACATTTGAACGTCCTATAAAATACTGTTTATATCACAGGTTTTGGACATAGAGGATACATATATTTTTTAAAAAGGAACATTTAAAAGTAACTGCAGTAAATTTTCAAGAAAAGGGGAAACATATGACTCTGAAATTATCATGCCCGAATCCAGGATTTAAAAAAACAAAAGGAAATAGCAGATTTTCAACAACTGTTTTTGTTTATTGGATTTTACTTTTCACAAACTGACATTTCAATATCTATTCTTATGTCAGATAGTTACATGACAACTTTAAATAGTTACAAAAAGAAAAAGAAAGAACAAAAGTAACACAAAGCAGTCATTGCCTGGTGGTAAGATTGTTGTTTTTGTCAATTGCAGTCAAAGCTACTTTCTGGCACTACGTTGTAGAAAGTAAGCATTAAACAGGCTGTTCTGTAAATTCAGCTTGCCAGATTTCCCCATGGACTTCGGGATGTGACATCTCCTTTACCAACCCAATAGCTACACTCCTGGAACATTAACTTTGTGTTCTGAAAGATAAGAGAATTTGTAGCTGGAGGATATGGCTCTAATTCACTTGAGATTTCCTGATAACTTTGCCTTTCTAGTTTTTGGCATCAGTGATCTCAGTTGACAGATCAACTGGGGACAGAAACATGCATGTGTCAGGTGCTTTGCAAAAGTGAGTCTGAGACCTAAAGCTGCTTCCTGAGAACTGCTGCTTTTTTCATTCCAGGTCACCCCGACTGAGAATCATGGCAATAGACTGATTGGTTCACAGACAAGGGGCTAAACGATTGCAAAGTCATGGTGGTACCATATGGTAACTCAAAGCAATGAATACCTCTTGTGTCATTAAGTACAAGAGTTTAAAGTGTTACAGTGAATATGAACAGTGTCTAGCCCACTGTGTTCTTTCATGGTTACATGTAACTGTTATTTCAGTATTCTTCAACCTTAACGATAATAACCACCGTGATAGGGTGTATGTGTAATGCTTCTTTAACACAAATTAATAAAAAGAAACTGATAAGTTAGTCAGAACTTGTATTGGAATTATGGACATTTTTATTCAAAAATTATATGCACCGATATTCAGATATTCCATACACACACTGGATTTCACGGATGCACTAACAAGGGCCTTTGTCTATGGAGAGCAAAGTGAAAAGTTAGGAAACAGAAACGGATTGAAATGAACAGAAAGTTATGCAGAGATAAAAAGAAAATTTGGAGGAAGTTTCAATTTTCTCCACCTCTATGTGATGGCTGAAAATAAACTCCTCCTCACCTTTTCCCTTTAAGAAGTCTTCCTACACCTGTATGTGCCTCTAGGACCCAGTAAATTCCATGCCGTGCTCCACGCTTCCACAGAATCCCAGACTCTACACCGTCTTTTCTTCAGCTTAACTCTGTGATCTCATTTCCAATTGCTCTCCCAATTACTCTCTCTAATATGTATACTCTGTACTGAATTTCTGTCTGTTCCTGTAATTCTCCAAGCTTACTGCACCTTTGTACCTCCTGTCACCTCTGCACAGACCCCTTTTCTTCTCGACCAGATGCAGCTTTCTCTGTTCAGGTAAAATCACCTGAGAGGCCTTCCCAGGTGCTGGACATCATCTATGCCAACAGTGTCTATTACCTTGTCTGATTTTATTTTATTCAAAATATTGGTCATTATTGTATTATTCTTTATATTCTGTTTCCTCCTTGCCTTTTGAATGTTTTAGGAGAGTACAGGCTTTGCACTTACCTTGGTCTGGCTAGGTTACTATAACAATATTCTCTAGACTGGATGGCATAAACAAGAAATACTTATTGTGCACAGTTCTGAAGGCTAAAAAGTCCAAGGCCAAGGTGCTAGTTTGTTCGTGTTAAAGGCCCCTCTTCCTGGTTTTCAGAGGACCACATTCTTGCTGTGTCCTCATATGGAGAGAGATAGAACACCTCTCTCCTGCTGTCCCTTCTTAGAAGGGTCCTAATCCCATTCATACAGGTTCCTTCCTTGTGACCTAATTACCTCCGAAAGGGTCAACCTCCAAAGACCATCACATTGAGAATTAGGACTTCAACCTACGAATTTTGGGAGACACAAATACGTAGTCCATAGCAGCCTTGTTCACTGCTATATTCTCTATGTCTGGATCAAGTATTGAAAGTGCATATACACAATGGGTATGCATGATAAATGTAAGTTACTTTCATTTGGAATCAGTGATGTGATGCTGAAGATTCTAAAGTTAGATTCTGTATACAAATAACTGCAGCTGCAAATCGTGTCAGATGCTTATAGGATGCTTATAGATTTTATTCTCAGTTTCTACGACTTTCAAAGGGTTTACATGACTTACTTCTACTTATCAATCCAAGAAGAGCCCCATTCTATATTTTGAGTTATGAAGTAGGGATTGTTTTCAATGAGAATATTAAAATATTATAATTTATAGATCTTCCTGTAATATTTTCTGGAAAATGCTATAATGTAAATGTACTTCAAATTAAAAGTAATCCATAGATACATGGATACAACCCCTGTCATCTCCTTCTCCATGAACTGTGCATTTTATTAAGTTTGTGTGACTTAATATCTAGGTTGTATTTATATATATTTTACCAACTTCTAGTACCCTTGCATGGTCATATTCATAATATAAAAGCAAGACCCTTCAATAACAAATAGGGCAACTTTTTATTCACTATGTTAAATTATATTATATTTGGTCTAAAGCTACCTCCATCCACAGCAAGCTGCAACTTAATTTAAAAGGACACTCTTGAAGAAAATCACCAAGTCTCAGCCAAGCACAGAAGCCAAACTCCACCAATCATAGGTTTCCAACTGATTTAAATTAGTTCTACCCATGTTGCTGGGTAGAACTCTCTAATTTTTTTTCTTTTTCTGAGGGTTGCAGGATTCATGAGTCATGTTTTGCTCAAATAAATGTTGCCAAATTAAATTTGAAGTTTTTTTTCTTTTAACAACAGTATATACATACTTATTTACACATGTAAGAACAGCACTTATAATAAATTTATTTCATTAGACAGCATTCTGAATAATTATTTGTTGTTGTATCTATGTTATAATAAATGTATTAATTCAGAGATAGAAATTCTCAAAGAAACTCTGTTTTAGTACATACCAAACATAATCTGTAATATATGAGGTCTATTAAGTGTATGAACTCACCTTACAAGAGGTACAACATACATCATTGCTGAATATCACTACACAGTGACCTTTGAAAAACTCCGCTTGTGAAACTACGCACTGACACCAGCGCCTAGTCCACCCTTCTAAGCATTTTGTGACTTTGTCTGGAATGAGTATCAGAAAAAGCCACTGCCACATGTCCATACAAAAACAGCTGTGAGACACTGGTGTACCAATGTTATGCAACCTTACCAAGTTAGTATTGTGCTGCCCTTATAAGTGCACAGTGGCAACTTTGCCAACTTATCAGCACTCACACAGAGACAGCCTGATGGCCATTCCAGAAAAAGAGTTATGAAATTGCTTTGAAGGCACTGGTGTCAGTGCACAGCTTCCCAAGGGGAGCGCTTCCAAGGTGACCGTGGTAATGTTCAGCAATGAGGTCGTAGCACTTTTGCTAAGAAGAGTTCATGAACTTAGTTGTGAGATCCTGTAAAACCCAAAAGCCTAAACTCTCACACTCTGTCTCTAAGAAAGAGTAATATAAGGTCAAAAATACATGTCACCCTTTAAAATAGACTGTGTGCTACATTGACGAAAAACCACAGTGCAGATCACATAGAACTAAAAGTACATTTATAAACCTGAACTTGTGTGCTACTTTTTATTTTTATTTACTTATTTATTGATAGAGTGCCATGGCATCACAGATCGCAGCAACCTCCAACTCTTGGGCTTAAGAAATTCTCTCGCCTCAGCCTCCCAAGTGGCTGGGACTACAGGCACCTGCCAGAATGCCCGGCTATATTTAGTTGCAGTTGTCGTTGTTTCACTGGCCCGGGCTGGGTTCGAACCCTCCAGCCTCTGTGTGTGTGGCTGGTGTCGTAACCAGTGTGTTATTTTTTTTAAATTTCAGATTAACACGAGGCTACGAATGATTAGGTTACACTGTTTGCATTTGTTAGGTTAAGTTCAAGTTGTAGTTGAGCCCTTCTCCCAGGGAGTGTCCTGTATACCCTGACATTGTGTCCACTAGGCGAGAGTTTACCAAGCCCTCTCTCTCCTTCTCTCCCCTTTCCCAAGTTGCCTCTACTTCTCTTTAATTGTGTATTTCTCTCTTGTGGGAGTGTACTTGTTTATTTATTGGTTTCATATTAGTACTGTGTACCCTGGACACCATATTTGCGTCTCCATCCTTGTGATACTTGACTAAGAAGAATGTTCTTCAACTCAAAGTCTCTATCTTTTCTTATGACTGATTGTGGGGCTTTAAAATGCGTCCTTCGTGCAGTTGAGGAAACCAGTTTTATAAGCTTTTAAACTAAACTGTGAACCTTAGTTAACTGAAAATCAAATTAAAACAAAGATTTCAAGTAAGAATAAATTTAATTATACTCTGCTCTCAGTTGAAAGTGACAGATTTTTCTAATATATTTTCCTAACATTGAACGAAATAAGAAAAAAAGTCTCTTATTGGCACATGTTTTATTGAAAACTCTATCAATCTAAATCATACCTTTATGCTTTATGAAAGTCAAAGTTTCAATAACATTTTTGTGTTAATTATGGAACTCCATTAAAAATCTCAACTAACTAGATGATGGAATACGCTTAATTTTAATCTCTTTAGAGATGATCAAATTCAAAATGAAATTTTAAAATTTTAGAAGTCTAATATAATCCTTTTCAATTCCTTTATGTTGCTTTTTCTTTCTAAAATTTATACATACCACAGGGAGATTTGCATTTTTGAACTGGCTATTTTAACTTGCCTTCTTCTTTAAACATAGGAGGCAAATCTGTATGTGCTTAATAAATACTCAAATTGTTTTTGGAAAGGAGGAAACAAAGTGTCCCCTGCATGTAATAATAGATTTATATGATTTATAAGATATAATAGTTTCGCTATCGTGACTAAACATATAATCCCATCATGAAAGGGATATAAAATTGTTGGTAAAAAGAAATGAAGTTCATATGATATAATATAATATAATACTGGAGTGATGTGGGGGTTTGTAACTAAAAGGCATCTGAATTTTAAATTGAACTTTTAGGATTAAAAGTTAGATAGCTCTGTATTGTAAGGACAGAATTTGCAAAGGCTTGAGACGGGAGGCATATTTGAAGAGCAAGGGAAAAACATCAGTGTGGAGAGAGATTCCTGGGAATCTGTATTTACTGGCGAGCAAATCTGTGTCAACTTCTTTTTTCATTTCCCCTCCTTCCTAAAACCTGAAAATACCCCAGTTCCGGTAAACCGTATATATTTATCTTCTTAAACTTGCACCATTTGCTGTCCCTCCTCTCAGTCTTTCTGGTACCTTTGTTCCTTGTTTCACTGAAAAACAGGAGAAATCTGGTGAGAACTTTTAGAATATTGCTACCTGCTTCCATCCAAATGCATAAATCTACTAACTCCCCTTTAGACTCAACTATCAACTCTGTATTGCCTCCTGTGAAGTGAAGGGATCAGGTTCTAGAGTCCACTCCTCTCCATGGGGGCCGTTCACCCCCTCACACAACTCACCACGTCTACTTTGCAGTTGACATTCCTCTTTCTCTCCGGTGTCGAAATTTTTTATTCTCCCCTCTACACTATAATGTCCACACCAGAATTTAGATGTTGTATGATGGGTCCTACTGCAAAAAGGTACGTCCTCTGACCCCCAAATCCATTTCAACTTAGGCTCAGGTTTTTTCCTGCAACGGTGCACACACCCACACACCTACACACACTTGCTTTCTCCAAAGCAGGGCTTATATTTATCATTTTACTTTATCTTCTCCCACTCTTTAAACTCCTTCCAATAACAAGGTTTGTTTCCATTTCTCCAGTGAAATTTTTTTTTCTTGAGACAAGAGTCTCACTTTGTCACTCTTGGTAGAGTGCCGTAGCATCACAGCTCACAGCAACCTCCAGCCCTTGGGTTAAACTATTCTCTTGCCTCAGCCTCCCAAGTAGCTGGGATTACAGGCACCCGCCACAATGCCCGGCTATTTTTTTGTTGCAGCTTGGCTGGGGCCAGGTTTGAACCCACCACCCTCAGTATATGGGGCTGGCACCTTACTCACTGAGCCACATGGGCTGCCCACAGTGGAATTTTTTTGTCAAAATTATTATTGCCCCCAGGTTGCCAAATCCAAAGAGGTCTTTTAAAAAATATTTCCAGTTTTTTTTTTTTTCTCTCTCTCTCTCTCTTTCTTTTTAGACAGAGTCTCACGTGCCCTGGGTAGAGTGCTGCACGGTATAGCTCACAGCAACTTCAAACTCTTGGGCTCCAAGTGATCCTCTTGTCTCAGCCACTGGGACTATAGGCGCCCTACACTCCCTGCTAATTTTCTATTTTTAGTAGAGATATGTTCTCACTTTTGCTTAGGCTGGGCTCAATCACCTAGTTCTAGCAATCCACCCTCCTTGGCCTCTCAGAGTGCTCGGATTACAGGCATGAGCCACTGTGCCTGGCCTGTTTCCAGTCTTTATCTAAAATCAAGTCCAATGTGTTATTATTTGACACCTTGTGTCACTGCCTCCTTATTTTACAATGTGGTATCAAAAATACTACCTTTTTCTTTCTCCTTCTTTTTTCCAAAAATGCCTATTATTAGTCTCCTTTTCAGGTTTCTTCTCTAATCTCAGCTAGTATTGAGTCATCAACTAGAATCTGTATATATACACTCAATCCAGAATTCAAGTGCTTCACGTCCGCTCCATTGCCGAGATCTTAGACAAAGCCCCATATGAATAAGATAAGGTCACATCTGATCTACCTGCTCCTTTTCTCCTGTTCCAGCACTTCTCCCGGCCCCTCTTTCAATCCACCTGTGTCTACTTCAATGCATTTGTTCACTGTGCCTGAAATATTCCGATCTCAGTGTTTGGATATCACTGCTTTCACTTCTGTCATCAAAAGTCCCTTTGTCGGGAGGTTCTGGTTTATCACACTACCTAATAAAGCCATTCTCCCTCCTTATCCCGATTTATTTTCTTCTTAGAACTTGGTCATGCTTTGATGAAATCATTTGCTTGTTATTTTTCATATAGATTCCCCAGAATGTAAACCACCACCCCAGCAGTCTCTGTTTCGGTTTGCAATGTTTTTCCAGATTTAGAACTCTGCTTAGTACAGCGCTGCCACTCAATTTTGTTTTTTACTTATTTAATCATGACCTAAGTCTCACAAAATAGGATCAAGGGAAGAAGGTGATTTGGGACTCCAAAAGGGCTTGGAAAAGGGAAAATAAATAAAACTGAAGTTGAAAGCCCTTGGCTTACAACCGAATTTAGTGCCATGGAGTCCTAATAAAGCATTCAAAATTTCATAACTCTCCCTAAAAAGTGTGTTGGGTTTACCTATTTCTTTTTTAGTCATGGCAGGAATGCAGATGGGACCTCTCTCTTTCTCAAAATGAACAGATTCCTGCTGGCAAAGCACTTTAGACATAAAATTCAACCTTTTAAATACCCATCGCTCCAAGTACTACCATCGACTGCACACAAAGTTGCAGCCCTCGGACATACATACAAATAGAAATGTCTAGAATGTGCTGGATCACTTATGACCAGATATTACACTCCTATAATTATAATTATACTAGATCTTACACTCCTATTAAATACTTTGTATCATTAACTTCACCAGGTGAGCATTGCTGCCTTTGTGTCATAAAGAAGGATCAGCTACTCTACTCCCTGGAAGTTCAAACAAATCCCTTTTTTCAGATCTTACATTTACAAGTTAAAATATGATTGAGCATACTCAGTATAAATATTGAAAATAAACCTATTTTTGTAAGTTTAAGTTGCTTTGCTGCTGATATGCAAAGGAGGTGGGCAGTTCAAGAAGGGATCTAAGAGACAGACTTATGGGTCCCTACTGAGCTCATGGCATATTTAGTTGAAGAGTGGAAACTACGTGACTGGCTAATTCTAGTGATTTCTCTATGAGCTATAAAATAAAATAAATTCTACTGTGAATTTTGAAGCTATTTCAAATGTTTCTATATAGAATTTCAAAGCCATCATGGCTCAGGAATCATTGTTCACAACAGTTGTAATGGGATAGAAAGACAGTAAATGGAGGTGAGATGCAGAAGTGGTTAGAGCCCAACTTACCTGGATTAGGGTAGTTTGGACTACCTTGATTGGCTTCCTTTAAAAATATATTACAAGTGGGCTACTGAATTTGGAAATTAGAAAATCAACATAACCATAGTACAAAAAATTTACAAAGTAAAAAATAAAGTATGATAACATTGATAACATAAACATTGTTATTGTTTTGGAATTTTGGTCTTTTTCCTATGTAGGTTTAGACCTTTATTACTTATGTTACTCTTATCATGTTAATGTGAGAGGGTTTTTTGTTGTCTTGTTGTTGTTGCAGTTTGGCCACGACTGAGTCTGAACCCACCACCCTTGGTATATGGGGTGGATGCCCTACCCACTGAGCCACAGGCGTCACCCTAGTGTGGGAGTATTATATCAAAAATATCAAAGTGGCTTTCTCTGGACGTCTTCATTAAGAACCTTCAGTTCCTTCAGATCTCTTCCCATCTTATTTTGTTTCGCCTAGAAAATGTCTCACGAAGTATTCTTCTCTGCTACCATGTGGCTTCTATGATTCTTTTCCTCTCCAGTACTGGGCCATAATGTTGACATCTTCTCAGAAGACCTATAACCTTCCCCCTACCCATTCTCCTCACTTATAGGGCCACCTAGGCACTGATGGAGCTGAGATGCTGTGTGATGCCTTTTGAATACAACTTCTCCAGGACAATTTCCCTCTTGGAGCACAGATGATATCTAATTCGTATTCCAATGAGCCCTAGCAGAAAACCTGGGTGGAGAGTGTCGTGGCTGGAGCATCACTACTGCCCCATACGCTTCTAAAGTTCAGCAGGTGCTCCCAGTGGCTCATAGAGAATTTTCTAAGTACTGTGCTTCTGCTTCACAACAGCATCCACCCATATGGAACCAGACACAGGTTTCCCTAGAATGGGGCAGTTGATATTCCAAGTGACTTGATTTCCATACAAGTGAATTCTTGATAGGGACATTATGGCAGTTCTACTATTATACATCAGTTTTTAGTATTTTAACAGACATAGAAAATAGATTTTCAAATTTAGGTACTTATTAAATACAGTTATAATTATAGTATATTATCCTGATTGTCTTTACTTAGCATTGTGTCATTAGTACCTTTTGTGAGTCAACATTTAAATGTAGTGTTTATAATTTTAATAGTTCAGGATATGTATTTGAGAGAATTCAATACAAAAATCTTTGTATCTTATATAAAGAATTCTTTCTCTTGATGTGGACACATCATTTTGTGTCTACCATGGAAGAAAGGAGCAATAGGACACATATTTGGGGGTTACTATTTCTATTCTCTAGAAAAATTAGACCATGTTGCAGTATAGATAGAAAAACATGAGCCAGAAACTTCCTCCATCTCAATATTAGGTTGAAACTTCACGTTCCACGTTTCTGAATGACGACGCTTAAGTATTCCTCAAGTACATGTTGTTTCAGTAGATTTTGCTCTAAACCTCCATGTATAGATTGTCCACTTCAACAAATACTAATTGAACTACATTATATGCATCAAGCACTATACTAGATGTGAGGAGTACAGAAGATGAGTGAGGGGCAGATTCTGCTCCAAGCCACACGGCTGCTGTTTTGTCTGGAAACTGCACATCCACACCCATCTCTTCTGTCTATTGATTTTCCTACAGATGAAGAAGGAATGAGGAAAGAAAGAACGGGAGGTCGAGGCAGGGATGGAGGAATAAAGGCGGGAAAGAGGAAATTAATAGAAAAGTAAGAGGAAATCAATTAAATAATCCTTAGATAAGACCATGTGAATAGAAACAAGGCAAGATAATAAAAGATCTGCAACCTAAAATACTATCTGAATGTACCCCATTCTACCTATAGATAATTTTAAGATTCCTTTTTTCTTCTTCTTTATAACCAAACCTAAAATGCCAAAGGGCTTTTGTAGAAGTATTTACCTAAGCCAATGAAATATTTGGCTTGAACTAAGAAAAACTCTTTGAACACACCTAGAGGAGGTTAAGAGTTTTCAATTAATTGGGAGAAATATTTAAAGTCTGTTTTGAAAGGACAGGGGCCAGGAATTAAGAGAAGACTCACATTTTCAGACTGTCTGCACTTTAACATGATGAGCAATCCAAGATTTCCCAAACCACTTAAATGTAATGAAACAATAAGAATCTGCATTTTTTAAAAAATAATTCTTTTGCAGATAGAAAAATCCTAATGATTTTTTATGTAGGTAAAACACCAAATTTAAATTCTAAAAAAAAAATTTCAGTAAAGAACAATTACATGTATGTCATGACAATACTTATATATTCACTAGAGGTAGGAAAATTGTTTCTTGTTAAGATTAGCAAAGTCAGAGTAGGCAAACACATCCTGTCAACATACTAACTCCGCAGGGAACCAGTCTCCACTCCCAGCGAATGTTATCTGGAATTATCAAAGATGCTGTCAAGAAAATGTGAACTTGTGGCTGCTTATGTCTGGAGGGATCATGAAATGTGTGCAAATTTAGGAAGAAATAATAATTAGCTTGATGCTTTTCCTATGTTTGCTTCATAAACTATAACTAGTATTATGTATAAATTAATAAGCAATCTGAATATTAATAACCATAGAGGTTCAAGTAAGTTGGAAGGTAAATGAATAATAAAGTTCTAATGAATAATTAATTGCATTTGCCCTCTCATAGAATGATATAGGAACGTACATTCACAAAAGTATAGTTGTGCAAATTAACTTAGAACTGCATAATCCTTCAAGAATAATCTTTATATATTTATCTTAATATAATGAATATTTTTATTTTGGTACTTTTTTCTTGGGAAAATTTTGCAGTTATTGGGAAAAGATGGAGATTATTAAGATACATGAACAAAATACATATGATTCAAAATTATGTCAAAATTTTAACTGGGAATTAGAAACAAAAAGGAAAATATTGCTTACACACATGTGTCTTTTTGATTCTAATTCTTAATTTATTTTTAATTTATTTTTAAATAGAGTCTCACTCTCTTGTTCTGGATAGAGTGCCATGGCACTCTATGGCATCATCACAGCTCACAGCAACCCCAAATTCTTGGGCTTAAGCAATCCTCTTGCCTTAGTCTTGCAAGTAGCTGGGACTACGGGGATGTACTACTCCAAGCTAATTTTGCTGTTTTTAGTAGAGATGGGGTCTTGCTCTTGCTTAGGCTGGTCTCAAACTCCTGAGTTCAGGCTGTCCATCTGCCTAGACCTTCCAGAGTTCTAGGATTACCTGTGTCAGCCACTGCCCCTGGCCCTAATTCTTCATTAACATTGGTTATATTTAACTTAATACAGAAAATATTTATTCAGCATGAGCCATGCCCTGTGTTTGTTCCCAGACATAACAGAAAGATAACTACTACCTGTTTTCTTTTCTGTAAGTACCTTGGAATCCAGTAATGGCATAAGGAAGCACAAAATTATCTACAAATAAAAAATAAAATGTGCACGATTAAAGACACTATTTGAAAAGGGCTAAGTGTTTTAAAGGCAGAATGATGTCAGACTTTGTCAGGATCAGTCAGGGGATGTTTTGTGGTGAAAGTGATGGAAAATTGGTTTATAGGAAAAAAAAGTATTTTACTCTACTTACGTAAGCTAAATACAAGTTCATATAGAATTTGTTGCAAAGCAAAGTGTTAAGAAAGTAGATTAGAAATACCTATTAGAATAGGTGTTTTCAACATTTCGATATGAATGCCACAAAATACTGTCCTTATGGAAGGAAGAGAGAATATTCCCACGTCTTTGCCACGGTCTTTGCATACATATACTTTGCAAATTCTTATGGGAAAAGATGACACTAATTTACTTCCCCATTACAATGCAAGCTAATCCACAATATAGACACTGTGTGGGTATAATTTACTGACAGCCTAGAAGAATGACTAATATATAATAGGTACTTCATAAGTGGGGGTTAAATGAATAAAAAAAATACTAAAAACAGTGATTACTACGTGTGACTAAGTGATTGTTTCCATCTGTCAGACTACGTGACATTTGAAGGTAGAAACTACCTCTCTAACTTTGAAAAACACACAGATAGACTAGACAATATTTAATAATGGGGGATGAATAGATGCTAGAAAAAGATATTAATGAAGAACCCTGCAATCTTCATGAAAAGGGCATATGTCTTGGCATTTCAAATAAAATAATCTTAAGTAAACAAGCTATAAAACATTTATAGAAAGTCAAATAGGTTTTGACCTTTCTCAATTTAATTCATCCTTTAATTCAAAGAGGCACGATCAGCATTTGAATTACAATGCTCATGTAAATAAATTTTAGTTTAACTAGCCATCTTGGGGAGACAATGAAGTGTGTCCAGTGTAAGTTGATCTAATTATAAAGCAGAAAATCTGAGTTGATGGAAGAACCCATTGATGGCAAC
Organism: Otolemur garnettii; assembly: GCF_000181295.1. NCBI lineage: Eukaryota > Metazoa > Chordata > Mammalia > Primates > Galagidae > Otolemur > Otolemur garnettii. Next base: position 32,710,774 of record NW_003852402.1, on the reverse strand, counting down.
ATATTGTTTGTTTTTCTCATCAGGAAAGGGAAGAGAAAACACAATAATGAATCATGCTTGAATGTGTTTCTATGGGAAAACTTCAAAAGGAAAAACTCTGAGCAATACAAAAAAGAATTTCACCTCCCCTATGTGCAGGATAAAACAAAGAATTTTGAATACTCTGTTTCCATAAATTTGTAGCAAACATGATTCTGGAAATGTGACATTTAACAGATGATTCTCTACTTAAAACGCTGCCTCCTCTATTTTTATTTTTCTTAATTTTCTGCCTAATTTTATGTGCCTAACAGGAAAAGTAATTTCCATTATATTATGAACAGGTCACCCCCTCCCTCTCACTGCATTTTCTCAGGGTCAACGCAATCATGAGCCATAACGGATGTCTACTCTAGATGGGATGGTAGAAAATCCTGGTCAAATTGAAATAAAACGCTAACCTAAACATTTATGCCTGAAGTTTTAATATCACCAATGGTTCTGGTAATCAGATATAATATGTTAGAAATCTATGGAGATTATAAATCATATTTTCCACATTAGCAGAAGCTTTCTAAAGCATTCCCTTTAGCAAATTATTTGCTTAAGAAGTGGCAGAGATGATACTTTCCCCATATTTGAAAAGAGAATATTTCTAGCATAAAGCAATTTTTAAGCTAAAAGAGATAACTTATCCCTAGGCTAAACCATTAACATATCTTTTTGTGTGTGAATTCTCATGTAGTTGGTGTAGAGTGAAACTCCTGCTTATTATAAATGTGTATCTAAAGAGTGGTTTATGTTCCGATCTCTCTGTTCATCAAAGAACTACCTTTGTCACATTTTGAAGGGAATTGGGCTACAGTGATGCAGAGGGTTTAATTAACCAAAGAAGAACCTAATTTTGGAAATCAAATATGTGCAGCAATCATCGTAATCTAATGTTAATAAATATCTTTACAGCACTAAGTAAGATTGAAAAACTATTGAACATATGTATTTGACTCCTTGGGAACATGTAATAAGTGACTTAAAGATTATTGACATCTCTTTTGTTTTAAATTCTATTAGATGTGCCCAACTCACACACACTACAGAATTCTAATTTTCATTTTGGTAACATTGTAATCACACCATTATACATTTTACAGAAATTCATACTTCACAATGAATATGCACGTCAATTACATTATTTAATACCAAGTAAACTTCTACCAAAGACATATATGTATTAGCACAGGAGAAGTGGTTAAGGGACTTGATAAAGTTCACCAGTTCCAGTAAAATGGCCTCATTTCTCTGATTATTTTTCTATGTGGAAAAATTTTAAAGTTAAAAATTCTACATGTTTATTCACAATCAATATCAGCTCATTGTCTATTAGAGAAGGGTGATTAATTAAGATTAAATTCACGAAAGAGTTCAAGAAATGTGTTCTACAACAACTTAACTCAAGGGTGTCACCAAGTGCTTCAAGTGTGGCCACATTTGGAAGGAAAAGCAGCATGGCAGAGCATTTGAGCCTCGCAGGAGCTGAGGCCAGAGAGTCTTGGCTTAAACTCTGACTCAGTAACTAACCAGGTGTCCTTCCAGTATTTATTCTCTCTAGTCTTCAATTTTGTTTTTCTTATTAACTTGGGAAAATTACACCTACCCCTGAAGACTTGCTGAGAATGAGTGAAGTACGATACGGACGATGTTTAGGAGAGGGGCTGATACAGCGTGAGCCTCCCGTGTATTAGCAATATTTCTATTTGTATCGCAAAGGTGCTACCGCCTATTTGCTACTTTCCTGTCAAGTAGAGGGGTCCGTTGCCTCTGTGATACTGAATCAGTGCGTATATGTGTAGATCAAGGAGGAAAACAAATGTAATAATTGGCAGCTATATAAGAGAAAGTGAATTTCATATGTGAGAAGATGAGGACTTGTGAAGTGTCACCATTCACTGTCACAGAATGCGTAGGATTGCGTTCTGTGGAATGCTATTTGATGATGGGTAACAAGAAAAGACACGCCCTGGTCCTGTACAGTGCTCAATACATGGCATTACCCATAATCATAAATGTTAAATAACAGGTAAAGTTTTCATAACTGTCAAGGCCTATCACCTCCGAGCTGTGGAACAGGGATTCTGATTGATACTGGTAATGGCTGAGGACTCCAGGTTACTCTGTCTTTGATTTGAGATCTATATTTACGGTCCTATGTCTTGTGTGCTGTAACCCTAGGAATTCGGCATGACTAAGGCCCCTGCTACTCAATGTGCATTAAACGTAATTTAGAAAAGAGAGCAGTTTTTTGTAGGAAACTATTTTCTCTATAAGCAGCTTATATGCAAATCTGTTTTCAAAGAGCTAAGCTGATATGATAAAAGTTTCCTTGCTTACCCAGTAAGTGAGCCAAGTGGCCAGTGCTTAACATATTTAAAGCAAAACCAATATTGTGGGCTGGCAGGCAGTTTGATGTTAATGATACGTTTGATTATTCTTCAGACTTTTATTACATGGACTCCAAACAGTCTTTGATAGGTGACATTCTTGCTTTAATCTCCCTCTGAGTGGCGAGTGTTCACAGTTGTATCACCTTGGTCTTGATGGTTTGCTGGTGAATTCCAGGAATAAAGCATGTCTGTCGATAGCAAAGCAGAGGAGTCCAGGTTCATTTCCTTTATGGCCTATTCCTTTTATTTTGATTAGGAATTCCCTTTAAAAATACGTGTGGTGGCTCGGCGCCTATAGCTCAACCGGCTAAGGCGCCAGCCATGTACACCTAAGGTGGCGGGTTCGAATCCCCAGCCCGGACCCGCCAAACA
>NW_003852402.1:32699967-32707784 GCF_000181295.1 Otolemur garnettii | reverse complement strand
GGCATGAGCTTCTAAAAGTATTCACGTTTTTGTTAAAACAACTCAGGAAAAGAAGTGATTATTTTTCCTTTTGAGTTAAGTTATTTTTGTTAAGTTTTCCCTGTGAAATAAAATTCTGGTAACTATAGGTAAATTAATTTTATAGCATTTCTTAATATCGAAATCAGTTAAAGATAGCTTAGCTATGTTCATTTTATTGTTATACATCCAAAAGTTTGTGATTTATTGTGTGATATATGCAGGTTTATAATATGTATAAAATAACAGATTAAATGTTTTTATCTGAAAATTGACATTTTATTCTCACCTTGTGTACTTGATCACAATTTTTTTTTTACATACAGAATAATTTATGTTGTCATGACAGCAATTTTAATCACAATAAAAGGAGTTGAGAGTAAGCCGAGATGAATATTTCCTGTTTAGCATATATAGTTCACTTTGAAAAGACATGTGGTTTAGGTTTTTTTGTAAAGAAAAATGTATAGATTTCTCTAAAGATGAATGCTAAAGAACACAGGAAAATAAGGTATTTAAATTGAATGATTTCAAATAGAAAGTGAGAGAACATCATCTTGTACTGATATAGGACCAGCATTTGGTGAAGAAATCGCAGGCACGGAAAAGTAAGGATTTGAATTGATTTTCATAAAGTGATAGGTAACTCAAGATTAATAGAGCCAGGCCTTCACCGTGTCATGTGGGTGTTTACTGAGGAATGAGCGCCTGCCGAACATACACTTTGTATGCACACTTGAGAGAAACTCTCCATCAAGTACGAATCACTCTGCTGAGTCAGCGTGCTGTTGTGGTTTGCGTATCATTCTAAATGCAAAGTGGCTCCCAATCTCTGTCTGGTAAACAGTGTATGCAAGCATAAGTCCCCGTTTGCACTGACAGTTCTCGGGTACATAGTCAGAAATCTTCACAACTCATACATCAGTGCGAAGCTCCTGGCAGGCACTCGTTGCCCTGTCTACTCAATTCCCTCTTTTTCCCCTTCATGTTAGTTGTTCGAGTTTTGTCTCTTCTAATTTACCTCTAATTCATACTTAAACTTGGACTAATTTGTTTTCTTCTCACATGTCGTACTGAAACTGCTGTTTCCAAAGTCAGCAATGACCTCCTTTTTGCTGAACACCATGCACACTTCTCAGTTCCTTGTTTTTGTCCCACAAATGAACTGGTACTTATTCGACGCCATGACCTCCTCCCACCTTCTTGAAATACTCTTTTAATGCCTATTACTCGTCTCTCAGATTTTTAGCTACTTCTTTGGGATGTCATTATTTCTTTCTGCCTATTATTAAAGGTTGATATTTTGTAAAGACTTGTCCTTAGCTCTTTTCTTAGGTAAAATCAAAAAAACAAAATTCTCATCCATAGCTGACATAGTTCACCCACTTCGATAGACTTATTTGTGCCCTGTGGATCCCAGGGGAACTTCTCCCCCATGAACTCCAGGCCTATCTATCCTGCTGCACAGTGCTTGTTCTTTCCATTTGACCAAATTTGTCTCCTTTCCCTCTCCCTCTTGCTATGAACTCTATTAGGTCATTTGTTTCTCAATAATTTTAACATTCACTCAAGTGACATCTGTGTTTTAGAATTATCTATCTCTACTCCATCCATAGAGAATCAAGAAAGACATTTTTCCAAAATCTAAATGTATTCCTAACACTTCTCTAATGAAACTAACTCTCTGCAGTGACTTCCTCTTTCCTACAGGTTGCAACATAAACTTAATAGAAGGCTTTCCAAGATTCACTGTGTAACGTTTTCTCTCCTCCATGCCAACTTCTACAGTCTTATCTTTCCTCCCAACAGCTTGTTCCAGGCTCTATCACCTACGTCCACATTATTATCACACTGTGTTTTTTTTCTGCGATTAGTCAATATGGATGTTCCCTCTTATTTTTGAATGTATGTGTTATCTAGAACGTCATATCATTTTACTTGGCTAAACCTCTACTCACTGTTTTAGATCTAAGCTTACACATTACTCCCCTTAAAAATCTTCCCTAAACACTGTAGACTAGGTTAAGCACCCCGACAGTGAATCTCACTGTCACTATCAATGAAGTGGCCTGTTTCCTTCATTTAAGACTAATTCTGGAAGACCTGTACTGAGGCTTATTTATTTTTGTTTTCTTAGAGTTTAGCATAGTGGATGGAATAAAGCTGCAGCTAAATAAGTGTTTGTGGTGTGATTTAAAAATCGTCATCACTAACTACTACCAAAACCTAAGATTCAAGTCAATGTAATAGAATTAGCATATTTTGAGATGTATTCTCGGTTTTGATAACCTGCCTTTGAAGCCAGCTGAAAGATCTAAATTATGGTCAATCAAAACGTGAGCACAGTTAGACCTTCCTGTCTTCATCTTACCCTTGGTTTCCTTCTCCTGTCTGATTGCCCTGGCCTTGACTTCTGTGTTGAAAGAAGTGCTGACAGAGGCAGTCTAGTCTACTTCTAGATCTAGGCAACAATATTTTTGCCTGAAAAGATGATTTTATATCTAGCAAAGCCCAAAGATTCCACCAAGAGACTTACGGAATTGACAAATAAATTCAGCAGCGTCTTGGTTACAAAATCAATATTCACAAATCAATTGCACCCCTGTGCACCAACAATAGTCAAGCTGAGAAGCAAACCAAAGACTCAATACCTTTCATAGTAGCAAACAAAGAAAATAAAATACGGAGGAATATATTTCACCAAGGAGATAACAGACCTCTACAGGGCGATCCACAAATCACTGAGGAAGGAAATCAGAGGGGATGTAAATAAATGGGAAAATGATCATGCTTCTGTCTCGGCAGAAGCAATGTTTTAATACTGCCCATGGTAATCTACAAATTAAATGCAATCACTACTAAAACATTGTTATATGTTAAGAGTAAAACTCGACTTTAAGTTCTTCAAGGCTCACAATACATTTATAATAAAGTGTTATGAAAACATGAATCAGAAAGATGACCTCCTAGAAGACAGATAACAGGAAACCTACCAGAAGACATGAAAAAGCGGCATCATGTGATTAACTGTAACAGTTAATCCATAGATAACTTTATCTTAAAATCCTAGAGCAAAGTTGATGTGTCTTGTCTATATTCGTAAGGCTGGACCACTTTTTAACACTAGTAAAAAGGCAGCTACATGGTTAATGATGTTTAATCTGATGAGTCCGAAGTTCTACAAAAACATCATGGCTTCAAATGAGAGTAATCTCAGCAGTCAGTGATGCACAAACTAAGTATGATGCATCTTTTGAAGAACTCATCATCAAAATATCATGAAAACAATTTCAAGGACACACAAATGGATTACTACACACCACTGACTGTTGGTAGCAGTATCATGAAATAGTAAAATCACACTCTGAAGTCGAACATCGTAGGTTAAAGAATGACAACAACTTTATATGTATTGAAGAATTATCTGATATAATATATGAGGTTGGAAAATTTAGTCAGCAAACTTGTCCTTGAAAAAGTGCTACATGCTTCACTGGTGACTATCACTACAGTCACTTTCGAAGTAATCCCCTGGGCCACCTGGTGACTATGATGATATTCAGCAAGGAAGTAGGTAGCACGTTTTCTAGGATGAGTTCATGAACTTAATTGTCTGACCTCATAGCTGAACCCTTACAACAGTCCATATCTAGAGCATACTAAGCATCAGATAAATGTGAACTTTGTTATAAATATGGCAAGCATCCCGTTGGAGATAACTTGGAATGGTGATGTGCATGATAACACAGTTAGTTTTGTCTTCTGCAGTGAATCTCAGAGGTATTAAATGAATTGCTTATGTTGCATAAGAAAAGCAATACATAGGGTGGTGCCTGTGGCTCAAGGAGTAGGGTGTCACCTATGGCTCAAGGAATAGGGTGCTGGCCCCATATACTGAAGATGGTGGGTTCAAACCCGGCCTCAGCCAAAAAATCCAAAAAAAAAAAAAAAAACCAAAAGAAAGCAATTCATTTGTAATATTTTATTTTCTATGAACAAATGTCTGCTCCAGCGTGTCTCTTCTTTCTCTGTATTCTTTTGTTGGCATCTTGTATAAGCATTCTGAAAATATCTACTGTTATAGAGTCATTTGAAATACATAGAATTATTTCGCAAAATTTGAGTAGATTTCAGTTATTTACTATGAAGTCAATACACTGCCAATAATAAACTTAGTGACATAGTTACCCTTCAGACATTTCTCTGTACCGTGAGAACCAATATGAACCTATGATGAAACCAGGAAGTCTGAAAAAAGGCGTTTGTGGCTTTTTTTCCAGAGTAGCCGCTATGAAGAGGCTAAGGTTAGAGCTGGCAAAGCTCGTCTTCTGCTAGTCACTGTATAGCCAAGTAATGCAGAAGTCTGAGATTATAGAAAATGCTTAGAGCTTTTGCAAAGAATAACCCGTAGTAAGGAGAATTTCCTTGTCTGAGCATAACTATGTTTCATTTTGAAGTTTTCATACTTTGTTAACTAAGATGATCTCCAAGTTTACCAAAACATTAAAAAGAATGCAGTATTATGCAAATGTGGGCAAATGCCCTCTGTACTGTCATAGAATTTATTTGAGTTCTGTTTACATGGTTTTAGGGGCAGTAGTTACAAAGCTGTTAGCTGAAGGGACAGCTCTAATGTGCTGGAAAACTTGGACAGCACAGAAATAGCTGCACAGCGGCTATAAATTTGCATTGCATACCATCTTTAAATTGTTGAACCTTTTTACTCAATAATCAATATTTCATCCAGCTTAATAATAAAATATAGAATTATTTATGGTTATAATTAAGGTGTATCTTTCAGTTATAAGGGGAATGAAAAAGTCACTGGAGAGGTGATAGGATTTAATGAAAAGGCCACTCTCCAAGCAGTTAAGGCTCTCAAATAAGATAATGAATGTGCAAAAGCCTTTGAAGAAAGATAAAGTATCACGCAAACTCATAGCATTAATATTAAAATCTAAAATGTTAGTTTCTTATTTTTAATTTTTTTTTTTTTTTTTGCAGTTTTTGGCTGGGGCTGGCTTTGAACCTGCCACCTCCGGCATATGAAGCCATCACCCTACTCCTTTGAGCCACAGGTACAGGCCTAAAATTTTAGTTTCTAGGGACCTCCTGGGTTCTAGGGTTATCTATCAGAATCAGACTGCAAATTATTCAATTAGAAACAATAACATATGACACCACGGGAAACTCTAAGATACCATGTTTAACATCAAACTTGGCATTTATTGTTTTGGTGACCTTCAATGCTGACCCTGAACTTCCTTTCTACACAAAAGCTTTTAAATGTGTCTGTCATTCTATAGTGCTATTCTGCTGGTGGGCTTGTCTTGGTCCTCTGGGAAATGTTTCACACCAAGTGCATTAACAGTGAACCAGTGAGACAATGGCACACTTTGATTCAATCTCAGCGGAGTAACTGCAAAGTAATTGTCTCAAAGTCATCACTTTTGGATGCTTCCATAAATCTGGCTTTGATAACATGAAAATTTTCCTTGGTGAAAGCCCTTGGAGGAAGGACCGTGACAGCGCGGGCTGTAAAATGCCAAATTACACAGACAGGTCTGAGGGCCGGTGAAAGCTGTACGTTAAGAATGTCTCTCCTCTCTCTTTCAACCTGAAAGCATCTCAAAGAAGTGTCTTACAATCGAGATTAATAATATCATTTTTTGACATTTATTTCATACTTTTTCCGAGTGAAGTTCAGGAATCTCCATCTATTGACAACCTTATACAGAACGTAGAAGGAAAAATGTTACTTACTCACTTATTAGGAGAGAAAAATAAAGTAGAAAGGGTTCAGGTGAGGTGCAATTAAATCAGTAGGAGATCTATATGTAATCACCAAAGTTTTATATTCCTTTCGCCATTTATTTCATTCTAATAAGGGCATTTTAGTTCTTTTACCTCTTTCCATTTATGAAAAGATCTTATTTCCCTCTCTATAAGTAGAACATGAGCTCTTCAAAGCAGGAGATTTAAAATACAATTTTTAAATTATATGACTAGGTCCTGACCTAATGTACAGAAATCCATTGATAAATGTATGTTAAATTGAATTAAAGTAAGCACTCTTTTTTTTTCATTTAAAAAGTACATATGTGGGTTTTTAAAAAATTCAAATATTGAAGAAAGGTTTTAAAGTGAAAAGTCGGTGCTTCTGCTATTTAGATATACCGTTCCTGACCGAGAAACACATATCTGGAACTTTTTCTTGTCAAATGTATATTTCCAGGCACTTTCTTATATATTAATGACCACACAAGTCTTCACATTTCTATGTATTTTTAAACAACTGCAAGCAAAATAAATACACTTTATTATATATATATATATTAATATTTATAGGGTAACTTTTTTGTAAACTTTTCATTTGTAACTAATTTCAAATCTATCAAAAATAGAAAAAATAAAAAATAGTATAAAGAACATTTAACTCCTATTAATATTTTATTTTTTTTTTTTTTTTTTTTTTTTTTTTTTTGAGACAGTCTCCATTTCTTGCCCTCAGTCGAGTGCCCTGGGTATCTTAGCTCACAGCGAGCTCAAGTGATCCTTTTGCCTCAGCCTCCCAAGTAGCTGAGACTACAGGCACCTGCCACAACACCTGGCTATTTTTAGATATGGGGCTCTCGCTCTTGCTCAGGCTGGTCTCAAACTCTTGAGCTAATGCAATCTGCCCACATCAGGCCTCCCAGAGTGCTAGGATTACAGGCATGAGCCACTGTGCCTGGCCGTTTTATCATTTGTTAAATCCCTTTTTCCTTCCCCCCACCCCCGTTCTCCCCCACTTTCTCTCTTATATTTGCTCTTTCTTTTCTTTCCTGAATCATGTATGGATATTTGCACATGTAGCATTTTCCTTTTAAATATTTTCTTTTTTTATTTCCTAAGAATTGTAATCTTTTATAACGACTTTTAAGTGCTTCACATTAAATTTAATATTCATATGATATGTTAAAATAATACATGTCCCCATTCCAACTTTGCTTAATGATTAAAAATTCTTTAGAGAACTTTCCCTGTTCCAGTTCAGGAACAAGTCTCAGGTTGAGTGTTGCATTTTGTTGTTATGTCTCTTTATCTTCCTTTAACCTGAATTGGATTAGAGCCTTTCTTTGTCTTTGATGCCATTGATTATTTTGAAGAATGCAGTCCCCAAGCTCCTTTTTTTAATAGAATGATCCTTATTTGGGGGTCTGCCCATGTCCATGATTAGTTTTAGATTTTTACATTCCAGGCAAAAATAATGCATAGGTGATTTTGTTCCCTCTGAGAATCAAATCGGAAAATACAAGATATACATCTGTCCCTCTCTAATGATATTTTGAAAATACAAATCATTATTTTTCAGTTTTCCACTATAATGATTTTTTTCTTTAGCAAACTATTAAGTAGTCTTCAGGAAGTCATTTTACAACCACACATATATTCTTCTCTACATCAACGTTTCCGCGTGGATTCAGCATCTGTTGGTAATTCTTGTCTAATCTAGTCTTTACTAATATGGAAGTAAAATGACAATTTTCCAGCTCAGATTCTCGCTCCATACTTGCAGTAGATTCTCTGTGTTTTAATATAGAAAAGGGTCCACTGTTCCGCATTTATCAACTATTTGTTATTGATAGGGACTCCTGAATTATTTTGTTCTATATCTCATAGTTCATGACTGTGTTAAATTATCTAGGTCCTAACATTTTGCCCGCTCATGTCATGGACCCATTCTTTTTTTTTTTTTTAATTATGTCAAAACATTCATATTCTACTCATAGAAAGATTCACTTGTACCCTTGCAAGAT
>NW_003852402.1:32508481-32699704 GCF_000181295.1 Otolemur garnettii | reverse complement strand
GCCCGGGCTGGATTCAAACCTGCCGCCTTAGGTGTATGTGGCTGGTGCCTTAGCCACTTTAGCCACAGGCACCATGGACCCATCTTGAAAATCTAGGAGAGGCGGAGTTGGGCTGCAGATCCCAGACCTGTTGGACTGCTTTATCTGGAAAAGCATTTTATAAAGTGCCTCCTAAATGCCACGGAAATCCCCTCCAGCCCGAACTGTAGCTGTTTAACTACATGTCAAAACAGCTGGTCTGACCATGCTGATAAGCTTTCAGCTTCAATCTGAACAACAGTCTGGCTGGGCCTGCTGAGCCACTCAGCTGAGCCATGCCTGAACCTGCTTGGGCGACCCAGCCCTCACACCATTTGAAACTGGGGAAGAGAAACAAATCGAAAAGAGACCACTCGTGTTTACCTTTGGTCTCAGAAGTTATCCCCACTCCACTGCCAACCCCCAATGTTTCACGGTCCTATCCCATTTCCTGGGCATAGGGCTGGGCTTTCACACTGCTGGGACTCTGGGAAGAATCTGTAAGGGCCTCTGAGACTTAAATTCTCCCCTGCAGCCTCAGTCTCGAGGCGGACAAGTTCTCTTTTACGCTGTGAATGGAGAGATGTTGGTCATAGAGATGCAATCATTCCCTCCAGCTCCAGAGAACACTTTTCAAGGAGTCTCCAACTGCAGGATCATGCCAGGCAAATGCAAAAAGCACACCAGTTTCCCCTTAGCTTACCGCTGGGAAGCTGGCTTTAGCAAACACAGGTGCTATCTCTTCCCTTGAAACCTGTGGCATTTCTTTGTTTAAACGACCGAGTGAAGCCTTGATAGGTCCCTCAAATTCCCTTAATTGGATACTTTGTCCATGTGAATAGACATGGGACCTTAAAGGAATATCTTTTTTTGCTACTTCTTCTATTGAACAGGCCCCATGTAGGGACTTTTTAAATCCTGCAGTTTCTGTTTATCAGGACACACTGACTTTGGACTAGAAGTTTCAAGAGCCTTTATTGAATTGGTTTGATTGTCTGGGAAAGTACTTTAGAGTAGGAAAAAAGCTTAAGGTTTTTTTTTTTTTTTGAGGCATATGAGAAAAAGAAAAAGGGAAGAAAACTGAGTAAGAAGGAGCTGCTGAAAACCCAGCGGTCCCATCCAACCTGATCTCTACACAGTGGCATGTGTGAGGCAGTAACCTGCTAACCCCCCCCCCACACACACACAGAGCACGTACCTCCCAGATCCTTAAGGGTTCTGTTAGCCCCTCAGAGATTTCTGCAGTTCCAGTTAAGGAATCTAACTCTACCTACTAATATAGAGCCCAGGGGCAAGAGATCGCTCAGATACTTTGCCTCATTAAGCATGTTAACAGCAGTGATGGCCCCAAGTGATAATATCATCAAAGTGATTCACAGTTGCTCTCTTCGTTGATAAAGAATTGGAAACAGTGATCTCTACCCCCCAAAATTTACTCTTTCCAAATTGCCTAAGTCGCGGCAAATGCTACGTCTCTCTCCCCAGCTCTCCAGGCTCACCATAAGTAAACATGGCTCCAGGTTTTCTCCACTGACTCCACAGGAGGAGGTAGCTGGCCAGGCACATCTGCCTCCAACTATTCATTTCTCTTGGTGACGGATAAGTCTCACAATCTACATTAACTCTTCGTAGGGGAGATTTGCCACTTTCAAGTTTAGAGAGATTGGTAGAATCTCTCTAAAGAAGTGGTTTGGCAGTGGTCACTGGCAGTCCCTTGGAGGTCTCTGGCAGGTTCTAGACATACCCTGTGACCCTCAGTGAGGTACACCCTTGCCTGATTCCCGCCCCGTGAGGGCAGCAGAACCTTGTTTACAGCCAACAGACTATGGCAAAGGTAATGGGACACCATGCCCATGTTTACATTATGTTATTTAAGTCTCCCTCTCAGCAGACTGGAACAAGAGAGTCTCCTGCTGGCTTTGAAGAAGTTAGCTTCCGTGATGTGAGGCAGCCAGAGAGAAAGAGCCTCCCTGCCAGGATCTAAGGAGACCTGCAGTTGCTGAGAGCGGTCCCCAGCTGACAGACAGCAAGGAGAGGGATCTTAGCTCTGCAGCTACAAGAAACAAATGCCACCAACCACTACCTGGGTCCGAAAGAGAATCCAGAACTCCAGAAAGACAAACAGACCAGTAGATAACTTTATTGCATCCTCTGCAGACCCTGAGTAAAAGACCTCCCTAAACTATGGCTGTACCTCCCTGAAACTGTGTTTAGCATCTTTGTTCACCCAGAAAAGTGAATTAAGACAAAAGAAGGGAAAACCCTGTAAGTCCTCGGAATAGCTGCCCAGCAGGAACGGTCACACTGTACTTTCCAGAATGCTTTGCTCTGTCTGATAGTTGTTTGCTGGCCAGCCTCCAGGTGTGTTGAAACCAACGAGCCTGGGAAAGAAGGTGACTGCCCTGGCAGCCCAGGGGCTATGAAGATTCTCTCAAGATGAAAGCTGATCCCGCCAACCTTAACTGGGGCAGGAAGCAGACAGGGACGAGTGGAGCGGGAGGTTTCATTGTCACTATCTGAAAGGGACTTCCTTTCTCTCCTCAGACCTAGTGCTGGCTCTACAATTAAGCTCTACCAGATATCCCCAAATGAAGCTCTAATAGAGAAATCCTTTTAGGTTATGGCTCCCTGAAGTGATCTAAGTTGGTGGTCTTTCATCATCTATTCGTTTAATCCACATTTAATGAGCTTCTACTCGGTGCTAGCCGTGCTGATACAGCAGTGAATACGACTTAAGAAATCCCCAGACACGTGGAGAGTGGAATCTATCAGCAATACAGAGAAGGAGACGGGCAATTAAAATACGTGATGGAGAAAGTGCCAGTGCTCCCTGAGGACAAAAGAAGGACCCCTCATCCACTGAAGAGGTTTTACGAAGAAACCTCCAAACACCACCAGTAACGGTATGTGACCAAAATGTGCAACAGGAAAAGGAACTGACATAGCAGAGCACTCTTCCATGCAGAGAGGACAGGGACCAGCGTCCAGAGGTGAGTTTCTGGCGCGTCAGGACTAACGTATAGAGTCCATGGACCAGGAATAATAATTAGAAGGCTCAGCATTTATCCTCACGTGCTGCGTGTCCGTGCAGGACCAGGTGGACGGTGCTCATTATCTCATTTGAGCCTCACATCGTCCATTGGATGAGGCCACTGAGACACAAAGAAGTGAAGTGCTTTTCTGTGGCCACAGCAATGGTCAGGTGACAAGATTAGAAGTTAATGCCTGGTCAGCCAGCCCCAAATACCTATCAGAGAGCACCGGTGTATGAGTCAAACCAAAGTCCACATGGTGAAATATACCTTCAGCCCCATTCTTCACTGTTGGTGTCACTAACCCAACCTGCAGACCCAAATCTACCCCAGGTCTGGAACTCCTCTGACCTCTAAACCTCTGTCCAGTTCTTGGGTTCTTTTCAATAACTGAGACCTAGTTGTTTCTCTTACAGTTACCAGGTCCCTGGTTAGCAAGCCAGGTTTCCAGATTGGGGCTCTACTCCCCAGACCACCTACAAATAGGATCTTTTTTTTTTTAAATTTAAGCTTCTAGCCTAGACCCCTCCTATCAGAACTTAGATGTTAGGTTCTGCCTCTTTTTGTTTTTGTTTTGAATGTCTTCATGTTTTGGCCCCATTGGTATCCTCAAATAGTTTTTGAGTCTCTGCGCCTCTGTCTGATCTCTGGGGTTTAGTCATGTTCAGTATAGCCTGTGCCCAAAACTTTATGGAGAGAACACGTTTGTCACAAGGAGGTGACTGTGATTTTTCATAGTCATCGTGCTGTGGCCAAATTTTCCTATTTAAAAATCCTTTTTTGACCTTTCTCTAAATCCATGGGACATCCCAATCCTTTTTCCATGTCAAATCATGTTACTTTGTTTTTCAGGTTGTTTCAGAAAAAGGTGTATCTATTTTTCCCCCATCTGAATTATCCAAAGATGTCATATCCTTCCCAATAACAAGACCACATGTGTATATTAATCACACTATTTAAAGTTTTTTATAAGCAAATCAGAAATCCCTTAAGAATAATTCTATAATCATTTTAGAGGTACCAGAACAAAAAGCTCAAAGTATAGCAGAATTTATATGATTTTCTATTATTACATGTTATAGATGTAAAGACAGATAATTTGCACATGAATACACATACATTGAACATTTATTTTACAGAGTATCGTAATCTCCCTAATCATACAGATTTTTAGTTGATATTCACAACATACGTTTCTCTCTTTTGCTTTCAGTTAACTACTCCAACCTCCTAAGGCATGGGAGCTCTTCTATTTAGCAGTCTGGAATATTTCCTAGTGTACCATTGCTTCTTAGAATATCCTGTGGCCTTCTGGAGAGTCCATGATGTATTTTTCTTTATTTGCACACAAAGTCAAGAACTGTTTCTCTTCTCTAAACATGCTTATGTCATTGCTTCGAAACATAATCATTTTGTAGGAATAAATTAATTTCTGAGTAATTTACACCATTGTCTATAGTTTTGGATAGGATGTTATCTTTTCTCTAAGTAGGATGAAGATTTTAAATGTAACTCGATGTTTACTACACTGTTTATTATAAATCTGATTTGTATATATTAGATACAAGACTGATTTGCAACAGTCAATGTTACTTAATAATTCACAGGTCTGTCCACTAAATAAAGTTGTTCCATTTCTGAAAGAGTCAGTATTTGACAGTTTTGTCAAGCAGGTCTTTAGTCCTTTCCAGTTCTAAATTGCTTGAGTCTGATTTCAGTTCCTAACTATCAATTAGGAATTGGATTCAATTCCAGTAACTGTCTAATAACTGAAACTACTTTCTGAATGCTATCAGTGACCTCCTCTTTAATTTAATGTACATTTTTTTGGTCCTGTATGTGGAGTAGTTTACAGCCTTTTTTTTTTTTTTTTTTTTGCAATTTTTGGGTAGGGCCGGGCTTGAACCTGCCACCTTTGGTATATGGGGCCAGTGCCCTATTCCTTTGAGCCACAGGCACCGCCCATATTTGTATAGCCTTTAATACAATTATACTGCATTCTCCACACTCTCAATTAAATCCTTTCTAGTTTTAGTAGCATCAGTTACACCTTGGAACAAATTATTCTCTCTCTCTTTTTATGCTGAATCTACACCTCTTCGCGTCCTCAAACTATCTGTATGTTCCAAACAACCACTACTATATTTATAACAAAATTTATGTATAAATATTTATAGAAATTTTATTGTTCTGAACACAACTCAAAGTGAAAAGCATATGGCTATTACTTAAGTACTTACAAAATTAGTTATGGAGTCATACACATAGCACTGTATGATGTTGAGGATTCTTTCCTAAATCCTGGTGTTCCCTTCAATTCTGTCTTGTGTAACCCTCCTCTGCATTCTTGAGACATTACTCACCCCAATGGCTATCATCCATTATGTAAAATAAACGAATAGAGGGAGATATCTAATAATGTTAGTTGAATCGTAAGAAAGTGAATTATCAGCTTTTTCTGTTCCTTGGATGTGTGTGACTGCTGTAAGTTGTCCCCAATAATTCTACTTTCTTTTCCTTTAAGGACACATTTTCTTTTTTTTACTCAAAACCACAGTTATTTACCTCATCACAAAACTGTAGTATTTAAAATTTGAACAGCCTGATTTAAATCTCCAGCCAAGACATAGAATTCTGCAGTTATGATCGGTCTTCCTCCCCGTTACTCATGATCAGTATCTGTTCTGATATGTTTTTGCTAATTTTTAGTTTCCCCTGACTCCTGTGTCTACTCCTACTGAACAAGTAGCCCTGACCCAAACACTCTGTGCTTTTTTCCTTCCTATTTAGACTTTGCACTTACAGTACTTATAGTCTGAAATATCCCTTACCCTCTCCCCCTCCCCATTTTCACCTGCAATATTCTTTACTTTTAGAAATGTAAGTTCAATGACAGCTAGTTTTTAAGATTTTGTTTCTGATTCTTATAGATAGAATAAGTCACTCCTTGCCTATGTTCCCTGAGCACTCTGTACAGATTTCTCATGTGAAAGTCATTGCGATGAATTATATTTACTTCTAAGTTTGTGTTCACCTCTAGGCCCTGAACCCTTTCAGAGCAGCGGTGGTGCTTGGCTCACTGTTGTCATACTATAGAGCACAATAATTGAGTCCCCAACCTTTAAATAATTTGTAGAATGACTCAGTCTGAAGAAAGGAAGAAAAAATATCTTAGTAGAATGATTAGATTTTTTTTATGCTTTCCCCATAAGAGGTTTGCACATCTTTATCCTCCAAGACGGACTTTTTCGTTCTTTTCTATCTGTGTCTGTCTTGATGTAATACGGGGCCCATGGGGGACGCTCCAGTCAAAGAAAGCAAAACAAAGGAAACAAGAAAACTGTATATAAACAAACACACTGATTTGAACAATGAAGACACTCGTATTTTTTTCTTTAAGAGTGCGTTAAGGATGCAGAGTTGAAGAAGGTCAAGTTCTATTACCACTTTCACCAATATGAGACAGTGAGCTATGAGACAGCAGGGGCGATGTTGGTCTCTGCATATATCAGACAAATAAAACCTTTTATAACAGCTCTCAAACTCTCATTGACTCGTAAAATATCACAGAATACATGTTCAAAATAGTAGAATAAAATCGAGCAGCAAGTAATAGGTATGGCTAGAGGCCTTCCTATTTTGTTATGTAGTTATATTTGTATGTATACATGAAAGGCCATGTTAAAAAAAGGTTCCTCAAAGGTATTTCATCCATTCATTTCATCTTACAATGGTGAAATCTAAAACATCAGAAATATTTTAGGTAGCAAGTGATAAACTTATATTTACCACTAAAATTTTCTGCAATTAATATAAAGTTATAAAAGTAATGAGCAGGATTTGTTCCCAAAGTTTCCGTGATTACAGCATAACAGGAGTTTTATGTTGGTGAGTATTAGTTTTCAGTAAGACTCCAGAATCAACTAAAAAAAATCACACACACACACAATACTAAATAATTTAGTAATGGAGAAAATACCAAAAAAAAAAAAAAAAAAAAAAGCAATACTATTGAGGATTTACTATATTCAAGATACTATTTTCAGTACTTATACGATTAGTTTGCAAAATTTTCACAACCCTCAATCCTATGAGGGTTTATTATCCTGATTTTTTCCTTCCTTCCTTCTTTCCTCTGTCCCTTTCTTTCTTCCTTCCTTGTCTCACTTTCTTGCCTCCTGTAAAGTGTTGTGGCGTCACAGCTCACAGCAACCTCCAGCTCTTGGCACAAGTGATTTTCTTGCCTCAGCCTCCCAAGTAGCTCGAACCACAGGTACTCACGCAACACTTGGCTCTTTTTTGCAGGGGTCCTCAAACTTTTTAAACAGGGGGCCAGTTCACTGTCCCTCAGACCCTTGGAGGGCTGGACTGTGGGCCCCAGGACCAGTCAGCTGCTAAGCAGGACAGGCAGCGGCAGCAAAAACACCTGGTGGGCCAGATAAATGTCCTAGGCGGGCTGCATGTGGCCCGTGGGCTGTAGTTTGAGGACTCCTATTTTAGAGACACTCTCTCTTGCACAGGCTGGTCTTGTGAGCTCAAGCAATCCACCTGTCTTGGTTTCCCAGAGTGCTGGGATTACCTCACCTGGCCTGTTTATTTGTTATTAATATGAAAGTAAGAAGGCTTAAAATAGTTGGGACAAGAAATAAGACTCAATCAGTCTGGTCCCAGTAACCCTGTTCTTAACTACAGTGCATTCAGACAAACAAAAAGTGTCTTTAAAAGCATCTGCTATTTTCTTTCTCTACTTAGAAGAATTGGTTGCTAACCTCATCACAGGCTCTTCTACACTTCAAATGGAGGAAAATTGCTGGACTTCACGCCGTGCCTCTCTCACAATCATAGCAGACTTTATCACGCTCTTCCCGACATCATAGGTTTCACTCAGCTAAGTGTTTCATCTGATTCACTTTGCAGTACTAATACGCATACTTGGTTTTAGCAAAAATACATATTCCACATGGGTTAAAAGTTGTGGTATGCCTTTGAGAGTTTTCCTCTTTGCCATGGCACACAGGGAGAACCACTTCCTGGTGAAGACTGATCAAGACCATAGTCTTCAGAGGCGATGCTTAATTCCTTGCCACTGAAACCTATATCATAGAATAGCTAATTGTCTGCGTTTAGCAGAATGTATCATTAAAAACACACCCTGTTTTTAGTTTATATTTTTCCTTAACACAAACATTATCAAAATTAACTTAGGAGGTTACTAGTAGGTAAAAATACCTAAATCCAAGGCCAAGTACATTGAATGATAGAACTTCTTCGCAAAATATCCACTGCTTAATATCTGTGGATTATATTCTCATTTTATGCAGTTATAATGTGGGCAAGATTTTCAGCAAAGAGTCAAAATTTTTTTATAATTTATTAACCTCTGAGAAAGACATATTCCTATATCAAGCCTTCTAAGGCTGAGATAGAATATATGTATATAAAAAAACCCCAAAACACATTTATACTCTTAATTATTGAATTGTAATTTTGTTTCCTCGTTCTGTATATTTTTAATGGGTATTAATAAGAGACTAAGTTCAGGGCTATTATTCCATTATTGTGCAATATTACAAGAGTGAAACATTCTGTGTTAAGTTAGAGAGTGTAAGTAACTTTGTTTCAGAATTTATATGTATGTCGCTGGATAGACTCTTCAGTGGCTAATTAAATGATACTATCTAAAAACAGTTTATCTTCAACTGATAGGTTCTCTGTCAGATTGATCTTCTCCAAGGAGGTTATATTTCAGGCTTTCTATGTCTACTAAACCACCAACGATCTGTAAATAACGTCAGTAGGTCATAATATCACTTTTGGTTCTATTTTCCTAGGAAGTAGTGTTAACATATACCAACCTCCCGAAAAAAGTTAGTGAAAAACATAAAAACTATACACTGTCTCCACTTTGCTTATTGAAATAAAAACTGCCATCATTTGAACAAGCAATTGTTTTAACTAAAAGAAAAGATAAAATTCCTCCATGTATTACTCTCGTTTATACTATCTAAATCCTACATAAAGCCAAAGCACCATAAATTCAGTCCACTATCACCACCAAAGACTTTATTAAAAAATAGAGGATGACTATCAAACTAGGTTACTTGTGTGTCCACTATCCATATAAGACAAGTTTGCCTAAAAATTCCTGACAACACATTTGGAATCCAGTGAAAATATTTTATTTTTCTAATATTGCAGTACTCACATTCAGAATCAAGCATAAGTTCTAAAGTACTTGATATATATTTTCTCACATCTCAAACAAAATGTATGTACAAATCTATTTTAGATTAGAGCATACAAGGGAACTGAAAGCACATTGAGACACAAGGAAGACAATGAAGTCAGTCTTTTAATTCATGCTTCCTATTTCCAAGAAAGTTATTGATTTTATTCAGCCACACCTTCAAGTACACTATATATTTGGAGTGTCTAAAATATGAGAACTCTTCATTTAGGAAAAACAGTGATAAACCCAAGAAAAAGAATCTATTATATCATTCAGTTAAAAATGCCAAATACTTAAAAAAAAAGTTTCAGCAGCAAGGAGACTGTTAAAAATTTAATATCAAGTTAGACACTCAGATATATGGAGTGAGAGACAGAGAGGGGGATACAGAAAAAAAGAGAAAGAAAGATTGATTAGTTCAGTGCATTCAAATTTGTAAACCTGTTCTCACTCCCCCATTTACTGATTTACTGACTGAGTGAGCTTTGGCCAGAGGTTACGATTTATTAGTTTCTTTCCTTAGCTGCGAAATATTACTTTACAAAAAATAAGTTGTGGGCAGCGCCTGTGGCTCAAAGGAGTCGGGTGCTGACCCCATATGCCAGCGGTGGTGGGTTCAAACCCAGCCCCAGCCAAAAACTGAAAAAAAAAAAAAAAGTTGTTAAGAATGGATGACATGATATATATAAAAAAATCTTTTAAACTTTAAAATACATACAATACATTATATTTATGCACATAAAATATACTCCAAACATCTATACATATCAAATAATAATGGAAGTCCAAGCTATCTAAGAGGACATCACAGTTACTGCATTTCTTGGTTTAGGTAAAAAGTTGGCCTGAGAAACCAAGAATTTCACTGTCAAGACAAGCAAAAAATTCATATTCAACTGCTTGAATTGAGAAACTGTACTTATTGCTACATAGTCAATCATTATAAGAAGCTAATAAAGGACTTTAAACTAAGTTCAATAGAGGATTAAAGTGTATAAGAAAAGAGTATTATTATGAAATAGGTAAAAGGTAAGTTGTGGAAAAATATTCAAAAGAAAATAATATATCACCTTCAGCCTATAGGGTCTGCAGAGAACTTCAGAAGAGATAACAAGATTCTGTTCATTACCGTGTATAGTTCCACCTCTTTTTAATACCTGCACGACCTGTCACTTAAACCTGTCACAGTTTATCACTGTTTTATCACAACCCCTTTTTCACTTAGCAATGTTTGATGATGCATCACCAGTAAAAAATGGAAAGAGATAATATGGAGAAGAAAAAATAGCAAAACTAAGAAATAAGAATAGTGATTACTCAACTCAGACGAGAACATATTTATTAGAGAGAGGCAAAGAGCACAGCAGTACATGTGGGAACACATCTTTTATTTATGCCACCCTGTCCTAAGAGTCCTTCCTAGGAAACTAGTGGCATAGCAAATTACTATCCCCCTGATGGCCACTTTTCCATAAAAATAAAATTAAAAAGCAAAAACTTTCGGTCCGTAAAGTCCATCAGGAAGTAGATCACGTCATGTATCTCCAGCTTGTACAAAGTTGTTCAAAGGAAAACAGGGATCTAAGCAATGTAACACTGTAATCACCACCCACACAGTGGACCTGTGATTAGAGACGCTAATCCGGAGAGAAGCACTCATGCACAGAATAAAATACAATTTAAATGCCTGGACCATTCATCGGCTGACTGAGATTGTCTTCATTGTTGGCTGAATGATACCAATAGACTTTTAGACAATTAATTGTTAGGAAACAAATGTTTTCCTCTTGGTTAAGACTGATCACCTGTGAAAACGGCAGAGTCAATATCACTGGGTTATTCAAGTCTACTTTAAAGTACTTAAGGAAAAAAAAAACACATTTCATTTCAAAGCAGTAAATCATTATGTGTTCAAGCTCCTATTATCAAAACTTTTAGATGCCCACTTTGAGCTGTTGAAATTCACGGACGATACCAACAAAAATGTCTGAGTAGCATGAACTCTAGATAACGTATGTGTAAGCTTTTGAGGTTGGGTTGATTGGCTATTGCTTTGTCTGAGACAACAAGCTGAGTTCTTTAGATTCCATTAATACACAGCTGACACTTTCTGTAAACTCAGTTTTGTTCAGACCTGAATGGACTGAAGGAGGCAAATCGAACAACAGAAATGTCAACAGCTGCAAACAGGACTGGGCTAGCAGAGGATGGGAACTGTGACATAGCTGAGAAACCCCTGCTGTCTGCACGCACAGCTCCAGCACCTCTGAATCCTCATCTCTAATTTTCAAAACTACTAGTTTGCGAAGGCAGAAATATCCTGTGTCAAAGGCAGAGTGAATATCAATCTGCAGAGCATAAGGCTATTAAAGCCAAGGAGCTAGTCATTATTCAAAAGTTTTATTGCCCTGAAAGGAACGGAAAGCTCTTAAAAAGAGCGCGTTCAATTAAAGAAGAGCTAATTACACCGCTCTTGTCTTTATTTCATAAATAACTGCATTCAAATCTACAATGACAATAGTCTGCTACTTCACCCCATAATAATGGACAGTATTGCAGGAGTGAAAGGTATTTGTGAATTCTTTATTTGGTAGGATGTGACCATTCTCAGGCGATTGGAAGCTTTTAGTGTCTCTGACTTTTCCAGCTCCCTGTCAGATTTGATAACCTACATCCACAGCAGTTCAACAGCTGTAAATATATTTGTTTTGCTACAATATTGCAAAGATCCTTAGGCATAAATGTTATCTCTGCTTAAAGAATATAAAGATTAGTTTCCAGGGCTGAAATTGTCCGAGGATATAGAAAACAAAGTATTCTGTTATGCATTCAAAAGCAGTTAATCCTGTAAGTGATGTTACTATCTCTTAATTCCAGAAAATAATCACACACTGTTCCTTCAAATTATTTATTGTTACTATTTTCTTAGGATGAAATACTAAATATGAATGCAAAGTACTACAACTTTACTGCAAAAGTGAAAGCTTTTTCTCACTTGGTAAATTTTGGTTTTCCTGCATAGATACAACTTTGGAAAACTGTCCCAAAGAACTGTCGTTCAACAATTAGAAACTTCGACTCATTTCAAACCTACAACAACACTACTTGGTTGACTAGATATACCCTACTGTTCACGACTAATAGAAAAAATATAAAAACATGATGCAGGGTGGTATACATAAACTCACATATCTAGAGTATATATATTTTAAAAACACATTCAGAATAGCAGTCCTGGAACAGCAGCAACTCTCTTTTTCCTAAAGAAAAGCTGAATTAACCTGCCATTTATTTTCTACTGCAAATTAGTTTGTCTGGTGCATGTTAGCAACCCCTTTTCTCAATTCATTTTGCTAAATCCACAGTCCTTTAAATAATGCTCAACATTGCTCCGAATAAAAGCTTACCAGATAGCAATCCTGTTTGACCTTTGCACTATTTCCTCTGTGAGACACATCTAGCTTTATTTTGAAAGAAAAGGTAAAACAGAAGAGGCTCTTACCAGAGACAGAGAAAACAATTCATTCAGCTAGCTCCAACAGTGCTCTGTGCAGCCTGGCAGCATGAGTGATCCTTGGGCCTCACACAAAAGCGAGATAATTGGCTCTCAATGAAGAGATGTAAACATCCATCATAATGGCACTGGGGCTGAAACTGAACGCTACCTCAGCTGTTCTATGTACTCCGACTGGAAGATGATGTCACAAACATCAACTGGGTGCACTCTCATTGGCTTCTGTTACCTGGAATCATATCTTAACCCTAAACTGTCAGCTGCAAATTGAAATGCTCATCTCTGCCTATAATTTCTGCTACACAGGGAGAGTGAAAGTAATTTGGAGCCACTGAAGGATCACAAACTGAAAACAGTACCCCCCTAAAAACACTAAGATCGATTTACCTGATTAATTAGAATCTGTAAAAAATTTAATTTTCAGAGGTGTTTATTGAATTACAATATTTATAAAAGGTATTTCAATGAACGGATATTACAGGATGAAATCAGTAAAATCAAAAGCAGAGTTTTAAAATTTTTAAATATTTTGCAGTGGTTTTTATAGCACATCGCCTGTGAGATTTAAGAAAGTCAAATGGAGAAATAAATTAGAACGTAGACAGTTGTACAGTGGAGCTTTCAATCAATTTGATCAGAGCAACCATTTTTATTTTTTAAATCTAATAAAAACAGAAAAATAAAAATGCTTTTTACTGCCTGAATGTTACATAGCATCCCTAAAGTTTTGTGTAGTGAAGAAGCTTAAAGTGTGAGATATAAAAAGTATAACATCACTAAAATAATCATGTTAAACATTGGTTTTTACAAAGAATAATTTATAAGTCACTGGAACTATAGACGACCCCATTTCAGTGATTGAAAGTTACTTTATGATAAAGTGCTGTTCTCTCTGAGCACAAATGAGGAATAATTATCCACCTCTTACCTTCTATCTTGATAAAAGTTCCAGATTTCTCCCTAGGCTTATGTCCAGTGGGAGAGGATACAGGCTAAGCTGGCTGCAGCAGTTTGCTGCCAGAGGGACAAAACCAGTCACCTTGTAAAGCACCCAATGTACATAGCCCTACTATGAAACTAATTTATAGTTTTTATATGAAGGCTATAACCTAATTATAGCCTAAGAATATGGGGAGGAGGTGGGCGAGGGGAGGGGTGTGGATGATTGGTGGGATTACCTCTATGGTTTATCTTATAAGGGTACAAGTGAATCTTTCTTTCTTTTTTTTTTTTTTTTTTGAGACAGAGCCTCAAGCTATCCCCCTGGGTAGAGTGCTGTGGCATTATAGCTCACAGCAACCTCCAAGTCCAGGGTTCAAGTGAGTCTCTTGCCTTAGCCTCCCAAGTAGCTGGGACCACAGGCTCCCACCACAACAGCCAGCTATTTTTTGGTTGCAGCCATCATTGTTGTTTTGGTGGGCCCGGGCTGGATTCGAACCCACCACCTTAGGTGCATGTGGCTGGCGCCTTAGCCACTTGAGCCACAAGTGCTGAGCCAGTGAATCTTTCTAAAAGTAGAATATAAATGTCTTAACACAGTAACTAAGAAAATGACATAAAGGCTATGTTAACCAGTTTGATGAAAATATTTCAAATTGTATATGAAACCACACTCTACCCCGTGATTGCATTAATGTACACAGCTATCATTTAATAATAAAAAAAAGCACCCAAGTTTTCCCCACCAACAGGAGCTGTCATGTGAGATGTGAGAGGCGAGAATTACCAGAACTCTGCAGTGACCATTTCCTTCTAGATCTAGCCCAGCCATATCCCAGGGCAAGCCCTCTGCAGCTCAGCATGAAAACAGTTCAAGAACCTGGAGAGGGTAAAGAAATTCACCTCATCCATTCTCACCTTTAGGGAAAGAAAGAAAAGTCTCTCTCAGGGCTCTTCTATGCCTTTATGTTGGTTTATTTTTTTCTTACTAATAGATTCAAGGCAAATACTTATTAAAATCCCTCCACATTTTCAAAGATAGAAAAGTAGTTTTCCTGATGACTTCAAACGGAGTTCCAAAAGTTGATCACATATGAGAAGACACTGTTGTAGATAATGTGGACAGGTTTTCCCCCCAAGTTCTTACTCTCATGACCTTCAGTTGATTTGTTTACTCTGAGTGTCAAATTAGGGTGTGATAGAGGGGAAAGTTCAAAAGATTCAGTCTCCAGTACTCTCCCCACCACCCACTATCTGCAAAAACTTTGGGTAACTTAACATCTTTTGGGTATAAAATGAGGATGATTGTGCTGTCTACAGCAAAAAGTTGTTACAGGGATCAGACGAGGCAACATCGGGAAGCTTGTCATGTAAAATGAAAAGCATTACATAAAAATATTAATATTATTTGTTAAATTAATATTACTTGTTAATATTTAAGTTAATATTACTTTTGTTATGCAAAAGACCAAAAGTGTTAATCAAAAAACATTTGGGAGATTTAAAATGTAGAGTTAACTCAGTGACCTTGAAATAATGGAAGGAATATTATCTTAAACTTTTAAAATTCCCCCGATAAAATAATGCTGCAAATTAACATGATTTATGACATTGACTCACTCAGTGGTCTGCTTTTTTTTTTTTTTTGGAAGTTGTTACTCCTCTCAGAATTACTCGGAATTTAATCATATTAGTCAAATGCAAGATTCTTGACTCAAGAAGACTATTTGTCAAAATGTACTTTGGGCCAACGTGAAAGACACAGTTCATTTATTTCTGCCTAAAAACATGGGAGTTTAGATGGAAATGTGTATAAAAAAAGATTCATTGCCATGCAAAGTGACATAAAATTGAATTACATATCAGAAAGATGAATTTGGACAATGGGAGTGTCAACCGTATTCCTGGTAGACAAATGATAAAGCAGAGATTCTGTAATTGCTAAGTGCATGTAAAATTAAATATGTGCCTCTATTTTATATATTATATAAAATTTTAATGGTATAAATATTTAATATCAGAGATAGATAACTCACAAAATTAGATTATATTCTGCAGCATGTTGAAAACAAGCTGATATAATGTGTGTCCATATAAACATTATTCAGTTAACTTTCTGTTTTGCATTTATTTGAGTGTTAGAGTGCCACATATTATGGGCTTAAAGGGAAATACAAATACTCTTAGTGCTCTCAGGCATTTCTGTGTCAATTACTCACACCCTACCGAAAAAATCATTAATAAGTGATAACCTTGGTTTTGTGTGATTAATATATGGACATAAGATTTTTTTAAAAATATAGATTACAATGCTTAAACATTACATAAATGAAGATTCTAATTAATGCATCCTCAAAATTTTAAGGGAGTTCACATATTAAACATGAAAAAAATTCATATTTGAAATCTAAATTGTATTAAAAATTATTGGATTACACTTTACTAGAGGAGTGAATAGGGGAGAAATAAAATGCACTGGAAATATTCCATATTAATGTTGGCCTATCAAAGTGAATAAGTCTTTACCTCATACACTAATAAGTCAATTTCACATATCATTGTAATTAATTAGGATAAGATTTATATTTTAGTTTTAAGTATTTACATCTGTACTCTCAGGAAAGTTTCAGATAAATATACATATAACAGATCATGTATGAAAAACAGTCCAATTACTCTAAAATATTATTTATACATAAGGATATATACAATATGTTCTCTTATGGTAGGGAGTAATTATTTGAAATTACTGATTAATCCTGTTTGTTTTGTTTGTTTGTTTGTGTGTTTTATTAAATCATAGCTATGTACATTAATGCAGTCTTGGGCTACAATGTGCTGGTTTTATATACAATTTGAAATATTTTCATCAAACTGGTTAATACAACCTTCATGGCATTTTCTTACTTACTGTGTTAAGATATTTATATTCTACATTTAGTAAGTTTCACTTGTACCCTTGTAAGATGCACCGTAGGTGTGGTTCCACCAATTACTCTCTCTCCACCCATCCTCCCCCCCTCCTCCCCTCCCTCTCCTCTTTCCCCATATTCTTGGGCTATAATTGGGTTACAGCCTTCATATGAAAGCTATAAAATTAGTTTCATAGTAGGACTGAGTATGGTGGATACCTTTTCTTCCATTTTTGAGATACTTTTCTAGAAGAATATGTTCCAGTTCCATCCATGTAAACATGAAAGAGGTAAAGTCTCCATCTTTCTTTAAGGCTGTATAATATTCCATGGTGACAAAATAGGTGTATATGTAACATATGTGTATGAACATTCATAATTTTCCAGTTTAAGAAGCATAAGTTGAAAAAGGCAGATATATATTAAATCCTACTGGAAGTTACGATGTTTTTACTAATACTTTGGTATTTAGTATTTTACTAATACTTTGTTGTTTAAGAAGAGTGGAGAAAATGCTCATCATCTTTAATTATCAGAAAAATGCAAATCAAAAACCACTTTGAGATATCATCTAACTCCCATAAGAGTGACTCACATAACAAAATCCCCAAACTATAGATGTTGGGAACAGTTCTGAACTGCTGGTGGGAGTGCAAGCTAATATGCCCCCTTTGGAAAGACGTATGGAGAATACTCAGAGATCTAAAAGTAGACTTGCTGTTTGATCCTCCAATTCCTCTACTAGGTATATATCCAAAGGACCAAACATCACTTTATAACAAAGATATTTGTACTAGATTGTTTATTGCAGCTCAATTCATAATATGCAAGTCATGAAAGAAACCCAAGTGCCCATTGACCCATAAATGAATTAATAAATTGTGGTATAGGTATACCATGGACTATTATGCAGTCTTAAAAAAGATGGAGACTTTACCTCTTTTATGCTTACATGGATGGAGCTGGAACATATCCTACTTAGTAAAGTATCTCAAGAATGGAAGAAAAAAATATCCAGTGTACTCAGTAGTATTATAAAACCAATTTACAATCACTCACACTTTCATATGAAGAACAGAACACATCTATGACCCAAGATGAAGGTGGGGGGGATAGGAGGGGAGGATGGAAGGTCAGATCGAGGGAGGGTGAGTGGTGGGATCGTACCTATGCACATAATGCAAGGGCACATGTCAGATCTATTAGTATAGAGTATAATTGTCTTAACACAATAATTAAGTAAATGAGATGAGGTGTATATTAACCAGTGTGATGTAAGCATTCTTATTTCTATATGAAATCCTCTCATTGTACCCCATAAATGCATTAATGTATACATTATCTATGTGTTTATGATTTAATAAAAAAAAAGAAGAGTGGAGATCCTAAAGGTCAGGACCTTTTAGTGATTTATTTGCAGAATGTCCCACTGAAGGTTCTCATGACTTTAACTCCAGTCTGCACATGGATCTGGATTAAAGTCAAAAAGAAGACAGTGTGTGATGTAAGCATTGACAAGGATAAGACGTAAACATGCTATCATAAAATATTATTAAGAAATTAAGTATTATTCATAATAGAAGAAAAGTCCTAAATATAAAAAGTTCAAACATTAATACATGTCAAAAAAAAATAAGACGACAATGCCATTTCTTAAATATTCTATTTATGATACACATATAGAGAAGTAAAATAATACATAGGCATATATATTTCAGAATTTTAAAAATATTTCAATTGCACAAAGGGAAAATAAAAAAACCCCTATATTTTAGAATGAATTTACTGGCATTATCTCATTATACTGTACTCCTCAAGTTAAATTTATGTGTTATAAAGAATATAAAATACTTTCATATCAATAGCATGTAAAAGCTTAATATACAGGGGAAAATATAGTAATTAATATGGTTTTTATTTTCCATCCATAAATTTATATTAGTGACTGTTTTCTGATATAAAGAACATGAATTTGAAAAAAAAATTAGGGCAAATCAAGTAGAAGATGTTTTTCAATTTAAGCCAAATACATTTCAATTTTATTGCTGTACTTACATACCATATATTACCCCGGAGTTGAAATCATTGCAATATTTAATTGCCTGACAATTATTTCTGTTATAAAAATGTTGTGGCTAAAGTAATTATTTACACTATCAAAACATATCAGCACTAGAGGCTAATTAAAATGGAGAAACCACCCTCCAATGTTTCCTAACTTACATATTAATAAGGGTTAGGTTTAAGACTAACTTCAGAAGAAATTAAGATGTCCTTCAGGTGATAATTTTATAGGCAGGACTTAGCAATTTAAAGGAGTTTTGAACTGTTAGGAACATTTTTACTTACTCTCGAGTAGTTTAGAATGTATTGCGTTTTACTGTTTGCAGCCTTGACTGACTAGCTGGTTACCTAGTTATCCACAAGATGGCAGCTCTGTTTATATGGCCACTAACATTTTTAATACATTGGTTAATACTCTTTTATTTAACAAAATGCATTGTGTAAAGTGTGTAACTTACCTATATGGATACTCATTTTCCAGTTTAAGAAGAATAAGGTAGGAAGGATAGGTATCTATTAAATCCTACTGTCAAATAGGAATTATGTAAATCTTAAATGTGTGATTTTAAAACATTGAACTTTTGCTAACTTATCTTCCAAATACTTCATCCTGAATTTATTTCACAGGATAGTCTATTCATAAGAAATCATTTTCATTTTGTTCCCATAAAGACTTATATTTCTTTTAAAAATTGCAAACTCAGTCTCCAAAATAACTGTGTGAACCAATGATAATTTCACTGGTATAGTAAGAGATATCTAAGAATTGCATTTTCCATCTAGTAAATTGTAGATGTAACTAAATCTCATAAAAATATCAATTTATTGACTTCATTTGCATTTCTTTTTTCATACTGAGTCATCTTCATTGTTCTGTTTTTTCTTGAATCTATTACGTGCCAACTTCAGTGTATTATCTTTACTTTCTTTTTCTGTTCAGATAAAATTTTGAAAACACTTAGAATTATTAGGCTGTTATCTCCTTTATTTTCTGAAAATGGATAGCCCCAAGGTGTATCAGTATATTTACGTGTTAGTAAATTTTACTCTAGAGAAGAAAACGATGAAATAAGGGTAAGGAAAGGTTTCCCCTCTTCAATGATACAGAAATACAATTCTTAGAAAGGAAAGTAAGAACACTTGTTACTGATTTGGCACGCTGTTTTTAAATGTAAACTGAAAACCTTAACTTACTTAAGATATCCCAATTTAACATATGCTCTAATTTATTTGACTAGGTTTTCCTGAATGCCAAAGTTAATCTCTGCAAGAGACCTAAAGATCAGGGGCCATAAGGATTTGCTTTTTACTGCACTCCCTGGATAGCAGTAGCTTCTGTGTTTTCAAATGGTTCTTTAATTAAAAACACTTTACTTTCTTACATTTTGCTTTGTCCCTGATGTACAATTTTACAACTTCATGCATGATTTTTGGCCTTTCACTTTTATTTTCTTGACTTTGTCCTGTATTACACAAATTAGACTAAAGGAAAGCCCGCTACCTCCATCTTGACAAGTATAGGACAATATTAATCTCATAGAAATTTCAAATTGAATCTTGATCTGCATAAGGAATGTCTGAACACAACCACTTTACACAACAAATGGGTTTATTCCTATAAAATTCTCTGCGCTCAAAACAGTCTTCACACATGGATGTTTACATAGGAAAGGCAGAGAGAAACCAATCAAAATTCTGATCATTTTGGGCTATTTAACTGTGCTATACCTCTGTAGTCGAACTCTTCACATCATTCAGAGGAATCAACGTTACCACAGAGAGAAGTGGTATAAATATAATGGTAAATTAAAAAAAAAGCCAGCATCATTTTTTCATCATCATCATCACTGTTTATTTTGCACTAGGTACTACCTGAAACATTTGGCATTGATAACTGAATTTGTTTGCTTTTGTTTAGGATGGTTCTTCAAGACAGGTCAATGATAAGACTTTCCAAAGTGCTCTTACGTTTCTAGTGTAACACAGTATTTTTTAACCATACCTTCTTATTTGAATCTCAATGGGAAAATTTCAAAATAGAGGGCACCCAGCTAATGACTTGAAAAAGTATCTCTGAGAATGAGACATGGTGACAATGTTCTATGTTCTTCTCTATATGACTGTCTCTGTGGCCAAGCTTTAAAAAAAAAAAAAATGTCACTCCCCAAACCATCAGGTATGTGAGCCAAATGTTGGGATGCAGAACCTATTTCATTAAAATAAGTAAGAAGTGCTCTAAAAATCTAAAATGAAAGCCATAGTGAAGGGAAGAGCATAGTTTTTATTTCAAATAACAGTTTATAACAGGGGCATCCAGGCTTTTTTTTTTTCCTTGTATCACATTAGAAGAATAAAAATTTTCTCACACACCCATTAAATACACAAATGCTAAGGAAAGCCACATTTAAAAAAAAAAAAAAGAAGGTTCATGCATACTTTTGGTGATTTTTGACCCCATATAGAAACAAAAGAAATCCTCACAAAATCAGATTGCAGCTCTGCAGGTTGGACATCCCAGGTTTAGAGGATGAACAGAGAAAAATCTAGATTACCCTATCCAGGAATAATGAGGATTACTGCCCTAGTTATATTTGAGGAGGAACATGAGATAGTCTGATGTTATAGAAGGTCAGTAGGAGGAGAGAAATACAAAAGGACGGTTAGGGGAATCACACACACATACACACACACACAAAGGATGGTGTGGGGAAACACACACACACACACACACAAAGGACAGTCAGGGGAAACACACACACACAGAGCTACATGAACAAGTGCTGATTCAGCATTCCAAGGTCGCTCAGCAACAGGAAGCTCTCGTGCAGGAGATTCCCATGGGAGCCAGGACATCTACTGTTCATCAGTCCCCCGTGTGTGAAGACTTCTGCAGACAATCTGGCACAAGTTATGTCCTGTCTGGCCACAAAACATTCCTAAGACTCACCTTAAATGCCCGGTATAGTTACGTTTCCTTTCCAAAGCTGCAGAATGCATACAGAGTCTCTG
This sequence comes from Otolemur garnettii, assembly GCF_000181295.1. Taxonomy (NCBI): domain Eukaryota; kingdom Metazoa; phylum Chordata; class Mammalia; order Primates; family Galagidae; genus Otolemur; species Otolemur garnettii. The sequence continues at coordinate 32,677,987 of NW_003852402.1, read as the reverse complement.
AGCTAAAGGATGGGATGTGAAGGAGCAGTGGCTGTGTGGAAGGGAAAGGCCCTGGCATCCGCATTTGTACAGGAATAGTCCTTATGAAAACGAACCATAATGACACAAAGACTAGGCTAATTTTTCCGTTTATCCATAAACCAACTTTTGTTTTTGATATCTACGTTAGTTTGATATCTTTACATCTTAATTATAAATGCTCAAATATATATCAGCTCTGGCATATTCAGAATTAGTCATTAAGCATCATCTGTAAAAAGTTGGAGTGTATTACATTTCTGAAGGCATGAGTGGAAATATTATCTTCTGTTGTATTTTCTGTAATGAAGTGCAGGTAACTTATTTGTATTTATCAAATAAATGTAACAAATATTTAAACCAATAACAATTTGTCTTTAAGTAGAAAGTACTTCTGGATACTCCAAAGAAGGCTGAGTTGTTTTAAATGTCTAATTTAGTACTGTACATAAAATGTGTACAATTACTTTATTTCTCCTTACATTTCAAGTTATTTCAATATATTTATTTTTAAATCAATTGTCTTTTTTTGTTGTTTGTTTTGAGACAGAGCCTCAATCTATCCCCCTGGGTAGAGTGCCATGGCATCACAGCTCACAGCAACCTCTAACTCCTGGGCTCAAACGAGTCTCCTGCCTCTGCCTCCCAAGTAGCTGGGACCACAGGTGCCTGCCACAACGCCTGGCTATTTTTTTTTTTTTTTTTGGTTGCAGCGTCATTGTTGTTTGGCAGACCTGGGCTGGATTCGAACCCACCACCTTAGGTCTATGTGGCTGGCGCCTTAGCCACTTGAGCCACAGGCTCTGAGCCAATTGTCTTATTTTTTATGATGATCTGTAAGCAGTAGTTTGTTTTTCAACTATTTATTTAAATCCTACTTTATTCCAGACTCTTATTTTTAGAATTTCCCTTTCTTTAGCAAGACTAGAATAACTTTATTCAATTGCTATTGTTTTAAGCTTTGTTAAATGACTCTACTTTGCATTTGTGTACGCTGTTAGCTAGTATTAGGTAATGCATCTTTCACTACCCTCTATCTTCAATAATTCAGTGGCAGTGTACTCCTGCAACCATGGGTCCCCCAAGTAGAAAATGTCTGAGTGTCCCTTTATCCATTTTTTTTAAGAGAGGAAATGTGAATTAGTGATGTTACATCAGATCTTAGTTGACTGTTGTGCAGGAACACATCATTAAACCTAAGCCATGAATTCAATAAAAGTAAATGATGACTATAAAGGCTACAGGCACTTTATGTTTTGTCAAGATAAATAAGTAGGAGTAGCTGAAGCCTCTGAGAGATCCTGGCATATTTATCTATCCATCATCCCTGTCAGTCCGTGTTTGAAATTGTAGACCTGGAAAATGCAGGTTGGATCAGAAAAATGATGACTAAGTGAACAGCGTGAAAATGTGGGAGATAACAGCAAGCTGTTTGTTTTGTTGTGTTGTGTTTTTTTCTGCCAGCGGCTCCCAGCTCCCGGTACATTTGTTTTGCACTGTGACTAATAGAAGATCAAAACTGCTTGTTGGTTGGAAGGAAGATATTCCCACTTCCTTCCAGTCTGAATTCAAAATCAATTGATAAAAAGCTGGAAATGGACACAGGAGCATAAGTACATCACACTGGCTTGTGCCTGAGTACACAGTCTAACCGTAAGGTACCAGCTGACCTTCAGGGACCAGGCCAGACTCTGAAATGCTCCCCAAATTCTAGATCTCAGATTTACCCATCCAGTGTCTGTGTGTCATGGATCAAGGTTGTGGCTCTTGAGGCTTTCTGATGTAGAGAGCAAAGTAGACTTCCCCTTTGTGGCCAGAGTGAATTAGACCTGCTAATTTATTCTTCTGCTCAGGTAACTTACTGTCCCCAACTACTGCACCTAACATAAACATAAGTCTTTCATTTATTTCTAAATTTAAAAATTTATCTCATCCTCTGTTTAGTATTGCCCATACAGTCTGAAAATAAAAAATAAAAAACAAAAAACAACAAAATCTGTCTCATGTTTCATCCCATACAAGATATGCTTACAGATCTTAACAACGGAAATCAAGGTGTTGACCAGAAAAATCCACTGGGATCCCAGTTTCTAATACAATGATTATTCTCACAACAGAGATAGAGTCAATTCTCTGCTATGGGTAATTAGTGAAGATTTCAGAAAGGTACTTTTTAGATGTATTACAAAAAATCAAAGAGGACCAGCAAAATGAATGAAAAAGACTGATATTAAAGTTTATCTTACAATTTAAGTTGCTGGGGATAAAAAGAAGATCCTACTTGTGTGACATGACAAGAAAAATAAACTAGAGTCAGACCATTAAGACTTCTGAACAGCTAAACTGAGAAAGGAAACAATGAGAATTTACAAAACCACATTCAACACAGAAAGTTTTACCTTTCCACATTACCAGTTAAGTTCAAATAGATGTCAGGACATTTTCCTCCATGCAAATTGATGAAATTGTAACTTTCCACACCTTGTCTTAGGAAGATGCTGCAGGATACGCCCTGCATAGATGCTGTATTAGTTTGCAGTCTCACCAGCAGTGCAAAAGTGTTCCCTTCTCTCCACATCCACGTCAGCATCTGCAGATTTGGGACTTGGTGATTTAGGCTAATCTCACTGGAGTTAGGTGGTGTTTCAGAGCAGTTTTGATTTGCATTTCCCAGATGATCAGTATTTTTTTCATATTAACAAAAGGAAGCACATACCATGTTCACGACTGGGAAGAATCAGTATCATTAAAATATCTGTACTATCCAAGGTGATGTACAGATTTAATGCAATCCCCATCAAAGCACCAAGGCCATACTTTGAAGAACTTGAAAAAATAGTACTTTGTTTCATATGGAACCAGAAAAAAAAATCCCAAACAGACGATATAATTTTTAGAAATCAAAACAAACATAGAGGCATCATGTTACCAGAATTCAGGTTATACGACAAGTCTCTACTGATCAAAATAGCATGGTACTGGTACAAAAATAGAGTTATAGACCTATGGAATAGAACAGAGAATCTAGAGATGAACCCAGCCACATGCCGTCACCTGATTTTTGATAAACTAACAGAAGCATGCATTGGGGAAAAGAATCCCTGTTTGATAAATGGTGCTGGGAGAACTGGTTAGCTAAACGTCAAAAGACTGAAATTGATACCCACCTTTCATCCCTTACAAAAATTGACTTAGTGGACAAAAGATATAAATTTAAGACACAAAACAATCAACACTGTAAAAGAGAGTGTGGGGAAAATGATTGATAAACCTTGTCTGGAAAAAGATTTTATGAAGAAGACTCCCTCCAGCAATTGTAGCAATACCAAAAATAAATGAATGGGACTTGACCATGCTAAAAAGCTTCGCACAGCTAAGGGTACCACAACCAAAGGAAACAGCCACACTTCAGAATGGGAGAAAATGTTTGCACATTATGAATCTGATGAAGACCTGATCGCTAGAATCTATAGAGAGCTCAAATTAATCATCACGAAAAGAGCAAATAACCCTATTTATAAGTGGGTGAAAGACTTGAACAGAAATTTCTGTGAAGGTGATAAACAAATGTTCTTTTATTTTAACTTATGAGAGTTATCATTAAATAACCTACTAAGTAACAACCCTCTGGTAAAAAGAAACCTCCTACTGAAATAATTTTTAGACAAGATACATTTTCATAGGAAACAACGAAGCAGACTAAGTTATTACCCCCACATCCTTTCCCTGGTATCCCCCTAATTGAATTGGATTTGAGCATAAGTCAGAGGTTCTGGGGTTCAGTTATTGGCTCTCTATTTTGTGTCACCATGACAAAAAGTGAGCTATTTACCTTCTCTGAACAGTATTGCCTAACTTAATCTAAGAAGGAGTCAGACTTTTAATTAACTCAAAAATTGACTAAAAATTATCAAAAAGAGAAATTGTGTAAATTATTTAGATCATTATTTAGCACTTGCTAACTGCTAATTGCTCAAGGTATGGATGGATATTTTGCCCCAAATCCCATTATAATTTTATATCATAAATTATTTTTGAAACAGGAAAAAAAGATAATTTCTTTTACCAAAGAGGAAGGGTTTTTAAAAAAATTATTATACATCAAATATAGCTACACATAAGTATTCAACAGAACCAGAAGGAACAATGGAGTTTTTGTAGAACGAATCTGGTTCTGACAGACGCAGCATCTGAAAACCGTTGTGGGGCAATTACAATCCTCATCTAGCACTTTCTATTCCAGAGTAGTATGTATTGAATTGTTTTGACATTTTAACAATCATTGGAAATCTATAGCAGAACATATTTATAAAAAAATAAATTATACCAGTTTTATTTCCATTCATTCCATCAACCATTGATGAACTTCTATATGCCAGCATTGTCTTAATTGCTATGACACAAACGTGAACATAGCCCATACTTTGGATTCAAGGGACTCGTAGTCAAGGGAGAATTTGAAACATTAAACAAATATAGAAGATCAATTTTCTTATTAGCCCTTTAAGACAAACTTAAGTTTACCTACAAGGCTGAAATGTCAAATAATTCCATTTCCTACTTGAACGAATAAAAAAGATAAGCAAGCTATTAGAAGCAATTTCCCGAGAAAAGCAACTTTGAAGATATATAATAACGTCATGACTGATTCAGACCAATATTTTGCAACCTGTGTATCCATAGTCCTCTATTGATTTTCAATATGCACAAACAAGACCAAGAGGCATATCAAGGCACTCAAGTACCTTCTGAATCATCTTGAATTGATTAGATGTAATAGAGTTCATGATTAATTGAGAGCATACCAGGAGTCTGTTGGACCTTAGGGTTTTGCTCTGTGTTGAAAGGAAGGAAGAATCACAGTGAACGGGACCTGTAATATAAATGAAGCAGACTCTTAACCTCCCACTCGCACCACTTCCTTGCCGAGTTTAAAATTCTTCAGGGATTCTATTTGTTTGTAAAAGGAAGAAGGGACTCTGCCTAATTCTGTTCACAGTGTTCTGTATGATAGGACGCCGATCTGTCTAGCCTTGCCTTTTACTAGCCCTCTCATCTTAACTTGTTCTTTTCTCCGTTGACAATGACAGTGTTTAGTCTCATTTCTTCCCATTCCATTTGTTACAGAGCCTGCTTATTTACCCAGACAGTAATTTCTGCCTGGAATGTTTTATTATTCATTCTCTTTCTCACATCACCCCTGTTCTCATACTTCAAACCATTTGAACCTTCTATCATTCACTCACAATCATGTCGCATCTTCCAACCACAGGTCCTTTGCATGTATTTTCTATTGTAGTAAGAGAATACTCTTCTCCAGTAATACTCTTCTCCCCACTCCATCAGTCTCTTTAACTGAGGATCTCTACTCATGCCTGATCAGCAATCCCTTTTTCAAAAAATTCATTCTGGCTCCACTAATTACATAAAATCCTGTATCACTGATCTTTCATTTTATCTGTCAATTTATGGGGCTATTTGCTGTCATTACCCGACAACTTCTTTACACATTTACCGCTGCGATAGAATCATTTCTGTGATTTTTAAATGTTTGCATGTTCCCCCATAATGTCCTCAAAACCAGATATTCTGCTTTTGATTACTAGCTTAGGCATTCACTACATTTTTTGCTGTCTAAATTAATGCCTATTTCAGTGTCCTATATACAAAGTGCATATAAGCCTAAAGGCTTTGATATGACATGGGTACCTATTTTCAATTTTCTTAGTTTCAATACTATTTTCAATAGTATTTTCTTTAAAATACTATTTTCAATAGTGCTTTATAAGCCTTTTGGAGGTAATTTCTATCTGATGTTAGAATGAGAGAAAAATAAACCACTTTCATATATTTTGTAGCATTTACTAAAACCGGTTACTTGTTAGTTATAGTTATGAATTTCTTACTCATTCCATTTGGAAATAAAATATTTTTGAATTTTATTCCCACTCGTAGTTATGTTGCTTATAAAAATATTGTTTAAAAGCTTTTGTTTTATATGTATTTGCACTAAAACAGTTACTTTTACCTAACTATGTATAGGTGGAATATTTTTTTTTCAAAAATAACTTCAGTGTGTGAAATAACCTCATAAATTGACAGATAAAATGAAAGATCAGTGATATAAGTTTAGATATATGTGATTAGAAAGTGACAAATACATTTTACTGGAAATTTTTAAATTTTAGGTGTATTAAACCTAATTCAGAGCTGTGTTTTTAATCTAGAGCTGTCCTCGTAAGCATTTTGTATATGAATCATACTGTAGTGACTCAGCAAAATGTGAAAAAAATAATGACTAAAAAGAATTGAAAGATATAAAGCCATTGAAAGAAATTATAAGCCAACAGGTAGGGCTAGACTGGAAAGGCAGTTAGATGCAGAGCAGAAATGAACATGTTTTTAAGGAGACAATTTAGATCTTTCTTGATTTTGGAAGACATGTTAGTCATCAGAACTGAGTTTCATTTATAATTTGGAATTCATAGCATTAGACATATCTATTGCAAATAGGCAATGCAATTCCTGGATAATTCTGATTTTTTTTTTTTAATCACCAAAATATGAGTAAGATAGTCACAGTTGGAGACAGACAGTTGTGTTTTCTGTTTTTTGTTTTTTTTTTTTTGAGACAGAGTCTCAAGCTGTGGGAAGAATGCTGTGGCATCACAGCTCATAGCAACCTCCAACTCTTGGGCTTAAGTGATTCTCTTGTCTCAGCCTCCCAAGCAGCTGGGACTACAGACGCCCACCACAATGCCCAGCTATTTTTTTGTTGCAGTTGTCGTTGTTTTAACAGGCCTAGGCTAGGTTTGAACCCAGTAGCCTCAGTGTATGTGGCTGGCACCCTACCCACTGAGCTAAGGGTGCCACAGAGAAAGCTACTTTTTGGTAGCATTAGAATATGTTGAAATCTCTAGTGACATCCGATTATTGTGGTGAGGTTGGCTTTGAAGTATCACGGGATCTCACTAGACACAATGCTTAGGAAGATGGCTGAGTATATCAGTTTTGAATTATAAGTTCTTTTCAACCATAAAAAAAATGCTGAGTTTTACAGACTTATGGAATTATACAAGCTACTGGTAGTCATGGAAATTATTGAGCTCATTCATACCACATATTTTATAGATGTGAAAAATAAAATTCAGAATTTTGAGTCAACTACCTCAAGGCCCCTTAGGAAAGGCTGTTCTTATTTGGAAGTGAGACTTCCTGACACTGGCTCTCTGACCCTTATCTGTTGGCTACTTTTTCCCATCTTATATTCAACTTGCCCATCACAAGAGAATTGTTTACTATGTCAAAATATTGCTCATGGAGACAGAACAAATTGTGTTTAGACAGTACTTATTATCCAAAGCATTTTTTTCTTCTTGCTTCAGTGACTATATGTTGAGATTTTTTTTTTTTTAAATCTAGAATCTATCCTTATTGATATTTGAATTGTTCATGAAAATCATTAGTGATGATAAGATATACCTTCAATAAGGGATGTTTTTACTTATTTAATTGGTATAATTGTTCAAAGGAACAAAAGGATATTATCTATACATATAGGTTCTTGTACCCTATCATCAATAAATTCATTTTTATTATTTATTCCAGCTGTTATCAATCAACATTGAAAGTAGAAAAAGAATTTTTCTTAAAATTATACATATATACTTTAAAACAAAGTGTTTTTTTTTCTTTTGCCTGAAATACAAGCAGGGAAGTTATTACACACCTCCCCTCTTATCCACCATCACTCACCCCTACATATGCAACACACTTGCTTGGTGTATATATTCTTTCACATATTTTTATTCATTCTCAATGTGGATTTTTTACTAATATAACACCATTTTGTTTAATTGTCATGAGTTCTTGACAGGCCTTTAGTAAAGATTTATGAGCTCTTATAAGGAAGTTAAAAAAATGTAGAGCAAAATGTTCTTACACTGTGTCTATTTGGAAGGAATCTGCTTAACCATTTTATATCATCTAGTGACTGAGAATATACGTTAGAACCTCTGTAAGTTTACCACCCAATGGCCTATAACAAACTAGTCTACATACAGAGGTGGTCAACATAAGGAAATTCCACTGAGTACATATGGTGTATGTCCAGTCTATGAAAATTAGGGCAACTTAAGGAGGTGGTCAATGTAGGGAAGTGGTCAACTGTGGAGGTTTCAATGTATTTGAATAGGTCTTAACTGATCACATATGCATCTTTGTCTTTATTTTAATGTTGAGATGTAGAGCATATTTCTATTTATTTCCAAGAAATATTTAAGTAATTTTTTTCTGATTTTTTTTTTCTGATGGTCACTTACGTAAGTTCAGCTCTGATCCTCAAGCTCGATTAACATGTCTTAACAGTACTTAAGAAAATCCGGGTTTAAATAAAGTCTAAAATGTGATTGCTGCTACCTTCCAATCCAGTGCTACTTGGGACAAAGACAGGTTCACACTGTTAACTCAATTATGAACTCTCCAATTCAGTTATTTGTCTATTTGGTTTTCATACTCTCTCTCTCCATTAGTTTTTGTTTCTTCATTTACTTCTTAAATTATTGTCTTGAAAATGATAAGACCTCCTTCAAACTTAATGACCCCAACTTCATCAAGACTTATGAATCTAAAGATAAATATTTGAATTAATACACGGTAAGATTTAGGGTATATTAATAAGAGAAAGACTATACTAAAGATTATTAAATTTTGCTGCTAATATTTTGGGGGGCACCCTGTTTCCAATCTTCCCAATGGTGTTGACTGATCTTATGTTTCCACATGCATTGTATCTTCTTATCATTATTAAAATATAAATAACATAAAAGGTATCATTTTAATTTTTTTTTCAGTTTTGGCCAGGGCCAGGCTTGAACCCACCACCCCCAGTATATGGTGCTGGAGCCCTACTCCTTGAGCCATAGGCACCGTCCCATTTTAATTTTTTAGTTATATAATTTAGAGGCACTATGTACTTTCACACTGTTGTACGATGATCATCACCATCCCTCTCTAGCACTTCCCGAAGTGAAACTCTGTACCATTAAACAATAACTCCCCATACTTTTCTTGCCAGTATCCCCTAGAAACCACTATTCTATTTCCTGTCTTTATGAATTTAATTACTCTAGGTATCTTATATAGGTGAAATCATATAATATTTGATGTCTTGTGTACAGTTTATTTCAATTAGTATAATGTACTCAAGTTTCATCCAAGTTGTAGCATGCATCATAATTTTGTTTCTTTTTATAGATTTAATGTCCATTGTATCCAAATATTAACAATATTCTTGACAGAATTAGAAAAAAAGAATTCTGAAATACATATGGAACAATAACAATAAAAGCCCAAATAATCAAAGCAATCCTAAAAAAAATGAACAAAGCAGGAGGCATCATGTTACCTGACTTTAATATATTACAAGGCTATAGTAACCAAAACAGCAGAATGTTGGTATAGATGTATAGTTCAATGGGATACTAGAGGTATACTTCAGTGGAACAGATCAGAGAACTCAGAAATAAAGTCATATACCTATAACCAATTGGTCTTTGACAAAGTTGACAAAACTTACATTAAGAAAAGAACACCATTTTTCATAAGTATGGTGCTGGGCTGGGAAAATTGGATCGATATGCAGAATAATGACACTAGACCCATCACTCTCACCATGTTAAATATCAACTCAAAATGATCTAAAAATCTAAATGTAAGACCAGAAACTATAAAAATAGTAGAAGAAAACCTAGTGTAAACTCTCTTAGACATTGACAAAGAATTTATGAATAAGACTTTGAAAGCAAAGGCAAAAGAAATAAAAATAGACAAATGGGGCTATATTAAACTAAAAGGCTTCTGCCCAGCAAAAGGGACAATCAACAGAGTGAGGAGACAACCTGTGGAATGACAGAAAAACAGCTTCAAAACAACTCAGTGCCCTTATCTCAGTGGTTAGGGCACTGGACACATGAACCAGAGTTGGTAGGTTCAAACCCGGCTGGGGACAACTAAACAACAATGACAACAACAAAGACAACAAAATAATAGATGAGCATTGTGTTGTCCAGCTACTTGAGAGGCCAAAGCAAGAGAATCACTTACACCTAAGAGTTTGAGGTTGTGGTGGGTTGTGATGCCACAACTCTCTACTGAGAGTGACATAGTGAGACTCTGTCTAAATAAATAAAGAAAGAAATATCTGCAAACTATTCATCTGACAGGGTACTTATAACCAGAATATATAAGGCACTGAAACAATAGGGAAAAAAATGATAATCTCATTAGAAAGTGGGCAGAGGACATGAATAAACATTTCTGAACAAAAGGCATTCAAATGGCCAACAGGCATATGAAAAAAATGCTCACTGACATCAGTAAATTGTGAAATAGAACCACAATGAGATAGCATCTTTCCTTAGAATAGCTATTATTAAAAAGATAAAAAGTTACAGACGTTGGGAAGAATGTGGAGAAAAGGCAACTTGTGTACACTGTTGGTGGGAATGTGAACTAGGACAGCCACTATGTAAAACAATATGGGAGTTTTCTCAAAAAGCAAAAAGTAGAATTATCATTTGGTCCAGTGATCCTACTACTGGGTAACTACCCAAAGGAAAAAAAAATTAATATATCTAAGGAATCTCTGCACTACTTGCAGTACTATTCACAATAGCAAAGATATGGAATTAACATAAGTGTTCATCAATAAATTAATAGTGTTGGGCCTGAGAAACTGATAATATAAAAATATGGCATTTTAATATACTCATGAGGACTCTGATCTTTTTGTCCCCTACTTCAACACCTGACCATCTCTCCCAAAGCCTTTACCTCCCTAAGATACAAACTTGACAATAGGAGTTTTTACTTCCTTTCATGACAAAACACAAAGGTGTTTTTACTTCCCTCCATGAAAGAACAAGAATATAAACACACCTGAACAGACCCTTTCACAAAATAATGTGCCATTTAATCTCTGTTCCCTGGTCCATTCATTATCTTTAGTAATCTCAATGGAATTTACCTTTTCTACCTCCCATAACGCTTTTGCATAAAATTCTGAGCCTGGTTGGTAGGGGGTGAGTAATCACTCTGTGATTCTCCTCATCTATGTCAGGGATATATGTATGCTGCTTCCTCAATAAATCTGCCCTTTATGAGTTGATTTTTCAGTGAAACTTTGGAAGGTGAAGAGAAAGTCTTCCTGGGCTTCCCAACAATGCATATATATATATATATATATATCTGAATATGACTTAGCCATAGGAAATTATGAAGGACAGAAGTGGGCAATTGCACGAGCAGGCATTTTTCAAAAGAAGGAATACAAATGGCCAATAAGCACATGACCAAACGCTCAACATCACTAATCATCAGGGAAATGTAATTTAAAACCACAATGAGATATCACCTTATCTCTATTAGAATAACCTTTATTAAAAAGTTCCAAAACAATAGATATTGGCTGTTGGCATGGATGCAGTGAAAGGAGAAACCTTGCACTCTATTACTGGGAATGTAAATTAGCACAACCTCTGTGCAGATCAGCACGAAGATTTCTCAAAGAACTAAAAGTGGACCTACCATTTGATCCTGCAATCCCACTACTGGATATCTAGCAAAAGGAAAATATAACATAATATCAACAAGATACCTGTACTTGTATGTGTATCCCAGAACAATTCACAATTGCAAAGATAGAGAATCAACTTTAGTGCCCATTGACTGATGAGTATATGTAGACCACAGAGTACCACTAGGTCATAAGAAGAAATGAAATATCTGTTGGAGCAATTTTTATGGCACTAGAGCCCATTTTCCTCAGTGAAATATATCAGGAACAGAAATATAAATGCTACATGTTCTCACTTATCAGGGGTAACCAAACTAAGGCCACACAAGGGCCACACAGAGTGCTAGAAAGGACACTGGAGACTCAGAAGGGAGACAAGTGATGCAGAGGGATAAAAAAGTACCCATGGTGCACTACTCCAGTGAAGTGTACACAAAAACCCAGACTCCACCACTGTACAATATATACATATAACAGAATTCAACTTATACTACTATTAAAATAAAAAAGAAAATAAAGTTAAAATAAAAAGAACGAAATCATGTCTTTTGTAGCAACATGAGTGGAACAGAGGTCATTATCTTAAGTGAAATAAGCCTGGTATAAAAATATAAAAATTCTGGGTAGATGCCTAGTAATGGGATTACAGGATCAAATGGGAAGTCTAACTTGAATTCTTTGAAGAAACAAAATCCTTTTACCATAAAGACATTTTCACTAGACTGTTTATCACAGCTCAATTTATGATCTCCAAAATTTGGAAATAGCCTAAATGCCCACCAACCCAGGAATGGATTAACAAGCTGTGGTATATGTATACAATGGAATAGCATGCAGCCATTATAAGATGGAGACTTTACATCTTTTGTATTAACCTAGATGGAGCTAGAACATATTCTTCTTAGTAAAGCATCACAATAATGGAGAAGCAAGAATCCAATGTACTCAATTCTAATATGATGGCAGGAGATGAGCTAATATAAGGGGCTAACGGGGGAATGAGGGACTGGGGGATGGGGGGTCATAGTGTATGGCATACCTCTTGTGGTCAGGACACAATTATAAGAGGGACTTTATCTAACAAATGCAATCAGTGTAACCTAATTCATTGTACCCTCAACGAATCCCAAACAATAAAAAAATACAAAAATTCATGTTCTCACTTATATATAGAAGCTAAAAAATATGATCACATGGAAGTAGAGCATGGAAAGATAAACAACAGAGAATGGAAAGGGTGAATGTGGGGGCAGGGAGGAGGATGAAGAAAACTGGCTTAAATAGTATTAGAATACAGTGAGATAGATGAAATAAATTCAGTGTTTTATAGCAGAGGAAGGTGACTATGCTTAACAAACATGCATTTTACTCAGATGATAGACTCTTTGATATGCATTATACATACGTAACAAAATTCCTCATGTAACCCATAAATTTGTGTTTGTTCTAAAGACTGAATATTTCATCATTTCTATAGACCACATTTTGCCTATCTATTTAGCCATAGCTGGACATTTAGGCTGTTCCCACCTTTGGCTATGGTGAATGATGCTTCGGTGAACACTGGCCTATGGATGTATCTCTTAAAATCCGTGCCTTTATTTCTTTGGATATATTACCTAAAGTGGAACCACTAGATCAAATGATAATTCTATGTTGGATTTTTTAGACTGTACCATACTATTAAGATTTGTGTTATGTCTCTTCATCTAAAATATCTAAGAGTTTGTCTCTTGGAAACTAAACAATCCTCAGTGAAGGAACCAATGCAATGGTGGTATCTGAAATCTTTGCATTCAATTGTACAGATGGCAGACAAAGGACCTAATGCGATGTTTGACTGATAAGGAATCTCTGCTGCATAAATAGCAACAAAGCTCTTCTTAAATATCAATTGTTAATTAAACATTTCCTGTTTCCTGAGGAAGGAAAGAAAGGATAAGTTACGAGGCTGTTTGTAGCCCTCTGAACTGAACATAGTAGTGACAAGGATAGAAGGCTGCCAATTAGAAGGAGAAATAATTGAGAAGAAAAGTTGGAAAAATTAATATCTTTGATGTAGCACAGATATTGATTAAAGAAACAAAATTTTGAGGTAAATTCTTGGATTCAAATGCTGATTTCATCATTAACAACTAGGTGGCCACAGGCAAATAACTTAAATATACTGTGTCGCATTCATTTCAGTTATAAAATGAAAACAATAAGTGGTGGTGCCTGTGGCTCAAAGGAGTAGGGTGCCCCTTATGCCAGAGGTGGTGGGTTCAAACCCAGCCCCAGCCAAAAACTGCAAAAAAAAAAAAAAAAAAAATATATATATATATATAATAAAATGAAAACAATAATAGTACCTATTTCACTGGTACTTTATAAGAATTACTTAAGTTAAAATGTAATTCTCATGGAGTGGTGGAATATAGAAAGAATTGTACAAATATTTGTTAAGTACATTTAAAAGAAAAAGACATGCATATTGCTTCCCAGGTTTATGGTAAGATGATTCTTTGGTACTATTTATTACAATTAAAAATGAAAAAGGAATATACATGGGGAGCATGTTGAATTTTAAATCTGAATGTAAGATACATAACTTGAAGTTTTAAGTGAAAATTAGAATATATAAATATGGAACTCAGAGATCAGACCTGGAGTCAAAACCTAAACATCCATCAATGAGTAGATTGTGTGTGATAATCTAGAGTGAGAAAGTAAATGACAAAGAGGGCCTAGGAGTGAGATCCTAATCAATCCAAAACTTCATAAAGCCACAAATAGCTTTAACCCAACAAAATGCTGATGGCTCTCTGAAGTTCAAAGCCTTCAGTAGTTACTTGCACTCAAAGATACTCTTTAAGAAATGGCTATCATTTAAATAATTTTATATGGTGTTTGTTCTAAAGACTGAATATTTCATTATATATATATATATATATATGGTTTCCCATTAAGGAAACTGGCATTGTACTAGGGTTTACACTAAATATGAATGTAAGTCAACATAAGGTAAAGTAGTGGAACTGTCCTTACCAATTTTATAAAATAAATCCTTGAAAGAATATTTGCTTACCCGTAAGGAAGTCAGAAAAGGCTCCTAGGCCATAAGCAAGAGCTCTTTGGCAGATCTAAAGATGGAATATACCAAAAGTAAGTTTTCAGTGGCTACATAAATAGTAAAACTTGTATTTTGGCATAAGAATGCTTAGCCATCTTCTCTCCACATAATATACTCAGACTTGTGAAGTCATCCTGCTACATTAAGTTGAAAAACAACACTGGAGTCAGCTGTTTGCCTCCGAACTTGCCAGCGAAGAGTATATACGTGGGCTTGAGAGTTAATTTTTGCCTACAGGTTAATACCGTTCTGTGAAAAGAACGGTATAAGGAAAGTGACCATGTATGGAATAAACCGTCTTTTCCAGTATAAAAGCTTCATGTGATCACACAACAAAGAAGGAACAATTGGCCAAAGTGGAGTCAAACATATAATGGGGACCCCCAGACATTCTGGCATGGCCACCGTCTCTTGGAAAACTGAAAGAGTCTCAAAATTTGAGAAAGCTGTTGAAGAAAAACAAAGCTAAATCTATAGTCAACATTTCATTAGTATAGATTTCATGTGGTATAACATAGTGTGGACTATTTAGATTAGAATAAGCATTAAGTGTCACTTAAAAATTCAATGACAATATGCACTTCACAAATTATCAGGTGGATATAATATCACAAATCAATCTGATAATATTAGTGAGTGGATATGGCATAATAGTTAAGAAGAATAATTCTGGAGTAATTCAGATAAAAGTTCCATTTCTCAGTTTCTTAACTCAATCACCACCTCACCATCTGCAGCCTCTTTTATCCCTCTAAATTTGTTTCCTCTTTTGAAGAAAGCCCATTTCATTAGAATTTTATGAGGGTAAATGAAAGAATGAATGTTACACAAATATTTCCATCCTTACCTATTTTATTCAGATAATGGCCCCCAAAGATGTCCCTGTCCTAATCTCTAAATCCTGTGATTAACATGCTAACTTATAATAACTCCTTAATAAATTAGGTATTATTGAAAACAATACATGCTCAGTGCTATATGAGACAAGGGATATATTCTTTTATTTTTATTTATTTATTTATTTATTTTTGTTGCAGTTGGCCGGGGCTGGGTTTGAACCCACTACCCTCGGTATATGGGGCTGGCACCCTACTTGGTGAGCCACAGGAGCCACCCAGGATGTATTTTTTTAATGGAAAGGATTATTTTTATTTTTAACTAAATGCTATAAAATGTTTGAAAATATAAAATTATATATAATGAAAAGTAAACTGTCGTTTTGATTCCAGATCCATGGCCTACCGTTCCAGACCCATGCTTTCATAACAGATTAATGTGTATGTTTTCAGAAATGTTTCTGTGTAAAACTATTTAGAACACTTATTTTCATGCTCTATTAATTTTAAGTTTTATTGTATAGATTTTTCTAGTTATCTATTCTTATTATATTTTGTTCATTGCTGCTATTTGTGTTTGAAATTTCTGTTTCTTCATTTGTGATTTCTAAATATCCCTAATGAAATGACCCTTTATCATTGTGAAATTACTTTTAAAATTTCTTTGTTAATACTCCCCCTGAAATGGAGTTAACTTTGACATTATTATAGAGACTCCAGCTCTGTTATTATGTGTATTTACAAAATGCATATTATTTTCATCTTATTACTTTTAACCTTTCTATGCTTTTAAGTTTAGTGTGTGTCTCTTTTACACAGTATATAGTTGGGTCACTCTTTGTTTAATATTATGATAATCTTTATTTTTTAAGATGGTTGAATCCATTTAAGATCAACACAATTTTTATGTGTGCTATTTCAGATTAATATGAAAGTACAAAAGATTAGGTTACATTGTTTGCTGTTGTTAGGTCAAGTTCAAGTTGTAGTTGAGCCCTTCACTCAGGTGGTGTGCTGTACACCCTTACATTGTGCCCATTAGGTGAGAACTGATCAATCTCTCTCTGTCTTCCCCTCTCCCTTTTCTCTTCTTCCCCCTTCTTAAATTTAACTGCGTTTTTCTCTCACATGGGTGTGTAGTTGTTTATCTGTTGGTTTTTAGTGTTGAGTACATTGAATACTTGCTTTTCCATTCTTGTGATACTTTACTAAGAAAAATGTTCTTCAACTTCATCCATCTGGGTAAATGAAAAGATATAATGCCTCAATCTTTTTTATATGACTGAATAGTATTCCATGGTATACATATACCACAGTTTATTAAAACATTCATGGGATTATGGAAACTTGGGTTATTTCTACATCTTGGAGATTGTGAGTTGAGCTGCAAAGAACATTCTACTGCCAATGTCCTTATGGTAAAATGATTTTTTTCCTTCTGGATAGATACCTAGTAATGGCATTGTGGGATCAGATGGAAGGTTAATTTTAGCTCTTTGAGGATTCTTTACACTTCTTTCTATAGGGGCTGTATTAGTTTGTAACCCTACCGCCATTGTAAAAATATTTCCTTTTCTCTACATCCACACTAGCATCTGCAGTTTGGGATTTTATGATGTGTACTTTATGAAATGTTTTAAGGTTCTGAATTAGAGAAAGCAATTTGCTTTTTGGATGGTGCATTTACAAAATCAGTGTTTTAATAAAAAAAAGTGTGATTTTCTGTGTTCCTTTAAATTATTGATTTTGTTCTGGTAATACTTAATCTACTGTCATATCACCTTGATTTTACTCAGTTTTGAATTTCACGTTTTTTTTTTTTTTATAGCATGGTTCTACAACTAAGCAGCCCAACTACAAAATTCTTTCCAATATTGTGTGTCTTCTGTGAAGTCCTGATTCAAATGACTAAGGTGTTCAGCAAAACAGTCTGGTATATCATACCAGTGTACCTTTCAGCACTGTGAAACTTAGATAAAAGCTGCTCTATACTTTTTCTAAGCGAAGATTTGTATTAGTAGACTCTTACCCTGGGCATGTAGTTCAGTAATCAGCCAAAGATGTAAAAGGAACTCTAAGCAAAATCCTGGAACTTCTTTTTTCGATACCTTGCATCAGCAGTTATAGTCACTTCATCACTGTGAATCTTTTTTCTGCTTCCTGAGTGCCATGAGACTACTAAGCTTAGGTTCTACCCCTCTTTATAGTTTGGAACTATGATGAGGAAAGTTACTTCAGGCAGAAACTGATGTAGTTATCAAGTCCTCCTATAATATTTATTATAGCACTGTACTGTCTATTTAATTTCTAAACACTGTTGCTTTTGTCTAATTCTACAGAGATTTACAGCAGGAAATCTATTCAATAGCAGTCTGTCATTGACAGAAATGGAAATGTTATACTTATGTGATAGGATTAGAAATATACACAAGTATAATATAATTATGAATTTTATATATTTGTGTATATAATCAATTCACATTATTCACTGCAGAAATTATTCTTTCTTTTCTGAATATGAGCTGGAAATTAAAAAAAAAAACAAACAACTAGTTATTGTCTAAAAGAATAATACCAGAATTGTAAAAGAGGGAAAAAAGAGATTAAAAAACCACTTCACAATGGAACAAGCTTAGGTTCTTCTTAACTGTGGTAATTTTTATTAATATGATTAAATGTGAAATCAAAGCAAAGTAATAACTCTTAGCATTTCACATGCTTTTGCTAATTCTCATACACTGACCACGGGTAATGTGCTGTTTGTTGGTTGTTTCCATTTTTGTAAAAGTCTGAGTTGTAAATGCATTCTGTTTTCAACTATCTGCCAAGAACATAAATAGTTGAGCTTTAAAATGACACCCAGCTACATCTCTATTTGTCTGAATAAATGTCTGTGTGTGATATGTTTATAACTGTTGCAACACTCCTTTTCTTCACCCTGCCAGTTCTGTGGAGATATGGTATATCACTATATGAAATTCAATGCGTGTTCAACACTTTGTGCTAAGGCATTTCTGCTTCAAAATGTTTAAAAATTTGATCCTCTGCTGCATCTATTGAATCAACTGTAACCAACATTACATGTTACACAGAACTTTATATAGCTAAAGGAAAGATAGGCATAGGGTTTTCAAAAGACTTAAATGTGCTCAAACATAAATGTGTTTGTATTCTCTAAGCTAAATGCAGTGGGTAAAAGGCCAAATAACGTGTATGTGAATAAAGTAAAATACAGTACACAAACAGGGTTGGTAAATATAAACCAATAATTACCAAGTTGGCTCACGGAAAACAATTTTATATTATAGATGACAGAGATTAAACTTAATAGTAGTTAAAAATTAAAATGTCCTTTAGTTTTATAAGGTAAAAATTAATACACACATATTATTTTTTCCTCTTCTTTGCTTTAAGATGATAAAAAATAATGTGGTTTGGAGTCTGTTTCAATTTTCTGAATGTGGCTATCAAATTTTCAAAGCACCATTTATTGAATAGGGATTCTTTCCCCAGTGTATATTGTTGTTTGCTATGACAAAGATTGGATGGCAATATGTGGATGGATTTATATCTGGATTTTCTCTTGTGTTCCATTGGTTCTATGTCTCTATTTTTGTGGCAGTCCATGCTTTTTTGGTTACTATAGCTTTATAGTATAGCTTAAAATCTGGTAATGCCGTGCTTCCAGATTTGTCCATTTTGCTCAAGGTTACTTTGGTATTTAGGTTCTTTGGAGATTTCAAAGAAAGAACAGCATTAGTTTTTCTAGATCTATGAAAAATGATGTTGATATTTTGATAGGAATTGGATTGAATCTGTAGATCTATCAATGATAAGATTTTTCCATTTGTTTACATCATTTGCAATTTATTTCTTCAGTGTTTCATAGTTCTCTCTACAGATATATTTCACCCTTAGTAAAATATGTTCCTAGGTATGTTATTTTATTTTCAGTTATTGTGAAAGTAATTGAGGTTTTGAGTTGATTCTCGGCTTGACTGTTGTTGATGTATAGGAGTGCTTGTTCTGGATACATTATTTTGTATCCTGAGATTTTGCTGACTTTATTTATCAACTCTAGTGGTCACTTGGAAGAGTCTTTTGTGTTTTCTAGTTATAAGATCATATCATCAGAAAAGAATGATTGTTTGACCTTCTCTTCCTCTCTTTGAATACCATTAACTTCCTTCTCTTGCATGTTTGATATGTCTAAGACTTCCAGCACTATGTTGAATAAAATGGTGACAAACAACCTATTCTTGTTTTGTTCCAGTTCTAATATGCTTTCAGCTTTGCCTCATTCAATACGATGTTGGCTGGGAGTTTATAAATGGATGGCATTTATAATTTTTAAATAAGTTTCAGCTATGCATATTTAGAGTCTTTATCATAGAAGGGTGCTTAATTTTGTCAAATGCTTTTTCTTTGTCTATTGAGATGATCATATGATCTTTGTTTTCGGTTCTGCTTATGAGGTGAATCACATTTATGGATTTGTAAATGTTGAATCATCCTTTCATCCTGAGATGAAGTCCACTTGGTTGTGATGGATTATTTTTTTGATGTACTGCTGAATTGGGTTTGTTAGAGTTTTGCTAAGAATTTTTATTTATGTATTCATAAGGAATATTTATCTATAGTTTTAGTTTTTGTTGTGCCCTTTCCTGATTGTGGTGTCAAGGCAATACTGTTTCATAGGATAAGTTGGGAGAATTCCTTCCTTCTTGATGTTATGAAATAATTTTTGCATTATGGGCACTGATTCTTCTATGTAGGTTGATAAAATTCAGTTGTAAAACAATTCAGTCTGGGGTTTCTATTTGTTAGATGTTTTTCTTACTGTGCTCATTATTAGTCTATTCATGAGTTTTATTATTTCTTCCTCCTCCTCCTCCTCTTCTTCTTCTCCTCCTCCTCCTCCTCCTCCTTCACCTTGCCCTCCTTCTCCTTCTTCATTTTCTTTTTCCCTTTTCTTTTTTTGAGGCAGAGTCTCACTTTGTTGTCCCTAGTAGAGTGCTGTGGTGTCACAGTTCACAGTAACCTTAAACTCTTGGGCTCAAGTGATTTTCTTGCTTCAGCATCCCAAGAAGCTGGGACTATAGGCACCTGCCACAACCCCTGGCTATTTTTAGAGATGGGGTCTTGCTCTGGCTCAGGCTGGTCTTAAACTCCTGAGCTCAAACAATCCACCCACCTCAACCTCCCATAGTGCTAGGATTACAGGCATGAGCCACAGTACCTGAATAGAGTTTTATATCTTCCAGATTAAACCTTGGAAGGTTGTATATTTCCCGGAATTTGTCCATTTCCTCAACTTTCTCAAGTTTATGTGTATAAAGATATTTATAGTATTTACAGAAGATTTTTGAATTTCTGTGCTATCAGTTTTAATATCTCCCTTTTAATTTCTGATTGAGTTTATTTGGGTCCTTTCTTTTCTAATTATACTTAATCTTGCCAGGTTCTACCAATTTTGTTTATCTTTCTAACTTTTTGTTTCATTAATCTTCATATTTTTGTTTTTGATTTCACTTATTTCTACTTTAACGTTAATTACTTCTTTTGTTCTACTGGGCTTGGATTTGGTTTGCATTTTATTTTCTACTATTGAGACTATTCATGTGACTGGGAATTTGTGATCTTTCTATCTTTATTATGGGGTTATTTAATTAATCCAAGATGGATAATAGACTTAAGCCTAAGATATAAAACTATTAAAATTCTAGAAGAAAATGTTGGAGAAAATTTTCCAGATACTATCCTAGGGGAAAGAATTTATGAAGATGGCTCCAATGGCAATCACAGAAAAAAAAAAACAGTAATAAATAAATGGGACTTAATAAAATTCAATATTTTCTGCTAAGAAAATCATCAATAAAGAGGCAGCCTACAGAATGGGAGAAAATATTTGCCTTATATACATCTGATAAAGGGCTAATAACCAGAATCTACAATGACCTTGAGCAAATCAGCAAGAAAAAATTAAAGAACTCTATTAAAAATAGGCAAAGACAGGAACAGACACTTTTCAAAAGAAGACAGACCAATGCCAAAAAACATAGGAAAAAACACTCAAGATTACTAAACATCAGAGAAATGAAAATAAAAACCACAATAAGATATCATCCAACTCCAGTGAGAATGGCTTTTATCAAAAAGTCCAGAAAACAATGGATACTGTCATGTATGTGGTGAAAAGTGAACACTTACAGACTATTGGTGGGACTGCAAACTACTACACACTCTTTCAAAAATAGTATGGAGATTCCTCAAAACATTAACAGTAGACCTACCATTGTAACCACCAATCCCACTATCCCACTACTGTGAAGTTAGCTGCTGGAAAAAAGTCATTTGATCAAAAAGAAACTTATACTCAAATGTTTATTGGAGCACATAATTCATAATTGCAAAGATTGGGAATCAACCCAAGTGCCCATCAATTAATGAGTTGATTAGTAAAAATGGTATATGTATACTGTGGAGCTCTACTTAGCATTAAACAAGTGAATTAATTCCTTTTATAACAATCTGGAGATCATTACCTTGGTGAAGTATCATAAGAATAGAAAAGCAAACACCACATGTATTCACTATAGAATTGGAACTAACTGGACAGCACTCACTCATGCGCATAGAAGGAAGTAACATTCAACAGAAATCAAGCAGGTGGGAGGGGGAGAAAGGAAGGGGCGCAATCATACTTAATGGGTGCAGTGTACACTACCTGCATAAGGAGTACTTTAAAGCTTTGTCTCGAGCAGTACAAAAGCGACCCATGTAATCAGAACATTTGTACCCTTAAAATATTCTGAAATTTAAAAAAATGTGCAAACTTTCTCTGGAGGAACCCTTGTAAAAGTGGCAAGTTCACCTACTTCTGAAGTCAAGCCAAGGGTTGTTCTATTTATTAGAATCTGAAGTTTAAACTCATCAGAGAAAGTCTACCAAAAAAGTCTAATTTTAGTTAAAAAAAAATCATACCCAGAAAACAAATATTACCTGGGTGGGGGGGGAAATGGAATGGATTATCTTTTCTCATTCTTCATATTTATCGCCAATTAATTACATTAAAATTCCTCTTATTAATTTTTTTTGGGACAGAGTCTCACTATATCACCCTCCATTGAGTGCTGTGTTGTCATAGCTCACAGCAACCTCCAACTCTTGGGCTTAAGCAATTCTTTTGCCTAAGCTTCCCAAGTAGCTTGGACTACAGGTGTCTGCCACATCTGGCTATTTTTTTTAGCAAGATGTCATTGTTGTTTAGCAGGACGGGGTGCATACGAACCTGCAGGCCTCAGTGTATGTGGCTGGCACCATAACCACCATAACCACTGTGCTATGGGTGCCAAGCCAAAATTCTTCTTGTTATCTAAACTAGTGGTATAAAAATGAAAACACTAATCAATGTGTGTTCTAAATATTTGTTTTAACATAAACCACATTGTGGTGTGCATTATAGTTTGTTTGTTTGTTTTTCTTTAATTTTGTGTTTTTCCCCAAGTTCCGGCTAAGCCTTTTTCTTTTGGCAATAGCCTGTTGTTTAGAGTTCCATGCAGTATTTCTCACCTATAAAATAACATTATGAATATACCAAAACTTCCAATTTCTTTTCATTTTAGGTGGAGAAAAAAATTAGATCCAAAATCTATATTCTCAGTGTACATTTGACATAGACATTCATTATTGTTTTCTGTATTTTTTACCTAATGTAATAGTATTGATTTTAGAAATTGAACTTTGTTTTTCTAAACATTAGACCAAAATTTCATAGAAAAAACTATATTTCTCTGGTAATCATATATTCTTTGTTTATGTGATACTACATATTAATGAAAATTTAAAAACACCATAACATCTTATAAGCTAATTTGAGAATTCCTTTGAATTTTTTTTTTTTTTTTATTAACAGACCTCATCCTCCTCTGCTCCCCTGGCTGGAGTACAGTGGCTCACTCATAGTTCATATCTCCCTTGAATTCCTGGGTCCAGGAAATTCTCCCACCTCAGGCTCCTCAATAGCTGGCTCTACAGGTCTATGCCACCATAACTGGTTAATTTAATTTTTTATTTTCTTTTTTGATAAAATAGGGTCTTGCTATGACAACCGAGCTGGTCTCAAACTCGTGGTCTCAATGATCCACCACCTCCGTCTCTGAAATGCCTGAGCTTACAAGTATGAGCCACCAGGCCTAACCTCATCTGAATCTTGACAGGAATACCAACCAAGCAGAAGAAGCATAATCTTCACTCTTTCCAGGTGCTAGCCTCCTGTAAACTTTAGTTACCATGTTTTGTTGTAAGAATGAGGCTGCTAAGTTAGAGAGTCAATAATATGAAGGTTTATTAAGAAGGCTTCTAGTACACTTCTTCAATGTATATTTGATTTTACACATAAAAAGTCTTTAGAATTACACTATTAAGAAGGCTTCTAGCACACATACACAATGTGTTGTTAATTGTAAGTTTTATAAGGGCAGGAATCTTGATGCTTGTGTTCACCGTTCTATCTCCAGTGGGTAGTATTATGCCTTGCATGTAGTAAAAAATTGGTATACATTAAATAATGAAATGCCATTTGTACACTACCATACAAAAGACTGATAGCATATACAGTTCTGGAACATTATAGAACATCAAATAACTACTATGGAAACTGTCCCACTATCTAAGTTACAAAATTTAGATAATGATAACAATAACTACTAAAACAGGAATTATGGAATAAATATACTTGTACATTGTTTAAAGAAGTGTAAATTGACACATTAATTACATTAATTCAGAAGGACATGATTTTAGAATACTGTTTGTGCTCATAAGCCTCAAAAATAGTAACATAACCTTAATTCTTCAGATATAGATGTAAAGATTTATGTGTTAAAATACTGCATACATGTATATTCATGTTCAAAAATTGTAAGTTGCCTAAATATCCAAGAGAGAATTAAGAATAATGGGATATTATGTAGATATTTAAATAATGTTTCCATATATTACGTAATGACATGAAAATGCCAGAAATTGATAACTGAACTACATATTTACAAATCACACTTATAATAAAACATATTTACATATACACAATATAAGTATATCTTTAAAGGTGGTAAGTTTTCAGATATGCTTATTTTTTCTTTGTTCTTCCTATTTATTTCATAATGAGTATCCTGTTTGGAAATAAGGACAAATTGCCTTAAAAGACTTTAGTTTTAAATTCATATATACATTTTTTGTCCTTTAAAGCATTATAAGGAAACCAATTTAAACTAAACTGACTTGGAGGAGGATGTGAAGTTTCACACACATTAAAATGCTGGCCTAGCATGACTTTTGCTTAAATTTGGGGTGTCACATTTGATAAAATGTTAGCAGTAAAAAGAACATTAGTGATGCCCTAATTAAACCTCCATCTTTAGCAGTAAGTGGCTACGCACTATTTCCACATTAAGGTTCCCATGCAAATGTGTTTCAAAATTGGCACGTATTTGTACTTGTTTGGGAGAGGGGAACTGAAATGTAGAAAATAATGCAACTAACAGCCAATATTCTTCCCTTTAACAAGCATGTACATTTTATAATGTGACAGTAAAGTATATTTATTGGTCATGAGACCTTTACATTTAATTGCTCATGACAGTTTGACTATAGTTTCAAATAGAAAGTAATTTTTTTTCAAAGAAATTTAAAATGATGAAAAAACAAAATAACACCATTTCCCCCAAGATCAGCAGTTCTCAACCTGTGGGTCTTGACCCTTTTGTAACGATGAAAATACATACTGCGTATCAGATATTTACATTACGATTCATAATAGTAGCAAAATTACAGTTATGAAGTAGCAATGAAAATAATTTTATGCTTGGGGGTCACCACAACATGAGGAACTGTATTAAAGGGTCATGGCATTAGGAAGGTTGAGAACCACTGCCCTAGGTCATTTATTAAAGTTTTATCTTCTTTGGCTCTTTTTTTATATTATTATTGTTGGGATTCATTGAGGATACACAGAACCAGGTTACATTGATTGCTTTTGTTAGAAAAGGATACTCTTATAATTATTTCCTGCCCCCCAAAGGTGTACCCCACCCCTCTCTCTTTCCCTTTCTCAGCTCTCCCCATCCCCCACCCCTTACTATGTACTAGGACATTGATTGTCCTCATATCAGAACTGAGTACATAGTATTCTTATTTTTCCTTTCTTGTGATGCTTTACTAAGAAGAATGTGTTCCACTTCCATCCAGGTTAATACAAAAGATGTAAAGTCTCCATCTTTTTTAGTGTCTGAATAGTATTCCATGGTATGCATATACCATAACTTAATCCATCCTGGGTTGGTGGGCATTTAGGCTATTTCCAAATTTTCACAGTTGTAAATTGAGCTGCAAAAAATAGTCTAGTGCAAGTGTCCCTCTGGCAAAAGGATTTTTTTTTCTTCTGGGTAGATGCCCAGCAATGGGATTGCAGGATCAAATGGGAGGTCTAGTTTGAGTTCTTTGAGGGTTCTCCATACTTCCTTCCAGAAAGGTTGAATTAGTTTGCGGTCCCACAAGCAGTGTAAAAGTTTTCCCTTCTCTCCACATCCACTCCAGCATCTGTAGTTTTGAGACTTTGTGATGTGAGCCATGCTTGTCAGGGCCTGGGAATGGCCAGGTCTCAGCCAGGCTTAACTAGTTTCCGGATGCAGATGGCTGGCTAAGCTACCTTGCTCAGGAACAATTTCTCTTAGGTGCCTGAGGGCTATCTACTTTAGCAGGAGAGAGAGAGAGTCTTAGAGAGAGTAAAGCAGTCTTCTTAGAAAGACAGATCTTAGACTTCAGCAGAGCTAAGTGATCTTCCACAGAGAGATGCCGTGCTGGCATTCTGCAGGCAGGAGAGGAGACAGAATCAGAGTAAGCGGGTCTGTGACAGAATGTGCATGCTCCCAACTGCCTTCTCCTCCAGCCTAATATAAGGCTGATATCGTGCCTCTCAACACCACAGGTATAGAGACTGCCAATTCACCATTGCTTTCGTCTCGTGAGTGCTCATGCTTGTTAGGAGATCTAAATCCCTCTTCATACCCTTTTCACCAAGGTATTCCATTATTGAGCTATACATATATTTTTTATAACTCTCACTCCTCCTAGTCATAGGTTATATGGGCTGCTACAGATGCTCATTGGGTTTAGATGATATCTCAGGATGGTCTTGATTTGCATTTCGCTAATAATTAGGGATGCTGAACATTTTTTCAAATATTTGTTAGCCATTCATCTGTCTTCTTTAGAGAAGGTTCTATCCATTTCTCTTGCCAAGTGATCTAAAGGATTGCTGGCTATTTTTATGTTAATTTTAGTTCTCTGTGGATTCTAGTTATCAAGCTTTTGTCTGATTCTAAATATGCAAATATCCTTTCCCAGTGTGTAGGTCATCTATTTGACTCTTTTTATTTGAAGTATTTACTGTTAAGGACATTGTTTTCCTGTCTTTACAGTTAATCTATAAAAAGTTATCTTTTCTGCTTTGCCTTGGAGACATACTACCAGAAAATGAACTGTGGGCTTTCCGATTCACCTAGAAACACTCTGAAGGCTGTCCTCCATGCTTTCTTCTTTCCTTAAAAAGAAACATTATGAGTTATATTTAAATGGCAACAGAGTTACTAGATGGAAGGATGCTGAATCTATGAACCAGTTTTTGATAAGAGGTACCCAGGAGAGCTACATGATCAGGAATATCTACCTGGTACTTTGCATGAGAATTATCACAGAAGTTCTGAGACGGCTTATAACAGAACAGCAGCCAACATCAGTTTACTAACAAGAAAACAAATGTACTCAGAAATGGGCTGCTGCCATAACAAAAATCAGAACAAGTAACGTCATCTTAGTAGTAGATCAACAACTGGCAATAGAACAGCTAAGTCTGTTGGTCAGTTGGAGATTACCATGAAAACACATTTTAAAACCACATCCTGTGGCAGGGTAGAGAGCAGACCAAGGCATCCTGAGTTTTAGCTTAGAAAGTAGATACTCATATTATGTGTTATTGTTGTTGATGCTACAGAATTATAAGAAAGAGAGAAGCTCTGAAAATCACTGGCAGGCTTACAGTATATATAATAAGGAATAAGAAATTCAGAGAAATAATTGGGTATGCGGTAGGATCAAAAGCCTTTCAATAACCAAGATTCAGGCATCTCTCTCCTGAACAGTGACTCATGTTTCTGCCAAAGATCACAGGAAGGGTGTGTTCTGTCCCTTCAAGTTTCACAGACACAAACTGATCAACCTTTAAGTCTAGAGGGAGGCATGACAGCGAGGTAGCAAAGAAATGAAACACAGTTGAGAACAATGTCTGTTGGTTTGTGCTACTTGTACCAGAAACTCACTGTCAAGTTAGAAGATTCATATTGTGAAAAGCACAAATCAAGATTAAAAAGTTTTTGACTCTGCAATACTTGAAATAACTCTTGGACACTAATATAAACATGAGATGTGTTTTGTAAATTGGACAGTCATGATATAAATATTTCTCAATGCCTATTTTAGGTAAGGCCATAGGGATAAGAAGAAATAACATTCACTTAATTTGGTTTTCTTCACAAGAGAGTTCCTCCCAGAGAATATAGTCAGGTCTAAATTATGACCTTTCTTTTCTCTCCAGGAAATGGTACTTCAAAATATCTCCCTGGATTCTAAAAATAATGACATCTATGTACATTCTATTTTTCCATTTTTCAAATGAGCATTGCCAGGATTATTTCATCTCTGTTATACCATTTGTACATGAAGGATTGGGGGCAGAATACATGGATTTTTAATGTATAGATTTTAGAAGCTTGATTCTGGTTCTATGTATAGGCCTGATGAAGACTAGTATCATCCTCCAAAGATTCGAGATCATAAATTGGATGTCATGATTGAATGAGATTTTGGTTTGTTTCATTTGGAAAGGTGGGAAATATGGAAGATAGTTTTAAAGGAATATCTGGAAATTGGCAGGATAGATTATTAAAAATGAACTTCTATATTCTTATCAAACCATTTCCATTTCCTTCTGGACTCATAGCTAAAGCCATGATTTTTAGTCCCCATTTTACTAAGCTTGAGATCCAATGACTCACTTGTGTCCATAAATCCCCTGTTTATATCTCCACATTTACTCAACTTTTTTTTTTTTTTTGAGACAGAGTCTCACTGTTTGCCCTGCATAGAGTGCCATGGCATCATAGCTCATAGCAACCTCAGTCTCTTGGGCTGAAGCGATCCTCTTGCCCTGTAGGCACCCAGCACAGTGCCTGGCTATTTTTGGAGATGGGGTTTCACTCTTGCTCAGCTTGTCTTGAACTCCTGAGCTCAGGTGATCCAGAGTGCTGGGATTATAGGTGTGAGCCACCATGCCTAGCATCACTCAACTCTTTAAGATAAGGATGGAGGTATTAGAAGATAGTAGGAGTTTTTCCATTTTTCAAATGAGCATTGCCAGCATTATTACATCTCTGTTATACCATTTGTACATGAAGGATTGGGGGCAGAATACATGGATTTTTAATGTATAGATTTTAGAAGCTTGAATCTGGTTCTATGTATGGACCTAATATGTACGGATAGTAGAAGATAGTAGGAGTAATGGTTTATAGGCTAATCACTTAGGATGGAATTGGTAACAGATAAACTTTACTTGTATGGATATTAAGCTACTGAAATTTATGGATTTGCTTTTACTTTTGTTGTTTCATCAATATGCATTAATAACCCTAATATTGACCCATTTTAGCAAAAAATATTTGTAATGAAAATTATAATCTTAAAATGAACAATTAGGATATACTTTTAAAAATATATTCTCTAGAACCATAACTATAAAAATATATTTTCACAGAACTATAACTCTCAACATATTACAAAAAAGTTTGATTTTTTTGCTAAGTTTTATGCAAAGACTTCAATCAACACAATTTTTCACTGTCTGTTATTTAAAAAGCAAGACAACAATTTCTATGAGTATACTGGGGGCAGGGAAAAGGGTTGGATATGGACAAGAAAATAGATATTGCTAGTTTGGTAATATATTCCTAATAAAATATTGAGTCATAGCAAGTCTTCTAAGTCCTTTTCCTACTAAATTTGACTTAATTATTACGGGATAAAGAACCAGTCATTCCAGGAAAATATTTTGGCTTTCAATTTATCAGTATTTTTTGGATATTTTACTTTTTCCTAGTTTCTAAAATAATAAGAATACAGGTCAGATCTGTGTGTGGGAACATGCAGGCAGCCATGATCATGGCTCCAGGCCGAACTCCCCTGTGGGAGTAACCACATGTAAAATACTGAAACTTGCCCTGTACCTTTTGTCACTTATACCAGTTGATTCAAAATGGATAAAGATCGGGGCGGCGTCTGTGGCACAAAGGAGTAAGGCACGGGACCCATATGCCAGAGGTGGCCGGTTCAAACCCAGCCCGAGCCAAAAAAAAAAAAAAAAAAAAAATCTCAAAATGGATAAAGATCTAAATTTAAGCCATGAAATAATAAAAATCCTGGAAAAAAATGTGGGAAAAATTCTTGAAGATATCAGCCTGGAGAAAGATTTTATGAAGAAGACTTTTGTAGCATTTGTAACAAAACAAAAATTAACAAATGGGACTTAATTAAACCAAAATGTATTGGTGGGTGCCTGTGGTCCCAGCTATTCAAGACCCTGAGGCAAGAGAATTGCCTAAGCCCAAGAGCTGGAGGTTGCTGTGAGCTGTGACAGCATAGCACTCTGCCAAGGGCAACAAGGTGAGACTCTATCTCAAAAAAAGAAAAAAATAAATAAAGACACAACAATCAAAGCAAATAGACTACTAGTTGATCACTAAGATCTATAGAAAAACTCAAATTAATCAACAAAAAAAGAGCAAACAATACCATCTTTCCCTGGGCAAGAGACATGAACAGAACCTTCTCTGAGGAAGACAGGTGACTAACAAACATATGAAAAAAATGCTCATCATCCCTAATCATCAGAGAAATGCAAATAAAAACCACCCTGAGATATTACCTAACCCCAGTGACAGTGGACCACATCACAAAGTCTCAAAGTTGTAGATGCTGATGTAGATGTAGCGATAGGGAATACTTTTAGACTGTTGGTGGGACTGAATTAATACATCCATTTTGGAAAGAAGTATGGAGAATCCTCAAAGAACCCAAATTAGAGCTCCCATTTGACCTCACATTCCCCCTACTAGGCATCTACCCAGAAGAAAAAAAAATCATTTATATCATAAGGACAAATGCACTAGATTGTTTATCACAGCTCAATTTACAATCACTAAGATGTGGAAACAACTTAAATGCTCAGGAATGAATTAAAATAATAGGATTACAAAATTAATTTCAACACTAGGAACTCCATCTTCCCCTTGAAGAAGTCTGAATTCTGAAGCATTTCCTATTCCATGTTTTGTCTTTTCTTTTTGGCAATTTGTCAAACATTCTTACTTGCTTAGCCAAATTTTCAAAAGCTATGCCATTATAGTGTATTTGTAGTTCACTAAATCTATAACCAGTATGCTTATTGTCTCACTCTTCTTTAATTGTTCTGCTCTAATTCCTGGCAATATAGCCTTCCACTATGCTGTGTTAACTATGCCAGTGTAGACACAGACCATGAAGAATACTATAGGATAGGTTCAGTGGCTGATGCCTATAATCTCAGCAATTTGGGAGGCTGAGGCAGGAGGGGGGCTTAAGGCTCAGAGTTTAACCAAGATCTGAAGATATGTCTGGGAAATATAATAAGACTTCCTCTCAAAAACTAACAAACAAACAAACAAACAAACCTTCCCTCCCCCACCCTCCAAAATCCCACAATACCTTTTCAGTCCAAGTGTATCTTAAACTTTTATGGAAACTATTAAACTTAGCAGCCACTGGCAACTCAAATTGCCACAGGAGTTGAAACTGAGCCTCCTTTCCTATTCTTCTCCTGGCTCATCTCTAATTCAATTCTCTTGTATTTTTATCTGTACCTTCCTTTCATTTTCTACCATGGGGGAAAGGTTTTTCACACTCATTAAAGCTGTTTTTTCTTCACAAGTCTTTGTTGTTGTTGTTGTTTATCACTTTTCCTATTCCAGAACTTTGTTTCTAAATTTATTATCTTCCTGTCTAGCACCACATGCCTCTGCATACAAATAGACACAGAGCTTGACTAGCCTACAAAACCAAAGAAAAGGTGCACACAGTCCTTCATTTGGCTCTGTCGCACTTCCTCACAGACAGTCCGAACGTCTCCTTTCTACAAGTGCACATAACTATAAAATTGTAAAGAATGACAAATATTCGATAACGTTTTATTACCTCTGGTGTGACTCAACCATATGTTGGGGAAAAGCTTTAATACTTTCAATTTCTAACTGGTTTTAAGCCTGTGACTGTGATTAATCTCTTGTCCCAATTTGAGCAGATTATTTCTCTTCCCATTTTACAGACAAAAATATTTACTTTTAAGAACTCTCTCACCTTATTACTTCCACATTTGCAAAATTACCTGCATTTGCAACCATCTTTGTCTCCTCTTTTTGTTACAATACAAGATACAACTCTATTTTCTTATGCTTCAGGAAAAATTTCTACTTGGGCTAAGGGTCTTAATCCCTCTCATTCTATGTATTCATACTAGGTAAGATTTCAGTAAACTCTAATCTATACTGTATTTAAAACAAAACAACAATAGAAGTATATTAAGAGTTTCCTCAGATCCCACACTCTCATTTCTCTACAAAAGATACCATTTCCCCTTTGATGTTTCCACATAGGTTTTTATTGTTTCATTTACAAGTTTTCTCTTGCATTTAGGGTTCCATTTAGACTTTTGCAGGCTTTCTTTCTGCCTTTTACCAAGGAACAGTAATATTTTTTATTCTATCACACACACTTCTCTTCACTCTCTTAGCACTCCCTGGTTAATGTTGTCCATTTATATATCCAGATATATATTATTTCATTCAGTAAATGTGTATTGATAGCAAATATATGGGGTGAAATGTATAAGAAGGGAAGTAGAATTATTCATAAAGAACATCATTTCTGAAAGAGCAGTTTGGAGGAGAAACTAAAGCAGACATAAGCTTCATGTATTACAGGTGGAAAGAAACCCAGCATGGCTTGGCCTTAATGATGGACGTTAAGAATAGTACATAGTGATCTCAGAAATCTAGACAGCTGTCAGATCTTAGAGAAGGAATTTGTAGAACTCTAAGTAAGAAACAATGGCGCTTAAACCTGAAAATATTTCTAGCTGTATGTCAGACTTACTCCCTGACTCATGTATTCAACTGCTTAAAGGATATCTCATTGGCTAATATTCAAATGAACTCAACCAGTATGAAACTAAACTCAGCATGTTTAATTCCAAAACATGCTCCTTTCTCTCTGCCCTACCTGAGAACATGAAACCTGTCTAAGCCACAAACCTTGGAGTTTTCCATCCTCTTCTCCTACTGTTTGCCTACCATCCCCATAACACCAAACCAAACACAAATGCTATCAGTGATGTCTCGTAGGTGTTTTTGTCCACTTCTCCACCTCTTTGTTCCTTCTCCAACAATACTTGTCACAAAAATCTTCCTCAATCATTCCAAAGTTTCCCTATTGGCTTTGCTCACTTCAAACCAAGTTAACACATTGGAAGGACAAATATCCATGATTTAAAACATATCATGAGCCTATAATAAGTCCATTGATTAAAATTTTTTAACAATTTGCTACCTTGTTCAGGCTTTTATCCACAACATATTTCAGTTCCCTAAAAAAAAAAAAAAAATTGTAAATAATTTATTTAAAGAGTGTGTAAATATGTATTTAAACAAATTTAAATAATTTATTTAAATCGTTAATAATTTATTTAATTTTTCTTACATTATTTATATAATTTATTTAAATAGTGTGTGTGTATATGTGTATGTATCCACTATTACACATGGATCTCTTGTTCTAGCCATAGAACCTTAAAATACCATAAAATACCTTAAAACTCATCTTCTAAAATTATATTTTCAAAAATTTTTTATTTTATATTATTTCATAAAAGTAACAGCCCAGGGTTGAAATACTTCCTTATAAGGAAGTTAGATGAAGACAAATCGAAGTGGTAGATACCTAGTATTCTATGGAGAAAGAAAATATTTCCCAAAAGAGGAAAGCAAAGGTTAAATCTGCAGTGAAAAACCCTACAGACAATATGACACTAATGAAATAAGGAGAAAAGTTATACACAGAGAATGTAAGTAATATTCTATTTCACCATTGATAAGGTGACAGGATTGTGAATCTTACAAAAAACCCTGAGAGTATTTAAGAGTGATGATAAGAGATTATAAATATTTAAGAATTATGATGACTATGCCCTAGAGAGTTTTTAGTCCTTTAGAAAAAGAAA
Source organism: Otolemur garnettii (assembly GCF_000181295.1). Classification (NCBI taxonomy): domain Eukaryota; kingdom Metazoa; phylum Chordata; class Mammalia; order Primates; family Galagidae; genus Otolemur; species Otolemur garnettii. The sequence continues at coordinate 32,644,025 of NW_003852402.1, read as the reverse complement.
ATGTGGAGGAGGAAATAAGGCATATAGCTCAATCTTTGCAACATCTTAATATTGTGTTTTTGCATTTTACAGGATATATGTGTGAAGGCATAGTTTATATACATACATAAATTGTTATTACCAAAAAAAAATCCTTAAACACATTTGATATAAATTTTAACCTCATCAACATAATATTTTATTTAAATGGCATTTGTTTGAGTGTGTGTTTCTTTGAGGAATGGTTTGGAAGCCAGGGGCAGAAGGGTCAAGAAGTAAAATCTGAGGGTGTAGACTCACCAAATTCCTAGCTGACTAATGATGCACGTCTTTGTGGGAGAGAGAAGGGATTTCAATGACTAGTGCTCAGAAACCAAGAGGGGCTATTCTTAAAAGACAGAGTTGATCCTAATAATGTTTGAGAATTATACTTTTAACTATGTTCTCTACCTTACACACAGATCACCAGGTTTATGAAAATCAAATTTAATTTTAACAAAAGAATAACAAAGAGACAGGATTGCTTACCTTATCTATTTATATATGCTGTGAAACTAGATTAATACAAAAATTATGCCATTAACACACATAGATGGCACAACATAGATCAAGTGAATATTAGAGCCACATACATGATAACCACAGCACCAAAAATCAGCAGAGAAACAATGGACTTCAAGTAAGTTAGGAAAAAAGTGGTCCACTATGTGATGAAAAATAGAAAGTTAAATATGGGAGGGGTATAAATAATAGGTAGATAAATAGGTGCACGCATACGTATATACCGAAACACATACATACAAGTAATAGAAGTGAGGGTAGGGCAGTCTTTGTGGTTCTGGCTTGGAGAAAAACTTAAATAAAAGCCTAAGAGAGTAAAAAGCCAAAGCTAAAGAAACAAATACAGATGGGATGAGCATTATCAAATTAATGATTTCTAGTCAACGGGAGACAGCATTGTACAAACATACTTGCCACATAAAAACTGGTAAAAGCCTAATATCTAGAACATTTGATTATCTCCAACGAGTGAAGCAGATAAAGGGAAGGAAGCTAATACAAATGGATGAGAGCTATTAGGAAATTCACCGAAAAGGTAACTTAGGAGAAAAACGCCTTCCTAATCAGAAAAATGAAAAAGCTTAATAGAATCACATATTGCAAGGATGTAAAGAAATGGGAATTTTCATGCATTGCCAGTGGGTGTGTAGCCTGGTGAAATTAGGTTTCAGCGTGCAAACTCTAAAACCTATATGTTCTGGCCGATTTTCAAGAAGAGATAAATAATAGACACAGAAATACAAAAGGTTAAACATATAAAATACTCAAATTTATTAGTCATGGAGAACAGAAATATGGTACAGAGATCATTTCATGCAGCAGATCATCAAATATTATAAAAGAGGATAATTTTAAATGCTTATATGTTTCTGACGAGATGACAACTTATACATAGCCTTAGGAGTTGTGTAAACTTGCTGCAAACTTTCTGAAAACCAACTCAATATTATACATCAAGGGCTTTAAATTATTCATAATTTATGACCTAGAAATTATACTTCTCGAATTCTATCATAATGACAAAATCAAAGCATGTATAAATAAATTTTTTGCAGCATTGTTTATTAATGTAAATACTGGAACAAATTTAAACCTCAATATGGCAAAGCTTCAAAAATTAAGCATTGTCTATCAGATGCACCTGTGAAAATTATTTTGGGTACATTGTAATGAATTGAGAAAATCCTTTTATTAAGGGAGAAAAATACATAATAAGAAACCCTATTAGGTTGAAGAGAAACAAAATAAATAGCAATAGTGTGCATGTTCTTATAGTCAACCAATAGAGTGTCAGCAAGAAATGAGGATGTTGTATTTTACCTCTAAATACTCAACACTTAGTGTAGCAGTTGGTACCTAGTAGCCACTCAAGAAACAGTTGCTAAAAGAATAAAATTGATTTGGATTTTATTTGTTTGTATTTTCTATACTTTTCAATAATCTTGAATTCCTTACCAATGAGCACATATTCTTTTTATAATCACATATAGAGATACATGGTATATGTGTGTGTGTGTGTGTGTGTGTGTGTGTGTATGATTTTGTATATACATGCCTATTTAGTCCAAGTTTTACAGGGAGTCGTGATATAAACCTGGGACTAAATATGTTCTTTAGGTTCTTTGCTTTTCTCTTCTGGGGGGTAGTTGAAGAATCAGAAAATTTATAAATGATTCTGATTTTTGCCAATATATTTTTACCTAAGAAGTCTCCCCAACATTAGTAAATAAATATGTCAACTAGAATTTAGAAATGAACAGAATTGTGTTTATTTTTTAGGCTAGGTGAATAGGGACAAGTCATTTTCAATATTTTATTAAGTCCCTTTCTCTTTTGAATTTTCAGTAATTTTTAACCCTCTTCCAATATTAAATTTTAGATTCCACCAAACTTTTAAAAGCTTGATACTCATACCTCAAATAACAAAAATAGATCATAGATAAGGTAAACGTTTTCGAACTTACAACAGGACTGTTTTTTATTTAACAAATCACACAATGATGTAAAAGTATTTGCTTTGGGACAATACTAGCAAATTACATTTTTCATATTGAGCTATAATTACATAAAGGAGTACATTTCTCTCCTGTGTGCAAACTCAGATAAAATTTTTCAAATATTTAACACTATTATTTTATCCCCACTTACTTGAGTAAGAATCATTATGTCAGAAAACCAAGTGGAAGGAAAGACTGGAAGTATGTGAAGAATATGTAACAAAAGTCAATATTTAACAAAGCTTGCATGTTAAGAAAGAGGTGAATAAAGGACAAAATGTGCCCCTTTCACTAGATTTAACTCAAACTTATCAATTTCAGGCTTAAATTTCAATTTGCTGAGCAAACTTTCTGTATTTGGACATGTTTTCTTCTCCCCTGGCTCAGCTTCAGCCCTACTGATGCCGAAAGGATTTGTGTGACTTGGCTCACATTTACAAAGCACCCAGTGTGAAATGGCATTTTAGTCCCTGTGCGTTCATGTTTTTCTATTCTTCTTCTTCTTCTTTTTTTGGTTGGTTGCATGTTAGACATTGCGAGGAGCTTCACACTAAGATGCAGAGCATCAAGAACATCGATCATGGAAGAAAACCCTGCTGTCTTATATTAAAAAACTAAATTAAAACAGAAACTGCTTGTGTGTTTCTGGTCATCCAAACGTGGTCGTGAACAAAAAAGATGCAGGAACCCCACTATTTCTTAAAGAAAATAATAAAATTAAACATGGCTATTCAAACCTCTAAGCCAGATAGTGATCAAAATTTGTCTAGAGAGAGAGAGAAAGAAAAGAGAAAAAGAGAGAGAGAAAGAACATTTAGAAATGGGGTGCAAGAGACAGAGAAGAAGCCGAAGAGTGATTCTTTTATGAAAAGGAAATATTTGAAGTGATTGTTTCATATAAGAAATAATAGCACTACTTAGCAACTTCAAATTACACATGCACTCAACTTGTCAGCATTCTGTCACTGAAAGGCATTTGCTTGTGTTTTAGGTTTTTTTTTTTTTTAAAGAAGAATCTGCCATATGACAAAAGAACCCCCATCCCGTCTCCCAACTTGGATTTTTTGTGAAAATTCAGTTTCACTTGCACTTCATGGACTGTGGATAAAATAATGTTGCACTGCATAAAACCAGCAAATCAAGTCAAGTGGGAGTTTCTGCTGTCTCCATCTATAACACTGAGATCTCAGCAAAATCTGAAACAAATGATATGTGGTATCTGCGTCCCTCTAGGCAAAAGATGGAAATTTCAGACAGACAAATACATGTAAGATGCAGAACTCCCTTCCTCTCCACGTCCAAGACAGATGCGGAGCTATTTCCTGCTTTCATGAGAGAATAAAAACCCATTTATTTGATAAAAATTGGGTATTACTTTCAAATAAATGTATTGTTTCAATGATATATAATTAAATTAATTTTTCTAAATCAATAAAAAATCCTAGAATTATTACTGTTCTGTTTTGTTCATACATTTTATTTAATTTTACACTAATATTAAGCAGCATGATCACTCTAGCAGCATGATGTCACAACTGAAAGTGACATCTTTTTTGTTAAAATCCACATCAAACTCACCAGAAATATGTATCTGTTCATGACTAATGTAAAATAGCATTTGTTTAAGCGATTTCAACACTTCTAAGAACCTGCCCTATCAAACAAAATAAAACAGGACAATTTTTTTTTCTTGATACAGAGTCTCACTTTGTTGCCCTGGGTAGAGTGCTGTGGCATCACAGCTCACAGCAACCTCCAACTCTTGAACTTAAGTGGTTCTCTTGCCTCAGCCTCCTAAGTAGCTAGGACTACAGGCGCCCACCACAACGCCCGGCTTTTGTTGTTGTCGTTATTGTTGCAGTTCTCATTGCCCCGAGTTCAAACCCACCACCCTCTGTTTACGGGGCGGACACCCTACCCACTGAGCCACAGTCACTGCCAAAAAGCTTTTTAAGATTTTAATTTAATGAGTTCAAACTTTCTGAAAACTGAAAAAGATTTAGATTTGTGTTCTAATACACTTCAAGGCAGCCCCCAGCTACTGAGAGATACAAAGTTGTCTTAGATATGATCCTAGATTAGAGACATTTAACATCTAAGAAGGGATATCTAGGAACAGTCCAATCAATTCAGAACACAGGCCGCTGGTTCTAACTTGGGCATTTGCTGTGTGGTAAAGTGAAACAAAGGCCAGACCCTACATCTGAGGTGGTGTGGGTGAGGGGTGGCAAGAAGGACTAACAAGAGATGCTCACTCTTTTTAATTCTACTCTTCTTCACATTAAATCTAGTTGTAGTCTACTATTTTGGTCACCATTAACTCATTCACACTCAGGAGCTCACTAACAATGAGAAATCTGGGGTACAGACCATCTCAAAGGGTTTCTGAAGGAAACAGATGATGTTAAGCTGGCCTTCATCCCTGAGCGAGTCCCTGAAGTACTTTTAAACATAAGAATAATTAATCATGAGCTTATTTATTCTTTAAAAAACACTGTTTCCAAGCCTTGAAAAATTTGCTGACCTTCACTCTGAGGTAGGATCAATGGTTTTCTTGTTTACATTATCAATTGGCTTGGAAAACATTTTTTTTAATTGTTTAGAGTGTAGAAAATAAATTCCAGTCCAGCATACCATGATTATTATTAGCTGCAAATTAGTACAACTAACATTTCTTGATATAGAAATTGTTCTCTTACACATTTACATGCTCTCACAAACTGTATAATACAGTACTTGGATAGATGTTTCTTATATATTTTTTGAATGTCAAAATATTTCTCCTTTTGCATCTGCCTTCTCTATGTTGAGAATAGTATGCTACACCTTAGGATGGCTATACAATCCCAATATAAAATTTTCCCTCATTAATAAATAAAAAGCAATGACAAATTCTATAATATCATCATATTGGTTTATATCTTTAAATTGCTACGTGCATTGATGAAAGTTTCCAAACAAATTAAACAACAAAGCATACCTTATGACTGTAGAATATTAGAATTGATGAAATACAGAATTCATAAGCATATTTACCAACAGGTGAAAAGGCAACTAATCCTGTGACTTTCTAAAGAGAAAATTACTTACGCTGTGTATTAATGCATTCCATGAGTCTATTTTCATCATTTATAAACCTCCAAAATGATTCTGTTTTTTGTTTTTGTTTTTGTTTTTGTTTTTGTTTTTGTTTTTTTTTTTGCTAAAATCTCTTTTAAATCTCAATCTCAATGTAGCATTAGTATTCAGTCATGGAAATTATTCTTTCCAGAAGGGATATTTTTCTCTAATGTGTAAGCACACATGAATTCAAACTTTCTGGTAACAGAAAAAGATTTAGATTTGTTTTCTAAAGTACTTCAAATAAGTCTAAGCTTTGATTAAACAAAGAGAGTAGAATATGAAAAAAGTTAAATCATAAATATTCTTAGGAGAATTTGATTGATTCTATTGTGTGTAGTTTATAGGAAATTGCCAACAAAACCAAGACAACAGCTGCAGTCTCTTTTATTTGTTTCTTATTGCTATTTATTTATCTAATCTGACTTACTGTCTGCCTCAGGAAGATTAGGGAATCTGAAACTCTGAGGCAACCAGTAATTTCAACAGCTCACACACTTTTGTTAGCCCTATTTGAATTGAAGGATGAAAGCTAAAGGACCACGTTTCCACAAAGCAATGACAAGTTTTACCCTGAGGGAAGCAATTCAGGTCAGAACTCTCCTTCCACACTGTGTGAAGGTTTAAGAAGTCACCATCAACTCAGAGAGCAGAAATCAAAGCTTCAACCATTTTCGCCTTTAGTTTTCTAATATTTCTTACAATTTGTTTCCAGTATTCTCCCTGTAACTTGTGAAGATTTTAATTTCCTGTTATGGAATTCATTTCAAGTATATTACTCTAATAAAAATGAAGGCAAGAGAACTCTGAATTTGGTTTAGACACACACATGCATATACACACATTCCTTTAAGGGGATTGTTCTAAGTGGTTTTTATTTATTGATTATGTGTGTGGTCTCCCCCCTTTAGCCCTGAAACTAGGCTAGATTTTCTGAATTTTCAATTTAAAAAACAAAACTTATAATCTAATAGGTTCACTAGGATATATTGGTAAGCCCTTAAAATTTTATAGGAGACCAATAGTTGTATCGACCCCCAGGGATACGCTTGAAAGCAGAATGTTAGGACAGCTGCACTTGAATCTTATATTAGCATCTCTCCCTATCTTGATTCAGATCCTTATACAACTGGGATTGAAAGGTAAATTTTTATAGATAAATTCTGCAGAATGCCTATAGCAAGATTTTTTTTTTCTTTAGAAACATTCTCACTATGTCACCTTTGGTAGAGTGCTGTGGCATCAAGCTCCCAGCAACCTCAAACGCTTGGGCAAAGTGACTCTTTTGCCTCAGCCTCCCAAGTAGCTGGGACTATAGGTACCCACCAAAACTCCCAGCTATTTTGTTGCTGCAGTTGTCATTGTTGTTTAACTGGCCCAGACTGGGTTGGAACCCATCAGCCTTAGTGTATGTGACTGGCACTCTACTCATTGAGCTATGGGTGCTGCCAGATAGCAAGAATTTTTATAAATACTAATAAAACTGCAGCAATAACTTTTATAAATACTAATAAAACTGCTATACTGTAGAGTCAAAAAAGTATTGACTTCTTTTCTTGGCCTCATCAAGCTATGTCACCTTAGATAATTCTGGCTTTTGCTTTCTGTATAGAGTAATAGATGCTTTATCACATCTGTATACAAGGATATAAATAATTTACTGTCTTGAAGTTGTTATGTTTCTCAAGATTAATAACCTAAGTAATCCACTCTTACTTTTACTACAACACATTAGTTTTCAATGGAGTAAATACCTAAGAAGGTAGTGCATTCACTCTGTTGTATTGTTGAAACCAACATCTTTCTCTCTTCATCTTTCTCTCAATCTCTTGTCATGTTTATTTTGTCTACTAGAATAGAACGTAGGCATTGCCTATGACCTAAGGTTATAATAGGCAAATGTCCCACAAATAAAGAAGATGATGAATTTATATTTGATCATAGAATTTCAGTATTTCTAGTAGTTTTCATGCCTTCTTGATGCCAAATTTCCATTTGTCTGAAATGAGAAAATGGTTTCACTAAAACTATAACAATAATCAAAATATTTGAGGCTGCATTATATCTGTTTTAAAAAATAGAAATTGTTCTCAACTTTCCAAATGATTTTTGGTGGCATATTGGCTTTCCTGATGTAGAATTGTATAAGCTCACTCTTTAAGCTGATTTTTTTTTTTTATCAGTAATGCTTTGCTGAGTTTGTGAAATAAGTTGTTTCAGTTCTAGTGGTTTTGTGAAAGACTTCAAAAGATATAATCATTTAAATACTCTTTCTCTGTGATTAGTCTAAAGTTATTAGACTAAGAGAATGAAACAGTAACTAGCAAAATACAAAATATATACTTATTTCAATTGTTAAAAGTTCTTGGAATCATCAAATATCTGAATACATTTAAGAAGAAATAACTAAAAGTTTAATCATGTCACCATTTTATATCTATGCATAATAAAAAATATATCAATGATCATATGGCCTATGCTATGGATTGAATAGTAATGCTCAAAAAACGTACTTAAGTTCTAACTCCTGGTACTTCTAAAGGTGACCTTTCTGAAAAGACAGTCTTGAAGTTATAGTCAGATAAAGTCATTAGGATGGGCCTTAACCCAATATGACAGGTGTTCTTATAAGAAAAGACGCAGACAGAGAAGGGGAGAAGAAGTGACAATGAAAGGCAAAATTAGAGTGCTGACACTGGCAGTCAAGTGTCACTACCAACTTCCAGCAAACCACTAGTAGCTCGAAGAGAGTCAAGGAAAGATTCTTCCCTATGAGATTCAGGAGCATGGCTGTGCCATCACCTTGATTTCAGACCTCCAGCCTTCGAAGCTGTTAAAACAATAAATCACCGTTGTTTTAAGTCTTCTATTTTATAGTATTTTTTGTTGAAGCAGAAGTAAGAAATTCATATACATCTTCTGGTCTGTAGTAAAAATAATTTAGTTGTACTTCTATTTTAAATTGGTTTTAGTTTAAAATTGCACGTAGTGTTAACACAATTGCATGTTAACCAAAGAAATGTTATTTGATTGGCTATATATATAGGAATGAAGTCTATTATTTTTAACAATTTTTTTTAATATCCTATATAGTAATTTCAACCTATATAGTAATTTCGTAAAATACCTATGAAAATAATATGTATGACATTCCTTGGTATGTCTTGGTATACACCTAAGATTGGTTCCAAGACATTTTATGAATAAGAAAATCTATAGATGTTCGGGTTCCTTATATAAAATGGCCATAGTGGCCAGGTACAGTGATCACACCTGTAAACTCTTAGTTTGGGAGGCGGAGCTGGACAGGTCACGTGAGTTCAGGAACTGGAGACCAGTTTGAGCAAAAGCAAGACCCTGTCTCTACTAAAAATAGAAAAATTAGCCATGCATTGACATTAATTTCTAAAAAGAGGGAAAATTAAGCAGAATAGTGGTTTCCTCAGGGGTTGAATGGGAAAGATATTGACCATGAAAAAATTATGAAGATTTTTCTTTTGTGATAGTAATTTTCTATGCATCAATGGGGGTTGGGTTGGACAGATGTATAGAATTATCAACATTCATGGATGATATAACAATAATTTGTGCATTTTATTGTATGGGAATTTCATTTTAAAATGAATTGTGCACAGAATAATGACTTTTACTTATTACATATTATGCATGATAAGATATGTATGTGAAAACATAGCAATGTCTACAAGTATTTTTTGAAATATAAAAAATAGTGAGGCAAGTGAAGTATGAAAATTGGAGGATAAAGCAAATATAGTAAAAGTTAATAATATGTTAATTTTAAGTACATATTAATGCGGATGTAAAGGTTTTGAAAAATTATTTCCACTTTCCATCATATTTAAAATTTTGCATAACAAATGTTGGAATATATTTTGATGGGACACTATTTGTACTATTTATACATAATCTAGAGTCTTTGCAAGATACAAATATAAATATTTGTATCTATTTATATATAATCTACAATCTAGAGTGTTTTTTCCTAATGGTCACAATGAAATATTACTTGATGTCCAGAATTTTTCTATCATACTATTTCCAGAGCTACTCCTCACAATTGTTTAACATACAGATATGCATCGAGCTCAAAACAGATAACTGTCACTTAATATACAATTTTGTTATTGATAGGTTCTACTAAATGTCTGTATTTATTACAAAAAGTGTAAAATAAACACTACTCAAGACAGTAGTGTTGACCTTGATAGGTAGTCACATGTTGATTATGAGAAATTAACTTTATAATATTGTGGCAAATTTACAGTTATTAACTAGAAATGGAGGAAATTGCATATAATAAATGATTTTATTCCACTTGCTGCACTGTCTGTAATTGTATTATAATCCAATTTAATATACTAGTTATCACATGGGGGATTTTTTTTTTTTTTTTTTTGAGATAGAGCCTCAAGCTATCCCCCTGGGTAGAGCGCCGTGGCATCACACTCACAGCAACCTCCAACTCCTGGGCTCAAGTGAGTCTCCTGCCTCAGCCTCCCAAGTAGCTGGGACTACAGGCGCCCGCCACAACGCCTGGCCATTTTTTGGTTGCAGCCATCATTGTTGTTTGGCGGGTCCGGGCTGGGGATTCGAACCCACCACACATGGGGGATTTTTAATAAATGTTTGTGGAAGGAAAGCATAGATAAGTGTATCCCAGTCAAAGCGGTAATGAGAAGCATCATCCTCTTGCCAGGAGCTAAAACTAGTCAAGATGTTTCCCTCAAAGACAAATGGGCTGGGAGAATGATGTCTGTGACGGTGAAGCTGCTTTTCAGCAATAATTTTATATTAAATGGTACACACAGATTTCTGTGGAAATTTAGTTATCTCGTTCATACTTATTTTGTTTTGAGATAGTTAAAGGAATATTTTAGCTACTTATTTGTGTGATATGTAAAAAAATTTGAAAAAAAAATTCGTGTATGTAGCATACACACACACACACAGAGACAGAGAGGCTTTAAATGCTTTCTGTACTGGAATATCTTACTTAAAAAAAGTGTTATAGTCTTACTGATTATTTTGTTCACTTAAAAAAGAATTTTCAAATGCCTCTTTTGTTCCAGGAACATATTAGAGAGAAAAATATTCTGTGTTCAGTGTTTTTTTTACATCAATTTCTCTCCTAAGAGAAATTGAAAGCTTTGGAGAAAGCTTTGAATTTACACAAATCTCTCTTAATGCTTATGACCAATAAGAAATCCAACTTATCTTTCACTTAAAAAGGAGTTGTGAGAAAGAAACAAGAAGAAAGTTTTCTTTTTCAAAGGAAAAATCAAATAGGGATTTAGTCATGTGTTTGTTGTTGCTTTAAGAAAAGCTTAATTGCTTGCTTGGTCACATAACAAAAAAATCAAAATGGCAAAATCCAAGAAAACTGAAGAAAAGCTCACACAGAAAAAGTCATTTTTCTTTCCTCACATAAAGGAACCCTCACTCAAAAATGATTTTTTTCTTTTTGACTGATGTCTAGTATGAAGTTACTATACTGTGAAGACACTGTGTAAGTGTTCTTTGGTCAGTATCTTATTTGATGCTCACAACAACTTTATGACATTAGATTTTTATCCCCGTTTAATAGATTTTCTTAAAAAGAAGACTTTGTGGCAAGGGACTTATCTAAAGTTAGCAGTGACATTCTAAATTGACTATCTGGAACCAGAAAGCTAAAATTTCTTTTTAAAGACTATTTATTTTGAATATATCATTTAATAATAAAAAAGTGAAATGTGTTCTTTATTAAGATTTATTCTACTTCCACAATAACTATGAGGTCTGAGTCTATCAAAAAATCTCATGTAGTCAGCTAACATAGTATTTAGCTATGATACCAATCCTCTCATCTTTAGCACAAGATACCAATCCTCTCATCTTTAACTTTCTTTCTGATTCAAGATAAAATCAAATGAATATTCTGACTTTTATCTCTAAACCTAAATTGTTTAGATCTTCAAGGGCACCTAGAATTGAACAGCAACCTGGATCCAGGCAATTGCGTGCACTGGCTCACTACCACCTTGAAACTTACCACCAGATACTAGTGTCCCAGTTTATTTCTTGTTGCCCAGAGACTAAGACATTTATTATAAAAAACAGCAAATTTATTTTCTCATCGTTCTGGAGACTATCAAGTCCAATATCCAGGTATAGGTCTCTGGTAAGGGCCTATTGGTGTGTCATTCTACAGGGGAAGGTTAGAGGATGAGCGAGGGCAAAATCTTGAGAAAGGAGGGGGCCAAACGCATCCTTTTCTAAGGAACCCGTCCCTGTGATAACTCCCAGATAACAGTAGTAGTCCATTCATGAGGGCACAGACCAGATGGCCTAAATCACCTCCCCAAATTTTCACCTCTCAACACTGCTTCATTAGAGATAAAGTTTCTAAATCCTAGGAACACATAAAAAACATAGAACAAATTAGTAAAAAGAAAGGATGGAAGGAAGAAGAAAAGAAAGAATGAAAGAAAGAAAAAAGGAGTTTTCTAAGTCACTGGTTAGTGCTTTAAAATTTCCTCTGAAACAATAAAACTTAGAGGCAAACATATTAAGAAAGTTTTGCCTTATTTGATTTTTTCCCTTGATAATTTCATCATTCTTCAGGAAATTTGGTCAGATTCCAGTAGATTTGACTTCAGAAGGTCTCAAAATGATAAAAATACTTATATTTTTCTCATGTTTCCTCTAGCACATTGTGTATTAAAAAATAATACACAAATAAGAAAGTACATATGTAATCCTCATGAGAAAGGAATTTGGAGGAAAATGGGAAAAAGGGGAAAAGAAGATAGGATAAAGTAAAAAAAGAAAAAAGTATATTGGAATAATAAATATAATAGAAAACGAACAGTAAGAAGAAAATGAGTGGTGTGAAGCCAAAATATCATAGAGCTCAAGATACTAAACTAGTGCCTTAAACTCAGTTTTTCTATTCTGAAGCCAGAGAGTCATGCAGATTAATACATTGGGTTGGCTGTCAGAAAAGCATGGCTGTTGTTTTTTGTTTTGTTTTTTTCTTTTAAATGACTTTTCTTTCTTCACATTTGATAGAAAAATATGCACAAATAAATATTTCTCTTTAAAATAAACAACAGTAAAAATGCAATAATTAGGGCGAATGGCATCCTCAATCTCTGGTAAGGAAAAAATGGTGTGGCAAACCAGCATTCATGCTAGCTCTGGATGGGAAAGAGCAGCAGAAAATCTTCATTTAGCCTTGCTCAATGTTCTCTTTTTACAGAGAACCTAAAATTCAAATATGAAAGGAAATCTCTCATTCCCCCCCCCCCAAATATTTAAATCAATGTAAATCCTCTCATACTATCTTACTGATTCCACCCCTACAGGCGGGGGGTTGTAGCCTATGACTACCAGAGTATGGGCTTACTATGAGGAAGAAATGGACCAGGGGACTAGTGCACTGTTCTCCATGCATGGGTTATATGGGGGAGCTCTAAGGTATCACTCATTTTATGCTGTCAGAAAATAACACCAATAGTCCATTCATGAGGGCACAGACCATATGGCTTAAACCTCCTCACAAAGTTTCTGTATTTCAAAACACTGCTGCATAGGGATTGAAGTTTCCACATCCTAGGAACACATTAAACCCATAGAACAAGTTAGCAAAAGGAAAGATAAGTCATTTTCTGCTTTCCTAAGCTATTTGATTTTAAAAAGTATTTTAGTAGTTTGCTTGCATCCAATTCTGCTTGTTTGTTGTCATCTTTTATCTAGGACAGCAGTTCTCAACCTGTGGGCCGCGACCCCTTTGTAACAATGAAACTATATCCTGCATATCAGATATTTACATTACGATTCATAACAGTAGCAAAATTAGGGCAGTGCCTGTGGCTCAAAGGACTAGGGCCCAGCCCCATATGCCAGAGGTGGTGGGTTCAAACCAAGCCCCAGCAAAAAGAAAAAAAAAGGGCAGTAGCAAAATTACAGTTGTGAAGTAGCAACAAAAATAATTTTATGGTTGGGGGTCACCACAACGTGAGGAACTATATTAAAGGGTTGCGTCATTAGGAGGCATTAGGAAGGTTGAGAACTACTGATCTAGGACCAAGAATATTCCAAGGAATATGTCCTACAGCAGGGCTAGCTTTATGGGTATGAAATCCGTACACGTACAAAGGGCTCTGCACTCAGAAGGTGGCCCTCTGCCTAGGGTTTAACAAGGCTCTGCAAATGTTATGAGGTTTCTGACACATGGATCATGAACTGGGGCTTAGAGCCTTTGCTCAAAATGCATCTTGCCTTCTTTCTCCCACCAACACTCACTTCCCTGGAATGGGTTCTTGGATGTCAGTGTCCTACTTCTGCCTAGATACTGTTCTCCACTCTAGGCCTTGTCACAGTCAGTGGAGAGTTAGGATAAGTCATATGCACCCCGGTGACTGAGACTCGGGGCTGTGCCCAAGGCACCTGTGAGGCACTATACTTGCTCTGCCCTTTGCTTGAGGCTCATGGAAGTAAATAAGACGTTAAAACATCATGACAGTTCAAGAGAGGCACAGAAGGTAAACAACAACCACAAAAAAGACGTTTCCTGCCTTTTGAACCATGGACCCTGCATTTTCCTTTTATACTAGGTGCTAGAAATTGTAGCCTGCCCTGCTTACCCAAGTGCCTTACTGCTGCTTACCTATTCATGCACTATCAAAATAACAGTCTAGCAAAACCTGAAGTTTTCTTTAAAAAAATTAGAAGACACAGGAAGCAATCCTATTTAGAAGCAGGCTTTACACTATGCTCTAAATCTGGAAAGTGTGACACTGTCTGTATATCAGCTAGCCTTTTCTGTTGTTAACACACCTCCTTGCTCAGTTTAGTTTTCTCACATGTAAGGCAGAGCTGTTCTACTCAGACAGGCCTTATTCAGATTCCGATTTTTCCACTTGGTAAGTGGGTGGCACTGGGCAAGTTGCTTAACCTTTCTTCCTTAATAGCTTCATTCTTTCATGAAAAGATTTTTTTTTCTTTTTTTTTTGAGGCAAGTTCACTCTGTTATCCCACCTAGAGTGCACTGGTACAATCATAGCTCCCTATGACTGAAAAGGCCAAATCACTGAGTGGCTCAAGTGATTTTTAGCCTCAGCCTCCTGAGTAACAAGAACTACAGACATGTGACATCATACCTGGCCCTGGTTTTTATCTTTTTGCAGAGGCAGGTCTCACTATGTTTCCTAGGCTGGTCTTGAATGACTGGCCTCAAGTAATCCTCCTACCTTGGCCTCCTAAAATGCTGGAACTATAGGCATGAACCACTGTATAAAATGATTTTAATAATGTCATTACACACACAAAAAAACAAAACAACAACAACAACAAAAAAATAATGTCATTACAGTGTTGTTCAGATTGGTGTAACATGTTACTAGCATGTATCATAGGCCTAGCATATAGTATAGGAACATCTTTATAAAAAACATGTATCCAATTAAATGATATTTTTAATTTTTAATGTTTCAATGTATCCATGGTTAACTAATTTTTGTGTCAAATACAATGAGCTATAATTTTAGTTGAAGCAATTAGGAGTCATTACATGGATTTTCTAAAGCTGAACCTACTTAATCTGGATGGTCCCATCCACTGTCATGGTGGGAAAAAATTGAGAGGGGAGAAAGCCTTTTGGTGGAAAGGCTAAAGTTAATTTTAAGGCTTTTCAAACCACTGGACAATAAGTACAATATTCAGGATTTTTAATAAACAAAAAAAAATTGTGTTTCCTTAGTTAATGAAAATTTCTTATAGCTTTTTTGTTATTATTGTTGCATTTTAAAAGTTTTTGTTGGGACAGGGTTATAGCTATATCGCTCTGACTGGTCTTGAACTCCTGGGCTCAAGCGAATCTCCACTTTGGTCTCCTATAGTACTGAGATTACAGATGTGAGCTGCCACACCTGACCATGGGGTGCGGTACACCCTACAATTTTTTGACATGTGAAAGTTTAGTTTACATGAAACAGAGCTGTATATTATCCCACTCTGCTTGCCTCAACAGAGTTACAGTGTTGGTTAATGTTTGTAATACACGCTTAACGAAATCATGAATTTGGATATATTTTTTCACATCCATTTTTCAGGAAACAATATTTGTGAAATTGTAGCAATTTAAAATATAATAAAATTTATTTCCAAATAAGCCATATTTTTAATTGGGTTCTTTTAAGTAGTCGGTAAGAAATTACTGAGGGTAATTCAGAGATGCAACAATGATTTCGTTCACTGTTATAATGAAAACTCATACCAT
Organism: Otolemur garnettii; assembly: GCF_000181295.1. Lineage (NCBI taxonomy): Eukaryota > Metazoa > Chordata > Mammalia > Primates > Galagidae > Otolemur > Otolemur garnettii. The sequence goes on along the minus strand of NW_003852402.1, from coordinate 32,628,086 downwards.
GGGTCAGAACACAGAGAAATAATTTTTTTTTCAGAGAAAAATTTTACTTACATTAAAATTTCATGATTCTCTCTTTAAGATCAAGAAATCAGCATTTTTAGTCTTAAGTAACTCATATCGTACTTACTAAAATATATAAAGAGTCAGTTATGTGATGTCTATATACCCACTAACACCATAGGCAAGTAATGATTAACAGCATTAACAGCAGAAAAAATCTTGAAGACAGTTAACTAAAAGCCAAACAAATCACATAAGAAAAGCAAGGAAAAACTTTTCAATTATTCTCTCACAAGCTTATAAGAAAAATAATAAAACATTCTATCAATAGAAAACAGATTTCTGTCTGTGACTAGGTTAACGAAGTTGCATCTTAGCAAAGGAGGCAAAATGATAAGGATAACTAAGTCCTAATTGCAGACTTATTAGGAATAATTATTCGGTTGGTGCCAGATACCAGAAAAGCTTATGAATGCCATGCAAGCTTATGAATATCCATAAGACATTTTCCAAATGATCTGCAGGGTCTAAGGAAGGAGAACTAGTACCATGAAATGGGATGCACAAATGTGAACCAACTTTAAATCACTATTGAAATTGTGGGACTTTAGTAGTAGTTGGGAATAATTCTTGCTGAAGTAACTAAATGAATCATTTCTGCTTCAGTGGATCAAACTGAACCCTAGTTCCTTTCATTTAGGCCAGTGTCCTTTTGTTCTATATCCCATATAAATGGACAAATTGTTTCCTATACTTATTATTTTGAGAGAGCAACAAAAACTCTCCCAGTTTCTCAAGTATCTTTTTCCATCTTTTGGCCCCATTCACTCTCCACCTTCTTATAGAAGTCATTAAAAAGCTCAGCACAATAGAATGAATTGTGCAGGACGTTTTAGCATCATAGACTTGATTTGATAAAAATAGAGAAGAGAGAGGGATAGGAAATAGAGAAGGAAATGCCATTGAAATCCATAGGCAGAATCAATGAAAAATACTGAATCTGAAACTATTTGATTCTATTACATGAAAACCATTGTGTTAACAATCACAAAATCTTCTAAAATCTGTCTGATTCAAAATGTAAGGAAAAGTATAGTTATTTTGCTTCTTTTTCAGAGATTTCTAAAGTATACTAACATAGACTTTAACAAAAAGGTTTACTCTCTATTCTTCCGCCACCAGCATGTACTATGATGTGATAGCCTTTGAAATTAAACAGTAAATATTCAACAGAGACATGGTGCTATGTAAAACTTTAGAAAAATATGGAAAAAATCGAATGTCATCTATAATCTGTGATGGTTAAAGGAGGCAGCTCAAACATCACTGGAGTTCAATATTTAAGAAGGCAAGTTTTGAGCATTTCAATAACAATGTAATGATGATATCACTGAATACATTTTAATACAAATTATAAGTAGAAAAATTCTGAGTGGTCTTGAAAAGAGGGTTATATCACCATTTACCTTATTCCATTCACAATACAAAAATAACATGAAGTTTCATCACTTAGCAAAGTATCAGATTTGTATGTAGATAGTTATAAAATATTGCTGGAAGAAATTATAAAGACTTAAATAAAAATTTTACAATTCTAATTTTTATGGGATTGGGAAGTCACAATATTATACTTTATTCACTCAAAATTAATCTGTAGATCTAATACAATCCAATCAAAATAGAATCTACTTCTCATTAAACATGAATATTTGATTTTAAAAAGTTTGAGAAATGAAGGTTAAAATGCAATCAGAATCCATTACTACATTAGCCATATTGGGGTGTTGTAATGAAATAAAATAGACTGGAATGCTTAAACAGTAGAAATTTATGTTCTTACAGTTCTTGAAACTAGAAGTCCAAGATCAAGTTACTGGCATTGTTGTTTTCTTAGGAAAGTTCACCTGCTAGCTTATGGGTGGCACCTTCTTGCTATAGCTATCCCTTCACGTGGCAGGGGATGATGACAGAGTAAGCTGTCTATTCTCATAAAAAAACCAAGCCCCCTATGAGGGTCCCATCCTCATGACCTCCTCAACCTAATTATCTTTCCAAACCCTCATTCCCAAACGTGATCACATTGGAGTTAGGGCTTCAAGAAGGAAGGAAGGAAGGAAGAAAAGAAAGAAAGGGGGAGGGAGGGATACATACCAGATCCTAGCAAGAATAGATAGCCTGGAACATTCATATACACTGTATAATTAATTTGGTAGTTACTGAAAATTTTAAACACATGCCTACAATTTAATCCAGCCAAGCAAGTTGAATCTATGCATGTAGAGCAGGGGTTCTCAAACTTTTTAAACAGGGGGTCAGTTCACTGTCCCTCAGACCGTCGGAGGGCCAGATGAGTAGGCTGCTAAGCAGGACAGGCGGTGGTGGCAAAAATACCAGCGGGCTGGATAAATGTCCTAGGCGGGTCATAGTTTGAGGATGCCTAATATAGAGGCTATCGGCATGGAAGTCTACCACCCTGGTAATACAAAGAATGGGGTTAGTACCTGAATGTGGCAGTGTCGGTGAGCTGGGAAGACTGATATTAGAATTGGGAGATAGATTATCAGATGTAAGAGATCTATGCTGAAGATAGATTATCAGATGTAAAAGATCCATGCAGTTAAAGCTCTAAACATCTGCACCTGAGTCTTTGGCTAACTACTGAGTTGCAGTTATACTCCTAGGAACTTACCTAAAAGGAAAGACAGTGCATGTCCATACAGAGACTTATATATGAATGTTCATAACATCTTTATTTAAAATAGCTCCTTAACTGGAAGCAACCCAATGCTCCAGTGCTCATCAATGGGTGAATAGATAAACAAATTGTATTATATCCAGGTAAGAAAATACTATTCATCAATTAAAAGAAATGTACTATTAATACACATAAGGACATGGATGAATCGCAATAGTTATGCTGAGTGGAAGAAACCAGACAAAAATGTTCATGTTATATAAGGCAAGTACATAAAATTACAGAACATGCAAATTAAATTATGAAAACAGCCTCAGAAGCTGCCGATGTATGGGAGGTGGGATGTGGAAGGAATAAAGATTGAAAAAGGGATTACAAAAATACATGAGGAAACTTTTATTCATTACCTTGATGGTGGTAAAGGGCTCACAGATGTATACATACATGAATGATTATCAAATTGTACACTTTAAATGTATGCAGTTTATTTTGTATCCATTTTACCCATCAAAGCTCCTTTTTAAAATGTTTAAAGTCTTCCATTTTCAGCCCTGATTCTAGTTACTGACCTATTATTTCTTTGTACACAGCTAAAAAGACAAGACACAATATTTATTTATTTATTTATTTATTTTTTGAGACAGAGCCTCAAGCTATCCCCCTGGGTAGAGTGCTGTGGCTTCACAGCTCACAGCAACCTCCAACTCCTGGGCTCAAGCGAGTCTCCTGCCTCCGTATCCCAAGTAGCTGGGACCACAGGCGCCCGCCACAAGGCTTGGCTATTTTTTGGTTGCAGCCATCATTGTTGTTTGGCGAGTCCAGGCTGGATTCGAATCCGCCACCTTAGGTGTATGTGGCTGGTACCTTAGCCACTTGAGCCACAGGCGTCGAGCCAGGACACAATATTTAAAACAATAGATTTCTGACATTGGACAAAGGATGTTCTGGACGGTAGTCCCTGGGGAATGTGAAATATTGCAATGTTCCAACTGTCTGCATGGAAGTCCTACCACACAGGTAGCACAAAGAATGGGGTTAGTACCTGAATGTGGCAGCATCGGTGAACTGGGAGGACTGATATTAGAATTTGGAGATAGATTATCAGATGTAAAAGATCTATGTTGAATATAGGTTATCAGATGTAAAAGATCAATGCAGTTAAAAAGCTCTAAACATCTACACTTGAGTCTTTGGCTAACTACTGAGCTGCAGATAAACAGAGAGACACTCTACAAGGAGAAGCAAAAAACAGCTGCAGTGGAAACAGTAACAAGTGTAAAAAAAAATGAACAGCTCTCTTAAAGAACCCCTGGATAAGAGACCATTCAGTGAAGAATCTGAAAGCAAAATATTTCATTAACTATAACATAAAGGCTACTGCAGAACCAAATTAGCAAATGTTAAAAACAAGCCTTGAAAGAATCATGATGATTTAAAAATAAATTAACTGCCTGCCAGAACAAAATTCAGTAATATCTAAAAGGAAAACAACAGAATATAAGTATGGATTCACTATTGGAATCATTCAAGTATGAAATTACTGAAAGAATCAGGGAAAGATGACTCATCATGGAAGAAATATCAGCTATTAGAAACACGCCCGCCCAAAAAAACACACCCCAAATTGGAAAAGTACAGGTTGAACATTATATTACCATTGTACACCCAATGGACTTCACATGACAATGCATAGAAGAAAGTCAGTGCCTGGCAAACCTGTCACTGGGAACTATTTAAATTCAACAACAGAGACGTAAAGCAGTGTACGGTGGTCTGGGGGACAATATTTTGCCATCTAATAATGATACAATTGGTGTCTAGAAGGGGAGACAAAAACTACAGAAAGCCAATGTTTTCCTATTTTATTAAAATATCAATCCATAGATTGAAAAGTTCAGAATATCCTAAGTAGAATAAACACACACAAAAAAGCATACTGAGGCCAATCATAACAATTAATATGTGAAAGTCTCTTGGAAAAAGTGAACACTGAGAATGAATCAATGGAGACATTCATCAGAGAGGTAGAAACTAGAGTAAAGAGATAAATGAAAACAGAATTTAGAGGTGGACATTTCTAATAGAGGAATGCTTGTGTTTGCTGGAAGAACCAGTCCTGTGAGCTGCTGCTGTCAGGCCAGACCTCAGCAGGGATCACAGGGCGGAACTTTTGAGGCAGACCCACTGTTACACAGGGCCAGTGAGAAGCCTTTGTTTGATTCATGGGCACTTCTTGAAAGTCCCTTAACCTCAAATTGACAATAAACAGACAAACACATCATCTCTGGATGAAGAAAGGATGTTATGTGAGGGCCGCTAACTTTAAAGCCTCGGTCAAGAAATTAAGCAGGTTACTGAAGCAGCAGAGGTGTCAGCTGGAAGTAGGGCCTTGGGAATGGATAGTAAAGGAATAAATGACAGCTGCAGCTGAGATAACCTGCAGTGGCGGGGACTTCCTCTCCCAGTGTCCCTCAGGAACAGAGGGCGCTCAGAATCCTAGGAGATCCAGTTGCCACAGAGAAGATTATGGTGGATATTGTGTTGTGCCACTTGGATCCATCTTCAGAAATAAAAGTGCTTAATTCTTGAGTTGAGTTGACAGAAATCCCTTATCTGTAACCTTCACTCAAGTTCATGTCCCTTTTCCAAAACAGTACAGATCCGGGTCATGATTAATGTGGGGTTTTAAGCACCCAGCCCCCCCCCCCCGCTCTAATTCAGGGGAACTTTGGAGGATTATTCGAGCTGAATCCTTCATTACAATTATATCTCTATTCAACTTCTTCCTCTGCCTAACCTTACTCTAATTTCCTCCTTTTCCTGGATACAGATTACAAAAGAACACCCTAAAAACCTGAAAAATTACAATCTGTATATCAGTGTCTGCTTTCCAGAGAACCCAATATTCATAAGGAGTATACTAAAACACAGAATGATAACTAATCTTGGAAAAATACCTTTAAGTATAGAGAAGAAAGAAAGGGATTTTACAGAATGTTACGTATGCTTCGTGCTTGGAAAGAACTCATTCCGGTTGGGAGTTAAGACAGTGATAATCCCCAGAACCAAAGAAGATGCAATTAAAAGAAAAAAATAAAAGAAAGATTGAACAAATTTAAAACAGTGTTAAAGCCCAAAAAATGAAGAAGGAAAAAAAGGAGGGAGAGAAAAAAAACAAGAAGGAGGAAAGGAAAGAAAAAAAATTCCAGGAAAACAAAACTGTTCGAGAAGAAAAATAAAAGTCATTGGGTCTGCAGCGAAAAAAATTTTCTTAAGGCTAATGTCATGTACTGATTTTCAACTTTTATGATCAATTTAGAAGGATGGAAGTATGGTTTTAGAAGAGATCAAATGTGAATGTTACTAACCTTAACAAAGAAAAACTTAAGTTCAGCTGACAGAAGTTGTGAGCCGAAAGGAAGAGGGAAATGAAGGAAAGAATGATGTACAATTTTACAGGAAAAAGTCAGAAGATAATATCACTAGTTGAAGAAACAAGAAATGCAAGTTTGGAACTAAAACATAGCAATATACATTTCTGGCATGCATATAAATTCCTGGTGGCAGAAAGGCAGGTATTCTCCAAAAATGAAAAATAAAGACACAACCACATAAACATTTTATTACAGGATTTGAATATGTCAGAAAAAAATGTAATATACACCTTTAAGGCAGGAACGCTTCCTTCTTTAGACGAAATTTAGAGTGGGAAGGAAAGATATCTGGGATGGTAGATTTGACATTGGGTAGAGTTTATGTAGGTAGCAAATACAACCCTTTTTCTTTTTAGAAATTAGGATATTTATTCCGAGATGTTTAAGGGTGGAGGGTGAGCAACTTTGAAAATATAGAAGACTTTTCTAAAGATTAACATTGAAAGGAGCCATCTTATAAAGAGGTCATAATAGAGGGTTGTTTCATACATAGAAAAGATCTTCCAGTCTGAGATTCTGTGGTTTAATGTGCCTTTAGCAGAAAGATCTTCAAAGAACTTCTAGTCGACGGAAAAACCAAATTATTTCCTACAATATAATATCTTAACTGCATTTTTTTGCCATAAGAAATGCCACACTTCTCTTCCTTTTCTATGTTCACCTGACATTAAAACAACCTCAGCTTTTAGAAATAAAGCAAAAATTTAACTCAAGGCAAAATAAGAACCTCATATTAAATTTCTATTGAAGATACTTTTGCTGAAAACCACTCAGAGAAATCAAAGGAAAAAGGAGCTAGGAGTACATAAACACGTTATAAAGGAGAAATCGGTTCTGTGAGGATAGATTTATTTGGTTTAATTTTCTTGGGAAAATATAAAATAGGTAATGTATTTTATGAGGATTTTTCTCTGTCTATATATAGTTTGAATTCACATCTCAGAAAACAAGATAATGTTGGTTCATTTTGTTGAGCTTGAACTTTCTTTTCAACACTCCTCTCAGAATTGAAACATCAATACTAAGCAGTACCGCCTGTGCCTGGGGGAGCAACTCCAACACAGTGGGAGGACAGTCACCACCCCTGGGGTCGGGGACACTAGAAATGCAAGCTAGCCTTCTGGAAGTGCTAATGCTGACACCTGCCAGGCCACTTCATTCTTGGACACTAATTCCTGGAACAAGTTTCCTTGTAGTGAGCCTAATTTTGCACCAGATACATTAACTATATAGCTCATCCTTTAAATAGTGTGGTATTCTTTGTATCATAAATTTTTTTGTACTTTTAGTTGACTTCTATATCTAAGGCTGTAACAACAACAACAACAAAAACCCTCTGACTGTATCATATTATCTTGTTTTAATTATACTAGTTTGCATTCTATGACATTACTTCTGACTTTTGCTTCCATAGTCTTTACATTCTCACCCTGAAGTGTTAGTGATCAGAACACATTGACCCTGTCCATGCTTTCCCACACCGTTCCCATTTTGCCGAGGATTTTAACTTCTATCAATTTCTATTTCTCAAAATGTGACAAATACCTGTTCCTCTCTTGCAAGACGCCTGTTAAGTGTTTCCTGCAAGAAAGCGTTTTGTGACCCACCTCACACATAATTCCCCACTAGTTTGTGCTCCTACCGAAGCCCCCACACAAATCTACCAAGGAAGAACTTACGAGGACAGACTCTTAGATGACCTTCCTATGTCCTGCACACACCACATCATTCTCCATCATGCCTGTCCTAGCTTAGTGCAATTCTAATTGTATGATTTTTTAAAATAAGCTCTTCCCGTTACTTTTAGGATAAAATTTACAAGATTTAGACCACATCTCAGAAAATATAAGGGTTTTCATGATTTAATCCCAGACTGTTTCTTTGACTTTATTCCCTGAAGTCACTTTCCACTAGCCTTATATTAAACTGTAGGTAAATTAATTGATATCACACATATATCCCACATTCTCCCCCTTGCCATTCCACAGAGCCCATCAAATTTTTCACTTAGACTATCGAAGAGGCAGTCTATCATTCAGACCCAAGCTCAAACAACTTACTATATTTACTGAGGCATTTATTAACTCTCATATAAAATCATCTACTCTCCCACTCACCTCCGTTTATATCATTTAGCATTTAGTGCTGTCAAAAATGGTAATGCTTCTTTGTTTTTCTGTCTTCTCCCATTATGAAGTAAGTATGATAACAGCAGGGATTTTTGCCCCGTTTTCTGCTTTATTCCTGACATCTAAAACATGGGCTATTCTTTTAAAGTGATTGAATGGAGGAATGTTTACTTTGCAATGAATGAGTGTCTAAGGAATCTAGAACACATACAATTGCATCTTTATCTTGGGCTTCCCCTTCTGTTCACCAAATCTGAAAGTTGCAAAGGATTCGGAGATCATCTCTTTCAAAGTGTTGGATAGTTCAAGATTCAGTGAATGATACATTTTAAGACAAAATCCATCCACTCTAATTTCAAAAAATAAATGAGATTTTAGTTCCCATAAAGTATTGAGAACGTAAACTCACACTATACTGAGTGAATATAGCTTCATGGAAATGTGCTGCATGGTCCTTAATGCTTAGGTGCTGAGCAGGGGATGTTGTGAACCTCAAGGAAAGACAGGCTGACATCCCATTGATAGGATGAGAACCTCTGACCCACCCACATGTCCTGTCACTGGGACATCTCTATCCAGTGAAAAGTTTAAGGTTTGGGTTGGAGTTCCCCTCAGGGAAGATGTTTTCTTTTCACTCCTCAAATTAGACCATCTAAAAAAGTGGTTTCCGTAAAGATGGCCTAGTTTACCAAACAGAGATATTTCCCTTTAATTCCATTGGTTGATTAAGATTCAAATATCTCCATAGTAGTAACAGCAATGATAACTAAAATTTATTGTAAACTAACCATGCAGCAAATGCTGTGCCAAATGCTTTTTCAACATTATCTTACTTCAGCTGCATAGTAATACTACAGAAAACCACTTTCAATCCAAATTTACAGGTAGAAAAATAGCCTTAATGAGGTCAAGTAGCATGCTTTAGGTCTCACTGCTGGTCAATGGTAGAGCTGGCACTCATGTTTCTAAATTTGTAATGTTCTATAGCTTCCACAAAAGAAGAAAGTTTTATAATTGGATTATATCTTATCGGTTATTAAAGCCTATGCTTGGATTCCCTACTAATAGCTCTGAGAGGTGGAAAATTCCCTTCTTTAGAATAATAAAACTCTCATGACATTATAACGTGGTAACTTATATTCTTATCTAGCTATAATATTTTCTTAATGGATGAAAGTCTACTACCTACCTATTTAATATGCCCTACTCTATTTAACTATTGTTCCTAAACAAAAATTATAAACAAGAAATCAAATATGGGTCTCCCAGAGACTTAAAAAAAAAAACCCTAAGTCTTAAAAAGTTCATATTTTAATAGATGTAGAAACTATATGAATCTTACTATCATCTCTGCATGTTTTAAAATTTATTTATTTGCCTTTAAATTATAAGTGATAATGAGAACATTAGGACATATCATTGCAAACAATATTAGTGAATGTCTAATCTTGCCAGAAATGGCCACTATCAAAGTATATTTAAGTATCACTATCCTCTTTATAATAAGCCTTTAAATTATATATTTTATTTTTTGAGACAGGGTCTTACTCTTTCACCAGGCTAGAGTGCATTGGCAGAATCAAGGCTCACTGTAACCTTGAAACCCCAGGTTTAAGGGATCCTCCTGCTTCAGCCTCCCATGTTTTTACTTTCATTTCTTTTTGTAGAGATGATGTTTCAGGATGTTACTCAGGATGATCTCAAACTCCTGGGCTTAAGCAATCACCCTGCCTTGCTTTCCCAAAGTGCTGAGATTATAGGCATGAGCTACTGCATTAAGCTAAATTATACTTTTTTAGATTGAAGAATTTCTTACATGTTTTATTCGAAAGCACTGTTTTAGACTGAACTAACATAGTGACTGTTCCTTTTTCAGACTGATATACTTGTCTACAGCTTTGAGTCTTTCCTCATTTTTTTAAGAGATGAAAGCAAAGGCAGTATTATATGGAATTTATTGTCTAGAAAACTGAATTTAGAGTTGGCTTTATTATTTTTTTTTATTAAAGCTCCTGCTGGTAAAGTTGTCACTGTTGTTACTTTGTTGAAATTCAGGTGAAACGATCAAGAAGAAGACCAATTCAATTATTTTGACTTGAAAACATAAAACATTTTCCCCAAACATTAGCTTCTGCCATTTTTGCAAGGCCAACATTTTTGCATATATGAGTGACAGGACATACATTTTTTTTAGATTGCAAAATTGTACTAGCATGAGATAAAGTACGTTAGTGCCAGTTTGTGAAAACATCAGTTTTCAATTTATAGTAATGCTTTCTTTAGTTTCTGCGTACATTGTCAAGTTCATTGCTAGGACATGAGGGAAATTTAATTCCAGATGCTATTCATTATTCAAGTAATTATTCAGAAATTTATAAACTCATCACAAGCATTTTTCATTTTTATTGGATTTGTATCACAACTTAAAATGCTATTGCAAACCCCCTCAACCCGTGAGGTTTGACAGGTAATATACATTTAGAGGGATTTGAAAGACTTAATGGATTCTACAGAAATATTCTCATGGAAATTGTCCTTTATATTAACTGTACATACAATACCATTTAATGCTATACTCCTGCTAGAAAAAAAAAAGGATCATTAAATTTATCAACACAATCCTGATTATCATACATGTAATAATTAAGCTTCCCATAAAAATTAAGGCAAATATTTAATGAAAATAATTAAACTACTCTGAAATTACCCTTCTATTATCAATCAAGGCTTCAAAATTGTCAAGGCCTGGAAAAATGTTCATACATTTTTTCCTGAAAACTCAATTTAAATTACAAACAAGTAGATAGGTAGTAAGAAAGGGAGATGGTAACTTAAAGACCCTTTAAAGAAAATTTTAAGAAATTGTGTCTCATAAGTGTTGTCTTTTTTTTTTTTTGGTTAAATATGAGACTTTTAAAATATTTTTTTAATTTTTAAGAGGGTAGAGTGTATGTTACATGGACGAACTGTATAAGGCTGAAGTCATTTCCTGCGTATATATTTTTGTGTGCTTTGCTGAAAATCAATTGTTCATAGCTGTATGATTTTATTTCTGAGTTCTCTATTCTGTTCCATTGGCCTATTTCTCTGCCTTTCTATCTGTACCAGGCTGTCTTGGTTACTCTAGTGTTGAAGTCTAATTTCAAGTGAGGTAATGTGATGGTTCCAGATTTGCTTTTTTTGTTGTTAAAATTGCTTTGGTTATTTGGACTCTTTTTTACTTTCATATGAAGTTAGGATTACTTTTTTTTTCAGATCCTACGAAACGACTTTGTTATTTTGATGGGATGCATTGAATCTTCAAATAATTTGAGGCTGCATGCACAGTTTAATAACATTGATTTTTTTTCAATCATGAGCCTGGAATATTTTTCCATTTGTTAGTGTCATCTATGTTTTTTTTCTTCATAGTGTTTTATAGTTCTTCTTGCGGAGATTTTTCATCACCCTTCCTCACTAATATTCCTTTTATTCCTCTCATGCTCACTATCTCCATTCTTTTGGTTCCATGGGATTCGGACAAAAATGAAACCATAATTACAAAAAATATATTATTCAGTCCTTTTCCTTTTTAGATTAACAATTTATTTAATTCCTAGAACAAACAAAGTTTCTGTTTTTAACTCACATTATTAACTAATTAAGCAATTTATGTTAAACACAAGTATAGAAACTTGGGATATCACTCAAAATAGCATAAAATCCTGTTTTCCTAACATGTATGCTCTAACGGAGAATACAAATAAAAATCAAATATAAGTATATAAATCATGAATTATAATGGTAAATGTTATATAGTATGAATAAATGGAAAAGGCTAAGGGAACTAAAAAAGTAGAAGGATTTATACATTTAATTTTATTAGAATGGTCAGGAAGATCATCACTTACACAAAGATTTAATAGCATAAGGATGGTAGCTATGCATTTCTCTAAATAAGTTATTTTCAGATAGATAAAACCCATCTTTTGTCAGCTTTAAATTGCACAGAAATCAGGCTTGGTGCCTGTAGCTCAGCAGCTAGGGTGCCAGCCACATACACATAGGGTGCTGGTGGGTTCAAATCTAGCCGGGGCCTGTCAACAATAATGGCAACTCCAACCAAAAAATAGCCAGGCATTGTGGCAGGCACCTGTAGTTCCAGATACTAGGAGGATGAGGCAAGACAACCACTTAAGCCCAAGAATTTGAGGTTCCTGTGAGCTGTGATGACATAGCACTCTACCCAGGGCAATATAGTGAGAGTCTGTCTCAAAAAAAAAAAAAAAAATTGCATAGAAACCAGTATACAGAAGCTGTATTAGTTTCTTATTGCTGCTGATACCACAAACTCAGTTGATTACAACACAGATTAGTTATCTTAGAGTTTTGGAGGCCCAATGTACAAAATAAGTTTTAATGGGTTGAGATAAATGTTTCCAGAAAGCTACGTTTCCTCTGGTAGTTCAGGGAGAATCAAGAGTTTAGGGAGGAAATGAAATTTCAGGGAAAAAGTTGTTTCCTTGCCTTTTCCAGCTGCTAGGGTTGCATTTCTTATAATCCTTGGATTTTGGTCTCTTACAAGTTATGAAAGCAGCAATGTGCTTTGGTCTTCATAATGCTCCCTTCCTCTGTCAACTCTTCACCTGCCTCCCTTGTATGAAGACACCTGTAATTAAATCTAAGGCCTCTCAAAGAATCCCGAGAAACCTCTTATCGCTTGATTAATCTCATAGAAAGTGTCCCTTTTGCCATATAAAGTAATGCATAAAGGTTCCAGGGAATGAGTTGGGTATTGTTTAGGTTCATTATTCAACATGCTCAAAATCAACCACAGATGACTGTGGAAAACAGTTTACTCCTTAATTCTAAATAATATGTCTTACATTATTTATATAACAATGTTCTTAAGCAATAAAAATCCAGATCTGTTTCTGGCAGATTCTCTATTTATGAAATGTATGCCACATAGTATTGTTAGCAATTTGTAAATTTTTCTATGCATATTTAAGAGTATAACAATTAAGTTCATGAACTTGACACTGTGGAGCTTATGGTGACAACACTGTACAAACAATTCAAAAAGGTTTCAAAACCTTGGTATATATAGTATCAGTGTTGCACACTGTGTTCATGTCATTATGTGGTGGTGTCTTGCTGAGTAGCATTCATTACTGTTGTATGCTTTTGTGAGCTGTCATGAGAATGTTGGAGCTTGAATTAGAGCAATGAATAAACATCAAATTTCTTAGTAAACATGGCAAATGTGGAAATGAAATTAAAGATATTTAGTCCAAGTTTATGGGTATAATACCATGAAAAAAATGGCAGAGTACAAGTGCTTTCAACATTTTTCTGAGGGGAGAGAAATTATCACTGATGAAAAGAGGTGAGGGCAGCCAGTAGCAAGCAGAGCAAACAAAAACACTGCAAAATGCAGATTAGTGTTTAGTGTAGGCTGACACTCCTCAGGATCTGCTGGCAATAGGTTGAATTCCTCTACTCTCACCCTGTATAAATATAGTACTTGTGGACACCACCAGGGGTTCAGGAATATTAAGTAGTTTGGATATAGATCTCTGGGTCATATGCTGGAAAAGGCTCAGGATTGACATCTCATAAGGGTTAAGCTATAGATTAGCAGCTTAGAATAAAGTTAACCCCCAATACACTGTAGTCATTCCTTTTTTACTTTATACTCTTATGATAATCTATTTTGCTTTCTTTCTATTGTTTCCTCAATTTACTGATGTTGAAAAAATTCTTTGTTTCTTTCTATCTATGATTAACTTTGCATTGTGTATAGCCTGTATGTACACATTTTTCCCGTTCAATAAAAGACCCTTGAGGCTTTTGTTCAGGGCAGCACTTCCTTGCTACCTGCTTGACATGTGAAGCTGCTTGCCTCACCAAGCCTCATCAGGTATTTCTTCGACAATAACTGAGTTTAAGAGTTTACTCTTTGTGCCGTCCCTTTGCTGTTCCATCCCTAGGAGCAGAATGAGAACAGCAAAACTTCACTGAACCATCATCTGACTGTGAGAAACATCATAGACCAAGTAAACACTGATATAGAAACATAAAATTCTTAATTGACAACCTTCGCACAAAAAAGGTTTAGCTCTTGCAACACAACAATGCAGAAGCTCACATAGTCATGGTGCTGTGAAGGAGTTTTTATCCTGGAAACAAATACTACATAGGAACACTATCCCTACTTCCCTGATCTGGCTCCCGATGAGTTTTTTCTTTACCCAAAGATAAAGGAAATATTAAAAGGAAGACATCTGGATGACATTCAGGACCTCAAGGGTAATATGATAACAGCGCTGATGGCCATTTCAGAAAAAGAGTTCCAAAATTGCTTTGAAGGGCAGAATAGATGCTGGTGTCAATGCATAGCTTAGCAAGGAGAGGACTTCAAAGGTGACCATAGTGATATTCAGCAATAAGATATGTAGCATGTTTTCTAGGATGAGTTTACAAACTTAATTGTCAGGCCTAATATGTTAGAAAAAGAACAAAGCAACTGTGTGTTAAAAATGTGCAATTTAAGTACATACTTAGGTACTAGGAATTGTTTTTAGTAAACATGTCCTGTCAGAGAAAACAAGCAGGAAAGAAATAATATGGTTTATTAATGAAACCTTTTTGCTCTCTCCTTCTACTTTATTCACTTTTGCTTTTTCTACTTTGTAGTAAATAATATAGGTACTAACATACTTTATAAAAATTGTGTCAATGATTATTGAAAGTTACAATACCATTTCAAAAGGCCCCTACTGTTTTTCTGCCTATATGTTTACCTATTTAATTTACTAAGTATCAACAAAATATTTGGAATAGCATTTTAGCATTACGTCTATCTAAAACATAGGCATCATAGAATTACATGTACACATATCCTCAGATGACATTTATAAATTCAAATTTTTCTTCTATTCTCAAGGAACAAAGTCTTAAAATTAAAATCATCACTTAGATCCTGACAAGTTATTTGAGCCATTGTTAAATATGGTTATTGCCTCTTCAGAGATTTGAGTTGTCTTTGCCCAAGACCTTTGCATAGAGGCAAAAGACTTATATTTAATATAACATGTAGTACTATGTTTAAAAAAGGAAATATGTCTACTGTGTGTCACTCATCTTGTGTATTTGTTAATTTTAAAGCGTAAGAGTCAATGGCTCATTAGATAATATCACTTGCATCTCTCACTAAAGATACATGTTTTACCAAAAGAATGGAAAAGTGAGTACCCAATGTACTTAATACTACTATGAGACCAGTAAATAAACAACTACATGCCCACACTAGAAAAACACAACTTCATTCAAATGGGGAAAAGGGGGAGCAGGGGAAGGAGAAGAGGAGGGGTGAGAGGTAAGCTGTCACCTAAAGAGCAGGATATAAGGGTATACATGTGCCTAGAGGAAGGGCTCAACTACCCAACATGAAAACAATATAACATAATCATTTGTACCTTCATTTTAATCTGAAATAAGAAAGAATTAAAGCTATATGCATTCAGAATAAATTATCATAATCACCGACATTTTAACATTCCACCTGCTTTTTCTTAATGACTGTTTAATTTGATAAACACTTCACGTTCTTCATCTTTATTTTCTAAAGTAATTTTAAAGAAAGGGTAATATGATAAAGCAATAGTTATTTAGGACCATAATATAATTAATATAGTTTTTAATATGCACTATATGAAGATAAAAACTAAATATGTGAAACAATGAAGATATAGTTAATATAATTTAAGAAAAGTATAATACTGCCCTTATAGGTGTTGTGATTCACAGAAACAAAACAACATAACTATAATAATAGTAAATATCTATCCATAGATCTATATATACAAATGCACTCTAAATGCACAATGTAACTTATATATATATTTTTATTCATTTAAATTATTTAAGAATAAATTTTTACCTTCATTCTTCATACTTTCTGAATGAAAAGTGTTCCAATAAAATTGTTGATACTTCTCACAATTCTTATTATATGAATTTTATATTAAAAATCAAGGACTACATAAAGGTACAAAATCTTCTCTAGTATCTTATACAGGGCAGCCTAGTTTTATTCCCAGGAATCATTCACTTTGATAAAATGTTGAAATCAATAGAAGTCAAAATATTACATTTTCATACCGACCATATTAAATTGTTTATATAAGGTTGTACTAATCAAAACTAGAAATAAATTGGACTTCAATTACCTTTATTATCTTTCTCATTAATGGAAGAATAATTTCCTTTTAATTAAATATAGCAAGGTAAATTAAGAATATTACTGTGAACCTATTGGTCTTTTCATAAATAGTGAGTTAAACTTCCACAGTTAAAACAAATTACAGTTTCTTCTTTTATAGTTATATATTGCCTTTTTATTTTAGTTGTCTCTCCTACAACTATGGAAATTCTCATGGGTGGTAAGAGAGGAGTAGAGGGCACTATGTGATACATCCAGGTAGACAGTAAATTCTTATTATGTTATATTGTCAACCATGAATGTTTTTGGTTTAATCATGAATTGTTTTCTGATACATAATTTCCAGATTGTTATATTTCTTTAATGATTTTTCTGTATTTCAGCTACTAATTCAATAGACTTTTATTTTTCATTCACTCTATTTTATATGGGATATTTCTTTATTTCTGTTTAGTTTTTTATAGCTGTTAGCAGTAGATTTAATTGCTAAATAGGATTTAAACCTAGAAGTAATTAGTGGATATTTCAAATATGCCACAGTTTTAAATGTTAACTTTTTTTTAACACAATAATTAAGCAAGTGAGGTGAAGGCTATATTAAGTGTGAACTTTAGAGGGAAAATATATGACTAATAGTAACTGTAATATTTAAATATTTTAATAGGAGGTAAAGTAGTGAGAATATAAATACTTTGGCAACTAAGCGTAAAGAAAGAATTTTCTTTCTGCCTTGACAAAGCAAATTAGGAAACAATCAACATTTCTTTTGTAGAAACGTTTCTCTCAACCCTAGATATGTGGCTGAATGTTTACTTGGTTTGTATCATTCTCAAGAGATGTGGCTTATTAGAGCCATTTGGATAGCTGTCTTGGAGAGCTAATGAAAATTGTCTTTTCTCTTGGCTGTGCAAAAGCTTTTTAGTTTGATCAGATCCCAGTAATGTATTTTTGGTGTTGCTTCAATTGCCTGGGGGGGGTCCTCCTCATAAAATATTTTCCCAGACCAATTTCCTCAAGTGTTTTCCTGCACTCTCTTCTAGTATTTTTATAGTTTCATGTCTTAAGTGTAAATCTTTTATCCAGCGAGAATCAATTTTTGTTAATGGTGAAAGGTATGGGTCCAGTTTCAGTCTTCTACAAGTTGCCAGTCAGTTCACACAGCACCATTTGTTAAATAGGAATTCTTTCCCTCACTCAATATTTTTGATAGGCTTGTTGCAGATCAAATGATGATAAGAAGCTAGGTTCATCTCTTGGTTCTCTATTCTGTTCCATAAATCTACTGCTCTGTTTTTGGGCCAGTACCCTGCTGTTTTGATCACCATAGATTTATAGTATAGCCTGAATTCTGGTAACGTGATACCTCCTGATTTGTACTTATTTCTGAGTACTGTATTTGCTATTTGAATTTTTTTCCGATTCCATTTAAAAATGAAGTACTATTTTTTCAAGTTATTTAATGTATGACATTGGTGCTTTAATAGGGATTGCATTAAATCTGTAGATTGCTTTGGGTAGTATGGACATTTTAACAATGTTTATTATTTCCAGCCGTGAGCATGGTATGCTTTTCCATTTTTTAATTTCTCCAGCTATTTCTTTTCTCAGAGTTTCATAGTTCTCTTTATAGAGATCTTTCATGTCCTTTGTTAGGTAAATTCCCAGATATTTCATCTTCTTTGGCACTATTATAAAAGGAATAGAGTACTTGATTGTTTTTTCAGCTTGACTATTGTTGGCGTATATAAAAGCTACTGACTTGTAAGTCCTGATTTTGTATCCTGAGACACTACCTCATTCCTTCATCACTTCTAAGAGTTTTGAAGTTGAGTCCCTGGGATTTTCCAGGTATAGGATCATATCATCAGCAAAGAGTGAGAGTTTGAATGGGAGAAAATTTTTGCAGGTTATGCTTCCGACAAAGGTCTGATAAATAGAATCTACAGAGAACTCAAAGTAATCAATAAGAGAACAAATTACCCCATTTCTATGTGGGCAAGAGACTTGAACAGAAACTTCTCTGATAAAGACAGGTACATGGCCTACAAACACAGGAAAAATTGTTCACATTCCTTAATCATCAGAAAAAAGCAAATCAAAACTTCTTTGAGATATCATCTAACTCCAGTAAGATTAGCCCACATTGCAAAATCCCAAAACTACAGATGGTGGCGTGGATATGGAGAAAAGGGGATGCTTCTACACTGCTGGTGGGAAGGCAAGCTAATATGACCTTTTTGGAGTGGTCAGAGAAGTTTGGAGAACATTCCAAGAACTAAAAGTAGACCTCTCATTTGAATCTCCAATTCCTTTACTAGGTATATATCCAGATGATCAAAAATTATTTTACAGCAAAGACATTTGCACTAGAATGTAAATTGCAGCCCAATTCACAATAACCAAGACATGGAAACAGCCCAAGTGCTCATTAACCCACGAATAGATTAACAAATTGTGGTATATGTACACTGTGGAATACTATGCAATCATAAAAATGATGGAGACTTTGGGTGGTGCCTGTGGCTCAAAGGAGTAGGGTGCTGGCCCCATATGCCAGAGGTGGTGTGTTCAAACCCAGCCCTGGCCAAAAATCTGCCAAAAAAAAAAAAAAAAAAGAATGGAGACTTCACATTTTTTGTGTTTACCGGGATGGAGCTGGAACAGATTTATCTTAGTAAATTATCTCAAGAATGGGGGGAGGGGAAGTATCCAATGTACTCAATACTACTATGAAATCAATATATAACCACCTACACACTCATATGAATGGCAAAACACAACTATAGTCCAGAAAGTAGAAGGGGAGAGGTAATAGGTAGTAGGCAGTAATAGGTAGCCTTTCTTGAACATTGGCTTTGAAGTAGTTTATAGTTTCTGCTTTAGTCATGAAAATAGCAGTCATTCTCCCTTCCCTCCTTTTCTTCTCCCTAGAAAGGCCCACATTAGACTTGTGAAAGTGATTTCTCATTTTTTTTTTTTGTGGTAGAGAGCACTTTTATTTTTAATTAATATTTAAAAATTATCTATATTGATAATTTATAAGATGATATTTTGATATAAGTAAACTCAGTGGATTGGCTAAATCAACCTATTTAACACATGCCTTTACCTTATATACTTATCTCTTTTTTTTTCTACTCTCTCAGCAACTTTCAAGTGTATAATATGTTACTAACTGTAGTCACCATGATGTATAATGCAACTTTTGAAATTATTCTAAGTGAAACTTTGACCAACATCTCCTCCAACGTGCTCCTACCTCCCAGCCTCTGGCAACCAACATTTTCTCATTTATTTCTATGCTTTCTTAATATTACTTCTTGTCTTATATGTCTTTGATTTTGTCAAAGTATAGCTTGACTTTCCACTAGCACAGTAAAGAATTTAGCACTCATTCCTCCCTCTACCCTAACTGGGCATCTGCAAACTTCCTACAACTCTTTTCTCCTAATTTCATTATATTGTGATGTTGCCTAAATAAAAAACAAATTTTACACTATTTTGACCAGGTGAATACACATTTCATCATAGACATGTGGTCAATGATGATTAGTTTGCATAGTGTACATAAGATTTTCATTTTTTCCTGGCTGCAAATTTGCTTGGACTCCTTGTAGTTTTAGAGTTTTTGTTGTTGTTATTTATTTAACCATAATCTCTCCTTTCACTGTCTAAATCTTCTCTCAAAATGATTGGGCAAAGTAGGTATTCTATCAATTTTCTCTTTTGGGAGAAATCTCTTACAGAGATTTTTGATATGCTCAAATCTGGCTTGCTTGCCCCTGTATATCCAGCACACAGTTATTATCTAGGTTTCCATTGCACCATTATCCAGGGGATGTCTGCTGCCACTCTCCTTATTTAAATCTGTAAGTTCTTCTTTGTATGTGTATATAGTTCTCCCTTGGTATGTTCCTTTGTTTTGGTGAATGAAGGTCTTAAGAAAAATGCAAGAGTAATGCCTAGACACCTTGAATGTCTAAAGAGATATTTAATCTATTGCGACATTTGACTGATATTAAAAATTTTAGACTGGAAATTATTTCTCCTCAGTAGTTTTTGAAAATGCATACTTAGTTATAATTTTTAACTAAGCACAGAGTTGTCTCGATGTCATAAAGCACTTTTATACTTCACAGCTGGATCCTCCCCAGATCTTATTCACCAACTTGTGTAGGTCTTTCCTTTGAGAGCTATTTACTGTATACATTTCTCTAGGTGTCTTTGGCTTTAAATAGTGTGGCTTGACAAATCAAAATGTCTACATTTTGTCAATAACAAGAGCTGCTTAAATATCACAGGAATGGAAGAAAAAGTATCCAATGTACACACACCTATTATGAAATTAATTTAAACCTTTTTATATGAAAGCTATAACCTAATAACAACCTAAGGATACGGGGAGGTGGGGGGGGGAGAGGGTGGAGGGAGAGGGATTCAAAGGTTCACTTCTGTGGTTCATCTTACAAGGGTACAAGTGAATCTTTCTATGAGTAGAATATGAATGTTTTAACACAATAACTAAGAAAGTTACATGAAGGCTATGTTGACCAGTTTGATGGAAGTGTCTTGGATTGTGTGTGAAAACACCACACTGTACCCCCAAAGTGCATCAATGTACACAGTTACCATTCAATAAAAAAAAAAAGAAAAAAAAATCTCAATTTATTTTGTTTTCTGTTAGTTAACACATAATTTTATTGTGCTACACCACTCCTGGAATTTGGAAGAAAGTTCCATATTACTGAAATTTTACAATGACAAGCCTCACTTGTATTGATCTCCATCCACAGTGCAGGCTACTTACTGAACCTTTTCAACCTGGAAAAATGGTATTCCTCAGTTATTGAAAACTGATTGAATTATTTCATTGAAGAATTTCCTCATCCATTTTATCCCTCTTTTTAAACTTCCTATAATCAGATACTGGGTCTCCAGGATTAATCCACTAACTTGCCGATCTTTCTCTCTTATTGTTTACTATTTTGTCTTTTGTTTTTCTTTCCTAGAAATTGCCTTTATTTCCCCCTCCCTAATACTCTGTTAAGCCATATTGAAGCTCAGGTAAAAGGCAAAATCAGTCACATTTACTTTGTTTTTATTTTTACATTTTTTTTAGATTTATATATATTATATTAGAATATTATTTACTGGCATTACTGAGTTGGTTGGTGTACTCTTAAATTTTGCATTGACAGCGATTGTCTCACATGATTCACCCTTGTCCTCAGACTGCCTGTTGTTCCTTGGTGTGTCTCCTGGTTCTTAAAGATAGGTAATCCTGGTGGTGTTTGAAGTCCCTTCTGATTCATGAATTTGCTTGGTAATCCAAATCAAAAACTTCATTTCTAGTAAAGTAGCATTAGAATTATAGAGATCATTTTTAAAGTAGAAATAAAAATTAGAAAAATTGATATAATAATAAAAATAAAGATTTAAACAAATAAAATCTGTTTTATTTAAAGACATACAAAGACAATTGCCATCAAGAACTGAATTCTATTTTCAAAAATGGAGCATGCAGAGAGCTAGTATTTCTGGTTTCCAATCAAGAATATGTTTTTCTTTTTTTTCTCTCTCCTACCTCATCTTTAATCTTCAGCACAAAAGATATCTTTGTTACAAGTTCCTAAATTATGGGAAATTCTACAGTAAGTGTTATGATATTATTTCTGGTCTTTCCCTGGTGACAGTTGGGCTTTGTTTTCCTTACTTGTTTACTATTTACTACTAGGCCAGAGACTTTCTCCCTTGCAACAAGTTGTTGAATTGTTCCCGACTCTCAATCTCCCCTATCTTGAAATTTTATGTCTTGAAATGAAAACAAAACACATTTTAGTCTTATTTTAGTGGAGGGTGAGTATGGAGAGAAGGTAAATGTAAATATCTAATTTACCAGCTTTACTGAAATTTGTTTTTTGTTTTTAATTTTTAATGTGTTTATAAGATGCTGTAACTATTTTCTCACCAAAAAAAATAGAATCAGATGAGTCAAACTTGCAACAGTGAGATTCAAGAAGTGTAAATACATTCTTCTTAACAGATGATTTTAAACATGTACTATGCACCAAGTGCAATATATATTCTTTACATTATTATCATTTTTTTTTTTGTAAGACAGAGTCTCACTTTCTCGCCCTCAGTTAAGTGCCGTGGCAGTGTCACACTGCTCACAGCAACCCCCAGCTCTTGAGCGTAGGTGATTCTCTTGCCTCAGCCTCCCGAGTAGCTGGGACTAGCAGTATATATTCTTTATTCAGCATATACTTTTTTAGGGAAAATACATGCATAAAGTGGCACTGTCTACAGTCTATTTTTTTTTTTTTTTGGTATTAGAAAAAATATCACAAGGTTTTATATGTGGATGGGTACATATAAGAGAAAGTTTGACCATGGCTCTGTAGCTCAGGGAAAAGTCTCTCAGAAAAGAAAACATCTAACAGAAGTAATTTTCAAAAAGGAACTAAGTAACAAAAGAATGATAGAGAATGCAGAGACATCATTCCAGCTAAATATAATCACAGTGCATGTGAAATTCTAGAAGAGTCAGAGCCTGACAATGTGGGAAGCCTCAGTTCATTCCATATATTTAAAACTCAGAATGAATGGCCAGAAGGAATAAAAATCAAGATACTTTTTTGAAAGGATAAGTCAACTGTACATCACTTCATTGAGGTAAAAAGGTCTTTACTGAATAAGAACAGTACATACAAGGGTGGTGCCTGTGGCTCAAAGGAGTAGGGCACAGGACCCATATGCCGGAGGTGGAGGGTTCAAACCCAGCCCCAGCCAAAAACTGCAAATAAAACTCCCCAAAAAACCAAAACCAGTACATACTGACAACACAAGTATAAACAAGGTTTAAATGCATGACTTTTACTACTTGACCTTCCAAAAAGTTTGCCATTCCTGATATTCAGGTGTATTTAAAGAGTATAATATTTATAATATATGTACTCTAGATTCGGGAGATTTGAAATAATGCATTCATAAAGGAAACATGATAAACCAATGCAAAGGAAACTCTGTTTTACCTATTTTGGCCCAGGTATTAAGATACATTACTGGGTTAGAACGTAATATCCAGAGCATGAGTCAATTCTTGACTTTCCATTAAGGATACTAAGATTAGCATTTTTTTTTTACAACTTTTAGTAAATGGATAAGACTTTTTTTGATTCAGTAGCATCTCTTAGTTCCTTAAATTTATCATCATGGAAAAAATAGTCCACAAAAGGAATAAGCAGCAAATAGAATTTTTTTCAAATGCCTCTGTTTACAGAAAATGTAAAAGAGTATTTACACCCAGGTGCTAAGTGCTTTTCTTCTATTACTGCTAAAAACATAATGGCTAAGAGCTCATATTTCTAAAGGGCTTAAGTGTACCTTAATTGCCACCTTCCTAGTGCACTGCTAAAAATGGCATTTGAACTTAATTGTTCTGTGCCAACATATTGTCACTAGCATTTCATTTCCTATGAATTCGTGATTAATTAACCCTTACCTGGTTCCATTAAAAGCAACTAATAAAATAGAGATTTTGATATGTGTTTTTTAAATGATTCAAGGTCATGAGAATCATACTATAAATTACTCAAGATAATTATAGCCACATTAGGAGTACAAACACCAGAACAGGGACATGTGAAAACAT
The DNA here is from genome assembly GCF_000181295.1 of Otolemur garnettii. Taxonomy (NCBI): domain Eukaryota; kingdom Metazoa; phylum Chordata; class Mammalia; order Primates; family Galagidae; genus Otolemur; species Otolemur garnettii. The sequence continues at coordinate 32,603,968 of NW_003852402.1, read as the reverse complement.
TTGTAATTCTTTTTACTTAGGTAACCATAGACATATGTCTGTTTTCTCAAAATATTTTGTTATTCATTTTAGTAGGAATGGTATTCACTCAAGCTATTCTTATCGCTCCATTATATAAGTAAACACTCATTTAATATTGAATATATTTTATTTCCAGTAGCACTCATATTAGAACCATAGCCTTTTTCCCCCTAAGAAAACACAAAGAAGTATTTTCCCTGGGATGCAGTGATAATATTTATAGCTAAGAAAACAATGGCTGGAGGCACATAGTTTATGATATTATGGCATTGATTGTTTCATTTTCCATTTTCATTAAATTTTTGATAGCTTTATTTCATTATGTTTTGGATGTATAAATTAGCGCCTTAATCATAAGTACCAGTAATACAAGGTCTAGTGATGAAATATGTGAAATTCTAAAAGAAGTGCTACATACCTCAGTGCTGGACATCACTACAGTCACCTTCAAAGTACTTCCCTTGGGAAGCTGTACAATGATGCTAGCTCATAGTTTACCCTCAAAGCACCTTTGGAACTCTTCTATCTGGAATGGCCATCAGATGTCTTGAATGTCACCAAAATGTCTTTCTTTCAGTATTTTCTTTATCTTCAAGTAAAGAAAAAAGTCCTTGGGGGCAGACCAGGTGAGTAGGGAGAGGATTCGGATATTGTTATTTGTTGACTCACAACGACACTGCTGGGCAAGCTAGTGCATTACAAGAACCATGAGTTGCTAATGAAAAGTTCATTTCATTTTCATTTAACTTTTTCACACAGCCTTTTCAACACTTCCACATAGTAAACTTGGTTAACTGTCCAGTTGGTATAAATTCATAATTAACAAACTGTTGCTAATCTGTTATAAAAAGATTAGCAACATTTTTTTGACTCTTGATTTATATTGCCAGAATTTTTTGGTCAGGGAAATTGGTAGACTTCCATTGTATCACTTGACACTCTGTTTCAGGGTCATATTGGTACACGATATTTCATCACGAGCGATAACGTGGCCCAAAACATCACCTTGCTTCTCCAAAAGGTCTTGGAAAGCTTCAACTCTCCTTTGCTTTCATTTATTAGTGAGCTTTTTTGGGACCATCTCTCCACACACCATTCCCATGCTAAAATTTTCAGTTAAAATTTTCCAAACAGTTTCTTTATTGATGTTTATTTGTCTGCTATGCTTCCCACAGTTAGACAAAAATTTTGATGCATGATTTGACAAGTTTTTTCAATATTTTCAGTATTAACCTGTACTGCTGGTTACTAGCTGCCCTGATCTCTCTTCATCAGTGACCTTTGCTCTACCCTCAAAAAAAAAAAGGTTAAATTCATATGTAGACAGCCATTTTCTTCATGGCATTATCCCCCATAAGGTTGGAATACTGTGTTCTTGATTTCACTTCCACTTTTGTTAAGTTGAACAAGAAATTTAATGTTAATTCATTGTTCTAATTCAAGCCCTGACATTCTAGCAATGGCACATACAAACATGGAACAACAGTAATGAATGGTGCACGGTAAGACATCCTGAGGTGTTCACATGAAAAACTGTGAGATATTGATATACCAAGGTTGTGAAACCTGACTGCATTGTTTGAACAGTGCTGCCAATCTAAGAACAAGGTGGCAAGTTCATGAACTTAATTGTCTGACTATGGAAGCTGAACAAAGGATCCTAATAGTCTAGCAGTATTTGTATTCTGAGACAAGTTTTACATCTTTCAACTTTTCTTTTTCTTGTGTAAAATGTCACATTGACCAGTAAGGTACTTATCATCTGCAAATTTCTATCCAAGCATTTTAATTATTATTTAATACTCAGGTATTAAAGTATCTCATTTAAATAGTCTACATATTTTATAATTTAATTGTCTTGTTAGAAGAAAGAATCTTTCTTTTTTTTTGACCGGGGGCTGGGTTTGAACCCACTACCTCGGGTATATGAGGCCAGCACCCTACCCTTTGAGCCATAGGTGCCACCCAAGAAAGAAACTTACTTCTAACAGCAACAGAATATACATTCTGCCCAGGGTCACACAGAACCTTCTCTAAGATAAATGAAATGCTATGTCATAAGTAGGCCTCACCAAATTTAAGACTGAAATCATCCCAACTATTTACGCCAACCAAATTAGAATGAAACTAGAAATCAATAATAGAAGGAAAATGGGATAATTCACATGGAAGTTAAATAACACATTCTTGAAGAACCAGTGGGTGAAAGATAAAATAATAAAGAAAAATAAAAAAATAAAGAAAAATTTTTGAAATAAATGAAAATGAAAACAAAACATACCAAAAATTATGTTATACAGCAAAAGCTATATTGATGTGGAAATTTATAGCACTAATCACCCGCATTAAAAAAAAAAAAAGATTTCTAGTGAACAATCTAACTTTGCATTAAGTTCAAAGATGGCACAAGTAAGGAAATTGTTAAAGAATAGAACACAATAAATAAAATGGGGAAAGGCTAAGCTCTGTGGCTCATGCCTGTAATCCTAGCACTTGGGAGGTTGAGGCAAGTGGATTGCCTGAGCTCACAAGTTCAAGACCAGTCTGAGCCAGAGTGAGTCTCCATCTCTAAAAATAACCAGGTGTTGGGCCAGGTGCCCATAGTCCCAGCTACTTAAGAGGCTGAGGCAAGAGAATCACTTTAGCCCCAAAGTTTGAGGTTTCTGTGAACTGATGCCAGTGCACTCTACTAAGGGTTATAAAGTGAGACTCTGTCTCAAAAAATAAAAGGGGGAAATAGAAAAATAATAGAAAATTATAATATTGATAATAGCAACAAAAATACTAAAGTAGGTAGGAACATGTGTAACCAAGGAGGTGAAAGACTTATGTCCCAAAATCTATATAATACTTGTGAAATAGTTGCTAATACAAATAAATAGAAAGGTAATTCATATTCTTGGATTGGAAAAGTTAATATTGTTAAAATGCCCATATTACCCATGGAAGCCAAAGTAATCTTACAAATGTGATGAAATCCCTGTCAATACCCCCATGATATTTTTTCTAAAATAGCAAAAATAATTTTAACATTTACATGAAACAACTAAACTTCTGAATAGATAATTTAATCCATCAGAACAAATTTGGAGGCATTTCTGATACTACAAAGTCAAAGTAATCAAAATAATTATAGTACGTGTATAAAAACAGACTGATAAACAACAAGAATAGTACAGAGAGCTGAAAAATAAACCAGGTTATGAGTCAGCTAATATTTGACAACAATGTCAAGAATACATAATGGAAAAAAGTTAGCCTTTTTATATATGGGTCTGGGAAAATTGGGTGTCTGCACTAAAAGAATGAATTTGGACTGTCATTTTTAAAATACATAAAGTCAATGTAAAATTCGTTAAAGATTTAAATTTAAAATCTGAAACAGTATATCTAAAAGAAAACATATTGAATAGCTTCTTGACATTGGTGTTGGAAATGATTTCATTGCTAAGAGCCCCAAATCACATGTAACAACAATAAAAAATTTACAAATGGGATTATATCAAACTAAAATGCTTCGAATAGGAGGGAAATAGTTAACAAAGTGAAAAGAAAATCTATGGAATGGAAAAAAAAATAAATGCAAACCTTATATCTGCGGAAAGTCTGATACCCAAAATATATATGGAACTCCTCCAACTTAGGAGCAATAAAATTAAAATGAAGCAAAATAGGTATAAGCGCCCTATACCTTTGAGCCACAGGTGCCACCCCACATTCATACTCTTGAATGAAAGTTTTAACACTATTATTTTAATAATTGAAAGAACAGAAAACAAAAACACTTGAGAGGAAAAATTATCCACAGGATTATGCTAATTAAAATTTATAGACTATTATTCCTCAAACCTACAGAATATATTTTTTCAGGAATACATACAATAGTCACCATATTGTAGGCTATACAACAACTCCCAGTAAATTTTAAATAACTAAAAAATATACGGTTTATGTTTTTATTACAAAGTTTTTAATTAAAAATTGATAAAAATGCAGAAATATTCAAAATAAACATAAACTTATAAACATTAGATTGCTAAAAGAAGAAATAATGACTGAATTTATTATTTAAAACAGTATCATAATGAAGGGAAAACATGTCCAAAAGGTTGGAACACAGTTTAAGCAGTAGATAGAGAGAAACTGATAGTTTTAAATTATTATATTAGAGAATAAAGTAGGTGTAAAAAAAATGGTCTACTTTTCATTTATCATTAATATTGTTATATATATTTTTTGAGATAGAGTCTCATTTTGTCACCTTGGTAGAGTGCCATAGTGTCATAGCTCACACAACCTCAAACTTTGGACTCAAGTAATACTCTTGCCTCAGCCTCCCGAGCAGCTGGGACTACATGACTACATGTGCCCAGAACAACATCCCGCTGTCCCCCTTGCTCAGGCTGGTCTCAAACCCATGAGTTCAGTCAGTACACCTGTCTTGGCCTCTCAGAGTGCTAGGGTTACAGGCATGAGCTACCACACCTGGCCTTATTCTTCATTTAAAAGTTAGAATTAAAATATATTTAAATTCAAGATGATTTTAAGAAAGAAAATTAATAATAGAAGCCGCAATCAATAAAATTTGAAAGGAAAAAAATACTATAAAATCACTAGTTTTGTGACATGCTCTTTGCCAGAATGAAGGACACTAAAGAGGCTAAATTCATAATCCTAATAGTAGGAATGAAAATGATGATAACTGCAAATTCTGCTACCATTACATGTTTCAGCTGAACAGGGCAGCTCACACCTATAATCTCAGCACTTTCAGAGGCTGACCCTCAAGCCTAGGAGTTCAAGATCAGCCTGGGCAACATAGGGAGACTCCATTTCTACTGAAAATAAAAGTAAAAAAAAATATTAATGTTTGCTAACAGCATTTGGAAATAGATCTAAGAAACATGTTTGAAACTTGCAATATGAAAACTACACATTTTTTAATAAATGAAGATTTAAATAAAAGAACTATGTCATCTTCATAAATAGGAAGACGCTATTTTTAAGATTTTAATTCTCCCAGATTTGTTAGCCTTAATGTAATTATAAATAAAATATATTGTAAAACTCATAAGCAAATTTTAAAGCAAAAATTGAAAGAAAAAAGGATGTAAAATAATGATAAATAACCTTGAAAATGTATGTACTTATTAGAATTAAATGAACTCATTGCAAAACTTGCTTTAAAGCTATAATAATAGAAAGATGTATTTATAGTGTAGTTCACTATTTCAATAATAGACAAATACAGCAGTAGAATAAAGAGCTCAGAAAAGATCTCACACAAACATTTTTAATTAATTTTGAAACAAGGCCTACTTCAGTGCAGGAGAGAAAGGAATAAATTATGACATAAGGCTAGACTTAATCTGATATATTTACTTTGAAAAGTAATGTTTATCCCTAATACATTCAATACAAAATTAATTTATCTGGTTCATAGAACTAAAAGTAAAAAATATTAGCATAAAGATTCTAGAAGAAAAGATAGAATACCTGTAATTGAAATGCGCCAACATTTCTTAAGCAGAATATAAACCTTCAAACAATAACAGTTTGCTTTTACTTTTCCCATGGTAAATGCTTCAGGGAATGATATTTTAAATCTCTTAATAGATACACGTAACATAGAATCATGTAGCTATTTTGGCCTTGAAATAAGTGCTTTCCAGTTAACTTGGTAAATACCGCGTTAAACATGGATAGATTTATTTGTGTAATAATTCTCGGTACTGTTAATAGGCTAATGTACTTTGTAATCCTTTAAAACAGGTATGTACCTTAGTGTTTCTCAAATGTCCTTGCCCAAAATAAAATCATCTCAAATTCCCATTTACATCTTGCATTATGTGTGATATAAAGAATATGGTTCAGGAAGTGATATGCTACAGGTATGTTGCTTTTTTTGGTCATCAAGTTCATAATTAAATGTGCGAGTCCTCTTTTTCTCTTATTTTACCAGTCATCATTATGAGTATTATTTTTTTTCTCAAATGTGTTTCTGAGAACCGAACCCTCTATTATTAATATTTAACACTAATAATTACTCTAAACTGTGTTTTAATATAAAGCCTATGTTGTAAAATTAAGTGACACACACAAGCTCCAGAAAGAAAATTTTATAATACTTAGTGCCTGACTCTTTTTCAAGATAATCACATTCTTATTTTCCATACTTTTAAGATAAAATGAGATTGTTCGGGGGATACAGCTACATGCCAAATTGAATCCCGATTCCTTTAACTAGTTAAATCTTTCACAGTCTTGTCCTAATCTACTTTCAAATATAACTTCCATCCATAGCTTATTACATCCTCCTACAATTAGCTGAGATAGCTGTCAAAGTAAGCAACTGATTCTTACTAAGCATTTTCTTCAGGCCCTTCCTCATCCCACTCCCTGTGCCAAAAATTCCTTCAGCTTTCTTCAATTCTTAGTGTCAAATTAACCTCAACAATGGACGTTCATTGTTTCCCTCAGCTGAGAATGAACTCCACTCTTCTAAACACTGTTAACATTTTCAACTTCCGCTTTGTATTTAAAGCTCTGGTGTATTTTGAAAAGTGTGTATTGATTTTGTGATGTCAGAGAGAACAATTGCAATGGTTACTCCTCCGTGGACTTTTGCTCACAGTTTAATATGTAGTTAACCTTCAAAAATGCTTATATGATACATGCATGAATACTTTTTTTGGACAAAGAATATACTTTATTAAAAATAAAGTAAATTATTATGATGCAATGATCTCCTGAGCAACATTTTATTATAACATTATGAGCACTATTGCACATGAATGTGTAGGATTAGAACTCTCTTTAGCTGTACTACATCATTTATAATACTGATAGTAGGCAAATCAAATTTAAGAAAATTTGATACACTACATAACAGGAGGTAGATTCTGTTCACAATTGCCAGAAAACTGCTTAAAGTAATATTCAAATTGATTCACTGAGCATAAGGTAATTTATTATATTTAAAAGGCAAAGATGTATGCCCCCAATTGCTTTGTCAAATGAAAAGAAGTCAAACTCTGTAAAATATTAAAGAGGTTTATTCTTATCCAGATTTGGGGATCATGACCCAGAGCTACACCCAAGAAGCCTTGAGCACGTGGACTCGCTGTGATTGGGTTACAGTTTGGTTTTATACATTTTGAAAGACTGGAGTTATGGGTGGTGCCTGTGACTCAACGAGTAGGGCGCTGGCCCCATATACTGAGGGTGGCAGGTTCAAGCCTGGACCTGACCAAAAAGTGCAAAAAAAAGAAAGACAGACTGGAATTATAGGTAAAATCACAAGTCAAAACTTGGAAGACAGGCATAGGTTTGGCTCCAAAATGTGAGACATCTCAAAGCGGGAGCTTTCAGGATACAGGTGGGTTTAAAGACTCTTTAGCTGACAACTGGCTGTAAGAGTGAAGCTTTGTCTAGTAGACCAGGAGTCAGGGAAAAAGAAGGCTCAGATAAGGACATGTTGATAGAGACCAACTAGCAGACATATGCTCAGACCCAGACGAGGGTGGTTTATTATATATATTGAGGACCTCCAGGCATGTCTGGCATAGGCTTAGGCTTGTAATGAGTCACAAAGGACATCTCTAAGAAAGCATGGGGACATGATGAGGCATTTTTTATCTTCTTTTTCATGGCTAGAAACTCTGCTTGGCCAAGAGTGGGATCCTGTCAGTCAGCTGTGTGGGAGGAGCCTTGAGATTTTATTTTAGTTCACATTTTTTTCTGTATGGACTCGTACAATATGAAATTTACTGAATATGTAAATGTATCTTCAAGTAAGGCAACCCTACCTTTTGGATAACAGAAAAAAAAATGAAACTATAGGCATTAGGATTTTTTTTTTAATATTTTTCATAAATAAGTCTTTGTATAATAATAATAATTTTTTTTTGTAAATTAAGTTTTAAATTTGATCTATGATCTCTGAGACCTTGGAGAATTCCTTATAGTAATTCAATAAAATTTGAATTTGACTGACCTTATATGATACATGAATTAATACTTTTTTGGATAAAGAATATACTTTATTAAAAAAGAAAGTAAATTATCATGATGCAATGATCTCCTGAGATTATATTCTACCCCTATTCTTTTTTCATTGTATTTTAGTAATTCTAAAATATAGAAAATATTATATTTACTTATAATATACTTTAGTATATTATAGAAAATATTCTAAAATATAGTAAATATATTTATTCTCTATATTCTCAAGAAATTATATTCTACCCCTATTATTTTTTCATTGTATTTTTTTATTTCAAAATTTTATAGAGGTACAAGTGTTTTGTAATGCTTAAGCCAGGGCTGTAAGTGATCCCACCAGCCAGATAGTGTTCATTATACCCATTAGGTAGGTTTTTTCATATTCCTTCCTCCCCCCTCTACCGTGGTGGATCTACACTAAGTTTTACTTGCTTCTGTGCACATGTATTTTCTAATAATCATGGATATTTGTGTTTTTATTTACTATTTAAAGAGGTAGTCACAGAAAATTTATTGATGGCTAGTAGATAACACTAGTTATGCATTCCATGTGATGGGATGCACACTGTATGACCCCCAAGTAAGGGATTTTACCATTTTAAGTATTTTAAGCTGATGGAAACTGAAATATATATATGGAATGGTCTCTCTCACCTTCTGTCCTCTCTTCTTTGAAGATCCTCATGTGATACATACTATACCCATTATCTGGTAGAGAAAGAGGGTACCTCACAGAGGCCAAAAATCTTGCTAAGTTAGCCCTCATTTTATTGATATCTGATCATACCTATTTTATCCATTTACATTTTTTGAGAGAGTCTACTCTTCATCAAAGCCAAGCATAAAACAGTTTTCCCCATTTCTTTGGGTCTTCATTTCTGAAGTCTCCCATGTCTTACAAAACTTTAGTTCAATCAATTTGCAATGTTTTTATCAATCGGTCTTATACTTTTCTCCTGTCTATCGCTCTATGTTACAGGAATATCAGCCAAGAATCTTTGATGACTGAGGACATTATAGCACTTTTTGTCCTCTGCCTATGGCTCTTAATGTCTAATAAGTTTTCATAGCATGAGTTGTACAGGTAAGAAACTAGTAAGGTGTGAAGCTTGCTAAATTTTCTATTTAAGTGCAAAGTAGTTCAGTAAATATTTTATAAATGAACCATTGATTATATAACGTTTGGTTCTCTGTGTTTAACATATACACTATATTTCTGATATTCTTATTTTCCAAATTATTTGATGTTCATTCAGTCATTCAGTTACTGAACCTATATTCAATGGAATGTGCTAGGCACGGGATATGATACTTAAGTGTTGTGAAAGAGATACAAAACTCAACAATACATAATTATATATGTTTAAATGCTTTATAATTATGGCAAGTGCTATGAGGGCAAAAAAGATTTTAAGTGTACATGGCTAGATTGGAATAAAGAAGACCTTTCCAAAGATGTCTTTAGGATATTTAGGTAGAGCCTGAGAAATGGGGAGCTGGTCATATACGTATCTACACATACACATATAGATGTATGTGTGTGTGCACGTACGGGATAGCCATAAAGTTCATGTGCAATTGAAAATAGTGTGCAATTCGATATTGTACATGAACTTTATGGATAATCCGTGTGTGTGCATCTTTGTATAACATAAGAAAATTCACGAAAGAAAGAAACTTTAAAAACATCACTATACTCTAAGCTGCAAAATGTTAATTTTTTTAGATGTTGCTAACAAAACGGTTCTTTGGGTGGATTGCTCTAAAAATAATATGAATTTAGTTTGTGCTTTTAAATAGTTTTCCCACCAAAAAAGAAAGAAAATGAAAAATACAACCCCCCCCCCATGAAACCTAGTAAGGTATACAATAGGTATTTATAAAGATATGAAAAAATCAAAATTCAGGCATTTTTCATTCTGTGTAGAAAACAAAATTTTAGTATGAGAAGAACTAGTCAGAAATATACCTAATTATGCATAATTTATAGATGGTATAATGATACTTTCCCCCCTAATTTCATGAATTAGTAGTTTTCTTTCTTTGTGTTTTTTTTTCTTTCAGAGAAATGCTTAGCAGACCATTTTGAAGTACTAAAATAATATTAAAAATATTGATTCATGCTGCTATTTATGAAGAGACCTTACAAGGTTTTAAGGTCACAGTCTAATTTAAGGATTGGGAGATGTACAAAAATATCTCATTTAAATATGGTGAATTATGCATGAAAGATCTAATAGGTTCCCCACAGTAATGCCCTAATTGTGCTACAATTCATCAATAAGAAAATTCTGGTTTATGTTGGATATTCCACATTTTCACAACTAGGACAGTATTAAAAGAATTATACCTTGTAAATGCAGGGTAAAGTCATCATTTTATATGTGTTTTTCTTTTGCCACTTCATGAAATGATCACATTTGTTTCTGCACTGCAATATACTATATAGTGAACAATTTTAAATTTAAAAAATAGAGAAAACATATCAGTTTATGTCACTCATTTAACCACAGTAAAGACTGCTGTCGTGGCACACTAAAAATCCTTTAGACAGATCTCGCTGATTGCTTTCACTTAACTACCACTTTGCCATTTATTGGCTTAATTTGCACAAAATGAAGCACACTTAAAACCCAAGGAAAGATATTCGGTTTTAGTTTTACACACCCCAGCTTGGAAATCATAAAAGGAAGAAAGTTTTTTTTTTTTTTTTTTTTTTACTTGCTGAAGTATCACACAACCAAAAAATAAAAATCCAATGCCTCTCAGCACCATCTAGATAGACAAAAATAACCTTTTTCTTTTATGTTCTTTCAAGTTTAAACCAGTCTCTATCACATTTTACAAGGTATGCTGTTTTCCTTAAAAAAATATACGGAGTAATAAAGTGAAATTTCCACCATAGAAAACCGTATTCTAAATTGGAGAAATCATTTGTTTTATAAACCTTTGTTTGCAGGGCAGCTTGTTTCAAAGCTCTGCATTTGTCAGTATAAATTAATGATGTTAGGTACACATTCCTTTGTTAGAATGAATAAAGGGGTCATGAAAATGCATTCATCAAGATCTAGGCAATTAAATGGAAACATACCTGTAACTACTTAATTATCAGAATAAGATGCTGTGCTGATAGGAAAAGGGTTGTTTTATTTTTTGTTACAAACACTTGCATATTAAGCGACAGTCTAGTTTTTTTGTAAATCCCTTTATTGTTCACATGTTCCATGGGATTATCTAACATATGTTCACGTTACCAGGCTTCTGATAGATAAAACTTTCAGTAGCACAAGGTTTTATGAATCAAGCATGCATCATCCAACAACACGGGTCTGCCGACCCCTGAATGTGACCTGCTCCCAGAGGAAACCAATTTAATGCTCCATTGCACACCAAACAGTATGTATGAATCACAAACCCGCCAAATAAATTAGTGACAGGTACATCTGAATAGGATGCCTGCTCTGTCCCTTATCTGCAGCCAGGCAAGCTCATTTCTCCTTTACTTGCTAAGATAAAGCCACATGGCAGGTCGCCTTGGCAGATTCTCACAAAACAAACAGCCCCCATTGTCCATGATTGGGGGGTAAATGCCCTTATTATTTCAGGTATTGTGACAGTGAATGGGATAAAGTGAAAATGATCTGCCAGTCGAAGATGCATCCTTCAATTATCAGGCCTCGGGTTTCCTCTAACTTTCCCAGGCTTTGCCTCTCTCGCTTTGACTTTTCTTTTTGACAGTTCTGATATCCCAGAGTTGCAGCCATGGCAAGGTTCAAGCACAAAACAGCGGGTTATCAAAGACAACTTATCAGAGGCCAAGCGGGGAGAAGAGAGGCCGACCCTTACTAAGTAGCTGAAAGACAGATCTACGACGGAGCAAAGACAGGTGCCTTGAGCTTTCATCTTCAACTAATAATAACGTGTTCCATTTGGAAAAAGAAAAAAAAAAAAACAAAAACAAAAGAAAAACGGCTACGCTAAATATATGTTCGAAGTATGTAAAGATACTGGCAACAGGGAAGAATTTTTAAATGGTAAACAATAACAAAGAAAATGCTTATTTGCCAGGAATCTCATTTACAGGCCTCCTCAACCATAAAGACAGTGGCCATAAAGTTTGTGTGCAATTTAAAAGTGCACGCTATTTTAAATTGCCCCTTTATGGCCAGCCTGTAAATTGGAATATCAAAACCACACAAAACAATGTGCTTTAAATTAAATATCAGTGCGAACATAAATGTGTCACCGTCTTCAAAGTAGGCATCTATTTGTTACCAGAATTCTTAAACCAAACAATAAGCAGACATATAAATTCCACTTTCTCTTTCTCTACAGTTCATAATCACGCTTCACGGAGACGATCTCATAATTTATCTTAACACATGCAATGTCATACTAGCAGGTCAATTATATAGCGCGGTAGAATTCCATAACACAAATCGACTCACGTTTTAGGTCCTGCAGAGATAGTCTTTCCCACGCAAAATCAGGGTTGTGTTTTCTGGGTGAGTCTGTATTAAACCTAAATGAAAAAAAAAATCTTAGTTTCCCATTCCACTTCTACTTAGAATGCATGAAAATAAACTTCCAGTTAGTCAAGGGGAAAAATTGCATTAAGGAGTACTGGTTTGTAAACGCGGTCTTTTCAAATGTAGATGATGTGTATCCCTCCCTGTCCCCCCCAATATCTTTGCAAAACTTCAGCCCAATGAACTCATTACTGTGGACACTCACAGAAGACTACAGTTAATGAAATTCGGGTCTGGGATTAAGCTTCATAAACATGCAAAATGGTAATGGTTGGGCATCTGAATTTTGGAGAGATGGGTGGAAGGCTGAGAGGAAAAAACATAGCCATCCAACTTAGGAAATGTACACTATGATCACTTTAGTTAAACTAACTGCTACTGTACGTATTAGGCGACTCAGAGGATTCCAAATGTGTAATAAATGAAAGCAAAAATACTTTGAAATACTACCAATACTTTATATAATAACACTTCAGGGAAAATAAATATAGCTACTAAATTGACCTTATTTGAAATGACAGAAATGCAATTAGGTCAGATATATTCCCTTTAGAACCACAATAATTTTAACAACAATAAACATTATGCAAAATATGCAAGTATTTCAGTAAATGGACAATAAAAAATATTATTTTGGCTCTATCTAGCGACCATGCTTATAGTGAGTAATTCTATTTATAATGTACTTCAAAGTCATCAGTAATTTCTCCAAAGCCTTAGTAAATGCAGAACTAAGATATACAAGGAAAACATTAAACTCTATTTATAAGCACCATTATGACACAATCATTAAAATTTTTTACAAATAGGTGGCCAACACATAGAGAATATTTTTTTTCTTTCTTTTTTTTTTGTAATGTATATTTTATAAACAAAGGTACAGGTAGTGAAAATGTCTCATTTTCCCTACGTATGGCAAAAAAATTGGTGACTTTGGGACAACCTGTAATGTCATTTGATTATTCATGAATTATAAAAATGCAAACCCATACTCAGAATAACTAGTTTGAATAGTTTAAATGTCTAAATATTATGTGTACATTATTCAACAGTTTACTGAAATTATATAAATACAGGTCATATAACAGTTTTTGTTTATTACATGTTAAGAAATTTATGCTGTATTACTGAGTGTTCAAATTTTCTAACTAAGTCGTCAGCACCTTGGCCATTTCTTTTTACTTGATCAAACTTTACACTGTTTCTGATTCTAATTTCCTAACCTCCTTTCTCTCAGAGCATTTACATTAGAACACTTGTCATTGAATTCTTTCTGGACCCCTTTGACATGTAAAGCTTCTCTCTGCCCCTTGCCTATATTACAACCCAGAAATGCCTTTCTCTGCAGCAGGAGAACCATCACTTTAGAATGTAAACATCAAGGAAGATAGCACCCTTGTCTTAGTGTCTGTGAGGGCAGGAGCCTAACTTAAATACGCATGATTAGCAAAATAGTTACACTGACCTGCCTCCCCACCTCCCAGTATTCTCTGGAACAGTGGCCCCTCAAGATCGGTATCAGGACCCTCCCAGACACACATAATCCATGGATATTCAAGTCCATTGTACCTGTATAAAACAGTCTTTGCATAGAACCCACACACATTCTCCAGATCACTGTGGTGAAAAGAAAAGAAAGATCAGAAAGAAGGCGCTGTGTGCAGTGAAGGAGTCAGGGGTGACAGTAAATTAGGTGAAAATGAAGCAGAAGGGAGAGAGGGAGGAGCATTTCTTCACTTATTTGTGTGTTTTTCTTTTAATAAATAAATTTATGGGTGAATCAACAAAACTTATAAGAGCTGAGCTGTGAAGCTAAAATTAGGCTTTGAAATCTAACAACACATTTCACAAGTTGTGTCAGATTAGGCAAATTTCAAACCTATCTAAGCCTTGTATTCTCCATGCCATACGTGAGCATTATAAAAATACCACGTGAGATTTGATGAGGATTTGAAGGAGACTTGCACATAAAATGTTCATTATAAGTCTTGGTACATTGGAAGTGATGATGATGAAGGTGATGAGAGAAAGTGGCTTGTGATAATACTGATGATGAACTCTACTGTATACCAGGCCTGGGGTCATGGTCAAGTGTTTGAACAAAGACAAATTACTGAATAATTTTAAGATTGGAGATATATTATCAAATTTAGAGTTTTTAATACCATTATACCCTTGAACGTTCTCTGCAGCATTATTTGCTGTCACAAAGATGTGGAATCCACCTCAAACCACTTTACTTAATAAGTGAACTAAGGAGATGAGGCATATTCACACCATGGAGTACTATTCCATCATAAATAGGAACAAAATAATGTCTTTTTCAGCAACTTGGATGGAATTGGAGACCATTATCCTAAATGAAGTGTCCAAGGAATGGAGAAAAAACCACCACGTGTATTTTGTAATAATTGGGAGCTAATCAGTGGGCACCCACAGGCACAAAGAGATGTAAAGCTCATAGGAAAAAAAGAAGGGAGAGAAGTGGGGATTGGAGGGGGAAAAACGTACCTTTCAGGTACAGGAAATACTATTCAATTGATGGCACACTAAAAACCCTAACTTAAGCATTTTAAAAGGGATCCATGTAATAAAAATATTTGTACCCCCTTAATATCTTAAAAAAAGAAGAACTAACATTTTGAGGATTTAGAAGAATGTTTTGAAAGTTGGGAAGTGAACGTCATAATACAAACCTGAGAACAGAAACTAAAACGGAGTAAATATTTGTAAATACATTAATTAAAAGTCAATATCTATGGAGTGATGGGTTTACACCAGGTTCACCTAAAAATAGGGTGAACATATCTCCTATTTTCACTTGTTGTCAAGTGTAGTTATTAAGTGCATAATCCTTGTTTAGATGATAAACTATGTCATAGGAGTCTTTCAGGAATGAATTAGTATGTTTTATAAGGCAGTTTTGTTTAATTGAGCAAGTCAATTGAGTGGATCCCATCTTCAAAATATAACTCAAGATGATCATAAGGGAACGAGCTAATATTTGTTAGAGCACATTTATTTACCAGATACTGCTTTATGCAACTTTCCTGTAATAGCTCATTCAATCCTGACAATGCTGTACAGTAGGTATTATCCTAATGCCCATTTTAGAGATGAAAAATTTGCAGCACAGAGAGTTTAAACAATTTATCCAAGTTACAAATGGGAGAGTTTGTGCATTTAACCATCTAGGAAAAGAGTGCTAACATGTCTTCAGAGTATGCAAAGCTCAGAGAAGATTAATATAATTCATGGAAACAAAGAGAATAAAGAACTTTGTGGCAATAGAAGAGAAAACCAGGTAGAACATACCTTGAGGATAAAATCAGAGTAGCTTCAAAAACCAAATAATGTCCCAGTTTGGCCGGGGTCGAGTTTAAACCCTCCACCCTCAGTATATGGGGCCAGTGCCCTAATCACTGAAATCAGCACATTGTACCCCATAAATGCATGAATGTATACATGATCTATGTATTTATGATTTAATAAAAAATTTTTAAAATAACAAAACCAAATAATGTTTCAGACAGATTTAAAAAAATATATTTCCCTTCATCAATAGTAAATATGGTCATTTCATTTACTTTAAATGAAAATATGATCATTCAATTTTCTAAATGCCTTTCTTTATATCTATGTAATATCCCTAGGAAAGGCAAATGTGGTAAGACAGAAAGCAAATATGGTTCCTTAGAGTGGAAGTGAAGACTCGGTTTTTGACACAATAGAATTGTTTTCAATCTTGATTATGCTGATGATTGCACAGGTCTATAAATCTACTGAAAATCAAGACAAGTGCAACCACTGAAACTACACTAAATTACACTTATCACTGTGCAATTTACTGAATATCTAGCGAAGATAAAAAATAAATAGCACTAGAAATTTTCCTAAGTAAAAATAATAATACATTATTTACATTTTATTTTTAAAAGGATAAATGTATAAATAAATTAATAAATTTCACTACATTCAGAATTATGAGGTTCTGTTGATCAGAAGATGGGAAGAAAGCGAAGAGTAAGTAATGATAATAAAGATATTCGCAACATACATTCACCACAAAGGACATGGACCAAAAATACAGAAAGGAATATCTTAAAAGTGTGCAAGAAAAAAAAAAAAAAAAACTTGTAGTAAAATAGTCAAAAAAATAAAATAAATATACTACTAAAGCATATATCCAAATAGCCAATACATCTATGAAAAGTTTATAAATTTTATTCATTCTTGGAAAAACTCCCCACACTGAGATACCACCTTAAAAATAGATACAGTCCTACAAATAGATACAGCCTTACCGATGGAATTCACTTAATTTTACAATAGACAATAGCGTGTTTTTCTTTACTGTGGAGCAACTGAAGTTTGTATAACTATGTGAAGGAACGTGAATTAATACAACTTTGGTAACTTTTGGAGAGTTGGTTAAAATTTATATTAACATATGCATTTCCTATAACTCCACCTGCAGGCATACTCTCTAAATATGCACTACATATGTTACATAAGATATTACTGTTTATAATAACCGGTAAATGCAATGAACTTAAGTGTCCACCAGTAACTGAATGAATAAATGAATCATTGCATATTCATACAACACTGTAGAATACCACACATTGGCAAACTAGTGCTGTGAGTCCAGTCAGAGTTAGCTGCTGCCTCAAGGTTGGTAGCTTATTCCTGCATTCTCCAGCAGGGAAGAATGTCATGTCTTCACAGAGTTAAAAATAGGAAAGGCAAGAGAGCTTAACACTGCATGAAACCTCCTTCATAGGGGCCCTAATCCCATTCATGCTGAAATAAATCCTCCTGATACCATTCCATTTGATAACATATGAATATTGGAGCTACATTCAACCCACAGCAACAAGGATCTGGTAGGACAGCATCTCTCTCTCTCTCTGTCTCTCTCTCTCTGTCTCTCCTTGCAAATGTTCAAGGTAACCTTTTACATTTGTTTCTGTACTTACTGATAATATATTACCAGGTATAATAGGATTGTAGGATGATAGAAGGGAGAGGTTTTGTTGGGTTTTATAACATCGTATGGTTCCAGTACTTAATAGGATATCAGCCTCAATAAATGTTTGATGAATAAATGAAGTGTGACTTAACAGTAAGCCACTTATTTGCCATTTATGGTTTATAGGAAATAGCCAGTGAAAACTACCAAATTGATTGAAATGACCAAAGAAAAGTTGTTGCAAGCAGAACGTATTACACATTATGTTTTCTTCATCATGATGACTGCTTTTGTTTGATGAGGTCTAAATGTAAATAATGCAAAAAATCAATGATGAATAATAATTATTATTAAGGAATATTATTATTATTCAGATGAAGTTGAGATAAGAAGTCTAGAATAGGTTGGTATCTTGTGTCTATCAAGGACCTGGGATCTTTTCTGCCTGGTCCCTCTTAGCTAATGGTTTCTACCTTCAAAGGATTTGAAGTATTACTATTTCAACTTTAGAGAAACTTCGTAGGTTCCAGAAAGCAGAAAGCTGGAAGACATGAGGGCAAATAAACACATAAATCAGCTAAGCACTTCCAAGAAAAAGTCATTTGCAACATGGACCCAACAACCTAACCTTATATCTTATTAGAAACATCTTTTAGAAACGAACCTGTAAAATGTAGATGTTTAACTAAAACTATTTTTATTGTGCATATATGTTGATCTATCAATAAAAAAATAGAGAAATGGAAAAAATATTTTCTCCTCTCTTATCAAGTGTCCACTTTTAATTTTTGAGCATTTTCTATTATAAAACTGTTTTCCTTTTTACTAAACATTTTGGAAAACTGGCTTGGCAAAACAAATTTTTATTACATATTTTCCTCTACGTTTACTGCTTAAAAAAATCTAAACAAGGTAAGCCCATTAGGTACTGGATTTTATTGTTTACAATATCAAAAATTCAGAAATATATTATGTCAAGGCCTAAAACAAACCTAGTGTGGATTATTTTTTTTGCAGTTTTTTGGCCAGGGCTGGATTTGAACCCACCACCTCCAGCATATGGGGCCAGTGCCCTACTGCTTTGAGCCACAGGGGCTGCCTCCCTGATATACATATAAGATACAATGTCTCATCACTCTGTCCATTTTCACATATGTCTCCACCAATGACTTAATGAGACTTCAACATTCTATTAACCTTTTTCTCAAATTTTATGAAGCCTCCTTCAGTAAATTCTTGATGTTAAAAAATACAGAAGTTAAACCAAAAAACATCAGAAAGCATTTTTTTCTTAGACTTCAAATATTTTTCCTGTGCATGTGCTTACATATAAGTAAATGCCTACTCTTTGGCTATTCTTTTTATACCAAACAATTAATCTATATAAAGGTGACCTCAAACAGAAGTTTAGAAGCACTGGCATTTTTTTCAACCTTCCCTAACCTACCTCTTGCTGAATTTTCCTATTACTAGTTCTAAACTAAAAGCAGAATTATTTGCCAGAATGAAGTGAGGACTGCAGATTTTCAAAATTTGTAACCCCACAAGTCACCTGCTATTTGAATTTCAAGGGGAATTTCTTCAGGAAAACTGCATAGAGGGGTTCAGAAATACAAGGATACAAACACTTAAGAACACATCAATGCTCTTAATAAACTTGAAATGAAGAGATTCTGTCCAGAGATCCAGAAGTGAGCTATAATTTGAAATATAATCATCTTTATAGTTTTGCTTGCTTTTCACCTTACTTTAGCCTTCTGTCAAGAAAGAATTTAGTTTAATTGATTGGGTGTTGCTAAAAGAGCTAAATATACTACATTCCCCCCCCCCCCTTAACTTCGAGACAGTTCTTTATTTCAAAGAAGAAAATCAAACCTGGGGCTGAGAGAAAAGGGAACCAACTTCTGAAAAATTGCACTTTTCACATTTTTGCTAAACATTATCAAACAATGCAGTTGCATAAAATTAAATTCTCTCTCTACTGTTTCTTTTTAATTTGTCAGAAATATTAGACAGGTTCCCATTGATTGTACCTTCACACACATTGAGAAGAGCCTACCCAAATGTGATTAAAGATTCCTAAATATAAAAGACTAAGTTGAGAAAAAATAAAGTCCCATCTCTTGTGTCAAACGCACAGTTATAGAGTCTTATCTCTTCTCTCTCTCTCTCTTTCTCTCTCTCCCTGTTTTCGTATGTACAAGCATATCTGTGTGTGTGTGTGTGTGTGTGTGTGTGTGTGTAGGGGCAGGAAGGGGATTTGAGACCAAAAGGCCCAAATATGATTTCCCTAAAGGAGGCTCCTGCTAATTGATTTAATTATGTGGTACATTTATCCCATCAAACCCATCAATGGCTTCCTTTCATTTGGTTTGTGATTATTCAAACAATTGTTAACAGGTACATTTCCTTTCGCTTTGTACTGTCTGTAAACATTGCTGAGTAAATACAGATAAGATAACTGGAAAAATATTCCAATATTGATGCATCATACTTTCATGTGTTTATGTTTTCTTTTAAAAAATTAACAAAAATATTCCAGGCATACAAATAAAATTCATACACAAGATATTCAAGATAATGTGATACATTCACAGTTTAAAGAAAAATGTTTAGGGGCATTATATTACATATATAAGGTTGTGGCCGACCCTTATATATGTACTATAAGGGAATTTCTAAAGGGAAATCACAGTTGTACTCAAATTACTTGATTTCTTACTTTTATTGTCAATTTTAAAAATTGGTATTTCCTAGAGAAATAGCTAAAAGACGCTTCAGTGATTAATTTTATTTTCAAATTTCAATTAAATTTAAATTCTAGTCATATCAATTATGCCCACCCATTTTCCTCCTGAAAACATTTTAATATAGAGCAAT
This sequence comes from Otolemur garnettii, assembly GCF_000181295.1. Lineage (NCBI taxonomy): Eukaryota > Metazoa > Chordata > Mammalia > Primates > Galagidae > Otolemur > Otolemur garnettii. The sequence goes on along the minus strand of NW_003852402.1, from coordinate 32,583,562 downwards.
CTATTTAGCATTTGCTATGTAAATGTGGACTACAATACTGAGTGGTTCACCCCTGCAGTTGACAAACAACAATTTATGTATTCACTTCTTCAGAGACATTATTAACAAGGAAAATAACTTACCCCAAATCTACTGTTTAAAAATGCTTTCAATTCTCCTGATGAATAACCATCATTTTTGTATTATGGATGACATTTATTAAAAACACTTCCACATCAAGATAATTTATAAAATGTATAGTATTTAATCACTGAGTTCACGACTTAGGGAGAAATATTAACTGTAGAAAAAGACACTGATGCTTTCCAGTTCTATGCTTAATAATGAGAATCAGACTCTAGACATTCTTGGAACAAGCCATATTTGACTCAGTTCCAAGAGAAGACATTTACAATTATTTGTATCCCTCAGAATTTTACTTGTCAGGGTTGCCCTAGCTGCCAAGAAACTTATGAGATATTTTTAGACCTAAGTACTTGTCACCTCACACAGCTACATATTTACTTTGAGTTCTGGCAGAAAGTGTGGATAACATTTAAACTGGGGTTCATTCATTGGGATAAGGCATTTGACAAAGAGTCACTAAAATCAGACCTCAGTTACAGTAACCATATTTCCCAACAAGCAGTTAAAACAGCATTATAGAAAAATTAGGATTTTTTTCAAAATTAGGATTAGAACTTTTTTTTTTTTTTTTTTTGAGACAGAGCCTCAAGCTATCCCCCTGGGTAGAGTGCCATGGCATCTCAGCTCACAGCAACCTCCAACTCCTGGGCTCAAGCAAGTCTCCTGCCTCTGCCTCCCAAGTAGCTGGGACCACAGGCGCCCGCCACAACGCCCGGCTATTTTTTGGTTGCAGCTGTCATTGTTGTTTGGCGGGTCAGGGCTGGGGATTCGAACCCGCCACCTTAGGTGGACGTGGCTGGTGCCTTAGCCGGTTGAGCCATAGACGCCGAGCCAGAACTTAATTTCCCCCTCTCCTCTTCTCTTTTGAACTTTCATGTTTTGTTGTTTGAACCTTTAAATCAACTTTATCGATGTTGATAAAATTGCATTTTATTCTCTTGCAATGTGTCTTCATCCTTTTTTCTTTGGGTTTATTCTAAATTCCTATAAGGTAACTGATAAATATTCACATTATTTGGAAGACGGACACATAAATGTGAACCTGGAGCTGAGAATGATGTGTTCATATTCTGCCTCTTCATGTTTATTGAAGCAGTTAAAAAAAATTCTAGATAGATAGAATAGCTAATCCCTGGAATCTTATCATACATTAGCACAGAAAGGACTGAGAGATACTTGCGCATGTAATGCCAGATATTCTGTATGAACAATTCGAACATTCTATGTGATGTTCTATTCCTCAAGAGAAAATTCACCCCAACCTTAGGTAGTTAGCTCAAGTACAGCAGGTCTTCTCCATCCGTTGAGGGGATGAGGTAGTTTGAGGGTAAGTTTCAGTGTTGGAAAAGCTCATTGGTATATCTGGTTCATTTCCACTTCTCATGAATAGCCTACCAGTTATCCCAGTTAGGAGGCTGACGTGTTTACTAAGCGTCATCCTCCTTGCAGGTTCCAGAACTCAAAATTTTGTATCTTCATCATTGGGAGATGGTCAAATTCTCTACTCTGCTTTCTAGCTACATTCTGCATAACTTCTTGTTTGCTTTCTGTTATTTCTTTTTTTAATGAAAAAAAATTTAGTATCAATTTAGCATCTTTAACCAGCTGGGGACCCTTCTCTTTCCACACTTTGCCACTGCAGGTGGAAAGTACACTGGTTCACTAAAAGTGGCCAGCTATGGAATATTTAAGTTCGTTGGATTGATCTCAGCCAGTTAAGGGTATGCTTTATAAGTAAACCAGTTTTGTTTTGTTTGTTTTCAAAACTCCAATCTGTATTATCTCCACTGGAGATTTATCACATACTTGCTGTGAGCATTTTCACTCATGGATTATCTGTAGTCAAAATCAATATTAGCCGGATTTATTAAATTCACTAATGAATTATTTCAAATATAAAATGCAAAGATAATTTATTCCTGAGTTACATAAATAGTTATAGAGAGTAAAAGCACGTCAGATGAAGTATAAAGAAGATAAAATCAGAAACTATGTCTATGTGGGTTCTTGACCTCTCCTGTGCAACTCAGGAATTTTGCAACTCTGAAGGGGAAAACCATGTTTAAAGCTTGTTTCTCTGAGATTCTTTTTTGGAAATTATAGCACTTGTGTTCTTGGCTAGTTCCAGAGCCTTAGGCTTTCACTTGTATTTCTCAAGCCCTATTCCTTTGCCAACAGCTCTGCTCCTTGCCTGATCATCCTCTCACTGTGTCTGGCAAGCAAGCTCTGCTCATGGGCAATGATGAACAAATGATCCAAAGAAAAATACAAGGTGGGCTGAATGTTGAACTCACCTTAATGATTTTCTCTTGTCCTTAGGAGTTTAGTCACGCGGTCTATTCTATTCTTTGTTGCATACTAATTATGTAGCAGACTCTTGGTACAAAGCAGATGCTCAATAAATGCTTAACAATCACTAAATAAATTATCAACACTTCTAAATCTACTTTCAAGGCAAGTATGAGCCTAATGACGTGGCACAGAAAAAAATATATTGTTGGTCATGATTATAGTCTAGAAGTTTTTCTAAGATAATAGTCTCAAATAAAATTCATTTACACATAAGAGAAAAAAACATATGGTTATTAAATTGTTGCAGGAATATAAGACTGCTACCTGTAAAAAATACATGTATACAGCATACAATGAATTATGGGGTAAATATTCAGAAACTAACCTGGATTCTCAGAATTGCATTTTAACTAACATTGGTAGTGATATCAATTAGCAATTTTAAGATATTTTTAAATGAATTGAAATATCTGATATTTAATATGCATATGATTATGGCAGAACTCACATAATCACGCCTTTCTGGTGGTAATATAGACTCACTCTCTCTGTGAGTCTGTGACTCACTCTCACTGTGGTAAATACAGACTCACATTCCCTGTGAGTCTGTATTTTGTTTATTTACTTTTCACTTTTTTTTTGGAGGTGTTTATTTCCATGTATGAATATTTTCCTTCCACTACAGACTATCTAGATTTGTTCTGACAAGTTCTTTTGTTTTTTAAGTGATTTTGTTTGGTTTCATATTTATGTATGATAGGGCTGTGTGTGTATGTTTGTGTGTGTGTGTGTGTGTGTGTGTGTGTAATTAACTGGTAAAAGAAGTTCTTTGATTCAATTAACATAACCTTCTGATTTCTTGGACTTGTTTCTTTAAGTTCTTACTCTAATTTCACAAACAAATAAAAGCCTGGATGCATGTGGTTGGTTGCCCTTGTGTAACAACTTTATAGCGTGGAGTAGAATGTTCATATTCCAGGAAGATGCCTTCTAAAACCCTTTCTAATACACAGCAGTAAAGAACCTTTACTTCAAGTACAATACTTCATGCCCAAGAACTTCATGCTTGTTTCCTTCCAGACATATCTCTGGCCTGGAAGGAAACAGCTCCTGTAGTTTTAAATCTAGGCCAAATTCACCTCACACCCTTTCATTTGTTTTGACAATGCTTTGTAAAAAATTGTGTTTAACTATGATGTTTAACAATACCTATACACTTCCCATTCTCCATTATTTGGTCAAAGATGACTGTGGGTGAAGAGATTGTATACAGAAGTATTTAAGAACAATTATAACTTGCCTCAGGTAGACTCAGATAGGGGAGAGACTGCCAAATTTCTCAATTGTAACAAAATAAGTGGAAATCTATTATTCAAATGAAATCACAAATAATTGTATCATGCTAACATAATTATTGCCAGGAAGATAATGTTGAAAAGCAGCATTTGAAGAATTATCAGGAACTACAAATATCCACTTATCTTCACCTGATAATTTAATTCTGATAATTAATAGTGAAGAATTGTATCAACTGAAAATACAGTTTTGTGCATTGAGATGTTCATTTTAACCTTAATTTTAACAGCAAATGTAATAAATGATCTAAAATCTGAGTAGGGGAAATGGTGAATTATGGCATACCAACTTAATGAGCTTTTATAATTAAGATTGTAATGACAATAGCTAATTGAAAATCCGTTTGATATAATGTAGAACTATTGTGTCAGGACCATCACAGTGAAAAGGAAAATTATTCATTATTATGGTCAAGAAATGAAAGAAGACTAACACAGTTTAATATATGAAAAAGGTCTGTTAGGATAGTTGGGTTACAGTGAATTTCCTTTAATTTTTCATTGCTATTATAATAAATGTGTAAAATTATGAAAAAAATAAAATGGAGAAGATTGCAAGTAAATGAAAAGCAAGATTAATTATAAATAAAACTAGAATTAGACGCTTATGGACACTTATCAATTGACGCCAATTTGAAACCTCTTTTAATGTGCATAAAGTTAAATAGTTTTATTTATTTTATAATATAGTACAGACTTTGCTCATAACAAAACTTTAATGAAAGGAATTGAATGTTATATTAAAGATATCTTATTTAACTTTATATGCCTCTATGTCTAAACAAAAGCTTAAGCATAGCAAGTTTTTAATGAATATCTGTTGAATAAATTTTGAGACGATAAGACTTTGACATCATTTTTAAAATGGTTTACTTTTCAAGTAAGTAATATATACATGTGGGTCCAAAATGGTAAAAGACTAGATAGTGATGAAATTTCTCCCTTCTGTCATCCTCAGAAATACCTGTGTATCTATTAATAGAATCCACCACATAGATTCATCATACTTTGTCTTAATTTGTACACATCTTTCAGGGCTTTTTTTTTTATCTTTTCATTTTTTTAGTTTGTATTTGTTGGTTTGCTACCATCATCAGAACAAAAGGTGAAGCTTATCACACTTTTTAAAGCTTTTTAAAGCTTTTCTTCATGTAAATTATTAATATTTTTGGAAATATTAATGATTTACCCTCAAGATAGATCCAGAATCCAACCTCCACTCCTCATGTTCATTGCACTATCATGACCTCTAACATGTATTAATATTATTGCTCCTTCAACAGCATCCCACCTTCAATGCTTACCTTCTACAGGATAAAATCTCAAAACAATAGGAGTGAAAGTTAGTTATTATCTTAAAATATATGGTAGAGCTCCCAGAATTGGCAGGTAAGATTAGACACATCTCACTCTATGTCTTCCACTGAATAAAATTAAATCCCTAGGATGACTATATAAACAGCAATCTAGAGAATAAAAAATAATTTATTAACTGGCAGACTGGGCAGGAGATTCAAAACTGAAGGAAGACTCCACAGTGGATGAGTTTTCACTTTTGCTGTTTTCTCCATCTCTGGCATAGACTCTAGACCAGTCCGAAACCCGATGAGGCACAGAATAGCAAAAGTCAAAGAAAATTCTCTTTGGAAACCACTGCATGGAAACTATGTGAGGAGATTCTCATTTTTTCAGCTTTCTCTATTATTCTCTCAGATCTGCCCCCAGGGCAGTCCCAGTCCTGAAGTTGTGTTCCCATGGTGGTGGTGGGCAATGAAAGAAAACATGGTGGCATCCACGGACTCACAGGCACCTAAAACACTGAGAAAAAGATCCTACTATCTTATTATAGAAACTGGGGAAAATGACTCTGTCATCTAAAGTGTGAGAGTAATCTCTCTCTCTAACTCTGGAAATGATAAAGGAGCAATTGAAATGGTAAATAACTGGATTAATAGACTGTATTCTGTCCCATAAGTACTTTAAAATATGTATGAATGTTAAAAGCAAAAATTATAAAATTCTCTAAGTGGATTTTCAAATTATGTGATACAATATATAGGATAAGCATTCTACAAAGGAGGGTGGGTGTAAATAAGGGGGCCTATATGGTGATAGGTATCTGCATTTCAGGTGTAGTAATAAAACACTAATTCTATGTAGATTATGAAAAATGGTGTTTATATAATTACTAGATCAATTCCAATCAAATTTATGAAGATATATAGTTGAAAACAAAAATGTATTATGTAGATACATAAATATACCAAATATTCCATGAAAAGACAAGAGAGCAATGATACCAATACCATAAACATCACTACCAGCAACAACCACACAGGGAACAAACAGAAGCCTAATAATAAACATGCAAATTAAATTCAAACAGTATGAATAATTACATTAAATATAAATGGAATAGACTACCAATTCAAAAGATAGATGGATAGATTGGAATAAGTCAAGAAGAATAACAAACAAAATCCAGCTCTGCCAGAAATACCCTTTAAATATAATTGCACAGAATTTTTTTTTTTAAACTACTAATAATGAAAAGAAAGTAAGTGACTAGGGGCCAGGTAGGAAAAGAAAGAAAAGAATAATATTTTAAAAAAAAATAGACAGTAATGAGCAAATGAAACCCAGCACAACAAAAGAAATGAAATAATAAAAATAAGGTTTGAAGAAGAAAGCAATAAATAAAATAAACATGATTAAAAATGGTAATTAATTTGGTAATACTGATAAACCTTTTCTAGATTAACCAAAAGAGGGGGTTGAAGGAAATATCAACATCACTAAGGAAAGAAGGATATTATTATAAAACATATTGCTAATAATTGTATAATAAAAGTATTAAAAGGTAATAAGAAGTACTGTGGATAATTCAACAACTCAGAGTAGGAAGAACTTGAATGCCTTGAAAAAGAACAAATCTCTCTCATACACATACACCCCCAAATCTCTCTCATACACATACACCCCCCAACACTAGTCATTCTCAATATTCCACTATCTTTAAAATGAATTAAATTATAGTTAAGCGTCTTCTTAAGACAATTGCAAGACAAGAAAATTTTGCTGGCAAATTGTATCAAACATTTGAGGAAGAAATTATAGCAGTACTACAGAATTTCTCAGAAAATTAAAGAATAAGGACTACTCAATTTCTTTTCTGATGCCATGATTGCTGAGATGCCAAAATCAGACAATGCCATTATAACTGATAAAACCTGCAGAACAATGTACCTCTTTACTATAATGCAAAACTGTGAATGCATTTAGGTTATTAGATCCAGCAATAATCCAGAAATGCAAAGATGATTTAATATTTGAAAATAAATGGATACAATGTTCCATTACCAGATCAATGAATAAAAACGACATGATCCAAATAATAGATGCATTTTGGACAATTTAAAAAATTATTCATTAAAAAATTAACTTCTTGGCAATTTAGGAATGCAAATGAACTTCTTTATCATGATGCACAACGTCTACAGAAATCCTACAGCTGACAGACTTAAAGGTGTTAAAAGAAGCACTACTAAGTTACTTAAAAAAATGAAGTCAAAGTACATTTTTATAAATCTATTTTTGGAGTAACTAATTAAATGAGAAATAAGAATCAAAAATTGTAACATAAAGGCTATTGGAATTTGCGGGGTAAAATTGAGGGGTAGTGTTCTGTTGAAGATAAAGTTCATGTGGCAAGTAAGGAAAATATTTGCAATGTTTTAATTTTTCTAGAATATTACATGTAATGTCTACAACAAAATTATACATATCCACACTAAAAAGGAATACAAAAACTTGGCTAAATAGTAATTACTATTCACAGAAAAAAAAAATGCCTGTCTAGCTAACAAGTGTGAGATATGAGTCCCAATCTCGCCACTAATCTGAAAATATCTAAAGAAAACAACATCTTGTTGTTGTGGTATTACTTTACACTTAACTAGATTGGCAATATTAGAATGTTGCATTATACCAAACATTGTGAAGAGCCTGAGGGCAAAGATTTATACAAAGAGAACAGGTAACACTTAAGGAAATGATGTGTGCGTACTAAGCCTAAATTCTAGAATTCCCACATCAGGGCATGTGATTCGGAAGAAGAAAACTTTAACACAGGTTTATAAGATGACTAATTATTTTTCTATCTTAATTGAATCCACAATCTATTATTCAGTGAGCTCTGTCTCTGTACATTTGAGATTAAAAATTAAAAGTCTATTAATAGTGGGCTTAAGTTCTAGTTATTACTACTGAATTTAGATATATAAATACATCAATACACACATATATGTACTACATTTTGTTTATAATATACTATGGTTTCATTCCTTCTTTATTTTTAATCTATTCTATTGAAAAAAGGACTCATTATTGAAAAAGTAATTGAAATAACTATTTTCATCTTACCTGTATTAATTTAGGACATATATTCTCTTTCTATGATTTTGGTATTTATTCCTAAAGGTAATTTGCATACAGAATTCAACTAGTTACAGCTAATTCAGTATCTCCCCCAATACAGCACATTCCAAGAACTAAAGAACCAAAAGACCCAAATCTTTCATATTGCTTAGTACTAAAGTGACACACTGTTTATAAATCTCCTCTATTAATATGGTTATGTCATTGCCGCCTTTGTTCTCATTTTGGAGCCCACATGTTCCAATTTATTTTCTCCCCACTGCTCTATGTTCAACTTCCTTTGGGGGGGGACTGTTTTTTGTTTGGTTTGTTTCAGTTGAGATACAAATTCATCTTGTTGTCAGTGATAGCCAGGATTTATTTTAGTTTTTTTGGGGGGGGCGAAATATATTTATATATTGCCTTCACCCACTTCTTTACTTCTCTCCCCTTCTCCTCAATATTTACTTCTAGTCCTTGGCACACAAAATAAATTAATCTGAGTAAATGTCTGTTTCATTGAGTTTAGCTGGGAAGAGTGTTACGTGTTCTTACTTAACTTCCTCCCACTCAGCAGTAAACCAATATAGGAAAAGGTCTTCTCCCCACTCCCCTCTCTTCTGGGTACAGAGTTCCACATTGATAGTCTTTTTCCTTCAGATATTTAAAGATAACACTATATATTATAGACTCTTTTTCACAGGAGAAGCAGGTCATTATTAAAATCCTCCTATCTTTGTAAATGTATGCCATTTCTCTCTGACTTCCTCTGTTTGTACTTTTATTATAACATGTTTAAATGTGTTTCCATTATCTTTGTGTTAGAATAATATTTGATTCTTCAACCTGATAATTTATGACTTCTATCTATTATGGGAAACTATGTTCAATACCACCTGTAAATTCAAACAAATGCCTCTCACACATTATCTGTGTCTAGAAATTGTCTCAGCCATATGTTGGCACTTCTAATCTCATTTTGGCTATTTTCTGAACTTTCTTTCATAATTTTCATTTTTAATATCTCTATGCTAAATCTCGCATTTTCTTTTTATTTTCTTTTCTCTCTCTCTCTTTTTTTTTTTTTTTTTTTTTTTTTTTTGAGACAAGAGTCTCACTTTTCACCCTCAGTAGAGGGCTATGCTTTCATGGTTCACAGCAACCTCAAACTCTTAAGCTAAATTGATTCTCTTGCCTCAGCATCTCAAGTAGCCAGAACTACAGAGGCCACTTCAACACCTGGCTATTTTTAGAGACGGGGGTCTCATTTACTTCACTGTGAATGAGGTACAGCTCATAGTTGAAAGGGAAGGGGAATAATCTAGTGTTCTAAATGTTAGAATAAAGACACATTAGTGTCCTTATCTGACAAAGGCAATCAATGTAACCTGGTTCTGAGTACCTTCAATGAATCCCCAATGATTAAAAAAAAGAAAAAAAGAAGATACATTATGTAATAAGAAAACAAAGCATTTCATTCAGACGCTGAGTGGAGAGGAATTCCTCTACAAAGTGAAGCGATACTTGCACTACAATTAGACTGATAAATAGAAATGTTCAGCTTGAAAAATGACATTTATAAAATATTAAGGAGTGAGTCAACGTGATGTGTGTGTAAGAAGAAATGTAAGCATGTTGTTATAGCTGTAAATTGCACGTTATATGCAAAATCATGGTATCTCATGAGCTTTAATGACCTTCCAGATGCATGAAGTTGTCACATACTGAGTGTCTCTGTTACTCTACTAAGTTGAATCTCCTTTGGAAAAAAAAAATGAATAAGTATAGATGACTACTAACAAAGGAAGTTATTGACGGATTTAAAAGATCAGTGTAGGAGCAAAAGAGAGTAGTAAATATTCTCTTCACAAATGATGTCACAAAATCATGCATAGGTTTCAGAGCCATTGGGGTTTTAGACCAGGAGACTGAAAAAATTTCCTATGGGAAACAAAACTTACACTGAGTCCTGCAAGATTAATAAAATTACAAAAGGTGCTCATAACCCATTGCTAATAACTAATATTAATTTAGGTTATTGCTTCAAATAAAGAAAACTAAGTATTACAAAAGTCCTCTAATGTTTCTTCTCCTTCACTCTCAATAGCCTACATCTTACTAGTCACCCAGGCTTGCTTTCTACTGGAGTGCCCTGTGAAAAGCGAGAGCTTAAACTCAGACTGTCCTTTCAAATTCACTTCTTTATTTCCTTCTCACTCTCTTTAGGCCCCAATATCTCTCACTTAAACTTTGTAATTACTTCACTCCAGGACAATCAATCTTCCTTACGGCTCCTAGAGGGATCTTTCCAAATGATAAATCTGCTCTTATGATTCTCTTGATAAAAAAAAATAATAATAAAAAATAAAACAACAGTGAAAGTATTCAGCCCTCTTCTATTGCCTTCAGGGAGAAATCTGAAGCCCCAGCCAGGTCACACACCACCCCTCCTCCGATGATGGGAGCAGCCTCATCTATTTTCTTGCTGTTGCTTGACTCCCCTCAAATACTTTGACTTTTTTTCTTTTAAATATGTTCTTTATAGAGCCTACCTTTCTATCCCAAGGCAGAAGCAGACAGAACCCTGAATTATGACACTTTTGTCTTTGTATGAAATTATTTACATGTCCATTTCACTTCTAGACCGTGAATATTTAATCTGGGGAATGTTTTGTACTCATCTTTGGTTCCTCAGTACTAAGCCAAGTTCCTGGGGCCAGTTCCTAGCATGCTGAAAATACAAAATATATTTTAAAGTACATTAAATGAAAATGAATTAACCCAGAGTTGAGAAAAAGACCAAGGAGTTAAATGACATAAGAAATCATAAAATAAACACTCTTTTGGAAATTGAAGATGTTAGAATGTTCTTGGAAGAAACTTCTACACTGAAAGGTGAGAGGTTTGCCTTTGCACTTCAAAGGTAACCAACACTTTTGTTTTTAACATTTTTTTCAAGTCCTTTAGATGATTTTTAGGAAATGAATGTAAGAAAATATATAATATAGAATAAAATTTTATGTGTGGTAACCATATTATTAGGCTTTTTAAAGTTTCAGTTAAATTCAAATCAGAGTACTGAATGTTTGCATTCCTAACCTTTTATTTGAATTCAGAATATAATAGTTCATCTGTTTTATTATTTTTAACATGACACAAAGACACTCCTGGGTACATTTTATTATTCCATTTATTCATGCCTAGGGTACATTGTAAGTTACAACCCTAAAGGCTAAGTGTCTTCACCTCCCAAATCATATATTAGTAGATCAATAAAACATACCCTTGAGTATCTTAATTCTATAATATGTCTTCTGTTTCTTATTAAAAAAGGAGAAAAAGCAATTAATCTAGAACAAAACTAATACTCTAAAAATCACATCATCCTACTATTACATATTTTATACGAGAGAGAAAGAACAAACAATGGCAATTTCTTGTTGGGACAGTACTAGAGAAATGATGAATTATGCAGTATGTTATTTAACGTTTTTATTGGCTTAAATAAACGTTCAAGAGCGTTCTTTTCTCTCCACATCCACACCAATATACGCAGTTTTGAGATTTTGTGATATAGGCCATTCTCACTGGGGTTAGATAATATCTCAGGGTGGTTTTAATTTGCATTTCTCTGATAATAAGGGATGATGAGCATTTTTTCATGTGCTTAGTAGCCATTCGTCTATCAGCTTTAGAGACGATTCTATTCATGTCTCTTCCCCATTAATGTATGGGGTTGTTGGATCTTTTCTTATAAACTAATTGAAAAGTTTCTGTACAGCCAAGGAGACAACAACCAAAGCAAATAGACAATCTACTCAATGGGAAAGGATATTTGCTTATTTTGAATCAGACAAAAGTCAAATAATGAGGATCTATGCAGAACAATTGTATTTTTTAATGCTAGGAATAATAAACCACTTCATCTTACAATACTTTCCTATGTTTAGACTTTTTACTGACATAATATTCTCTTGTTGCTGTTTCTCATTCTATTATGATTTCTTATAAATGGAACGGAAAAAGGAGTTCAGGCTTACTTAAGAGAATAAATCAGCATTTCTAATCTCCCTTTTCAAGAATCTTTGCATAAAAAGACATAGAAATATAGAATACAAAAGAATAGTGCACATATGTGTTGCATTCAGTACAACACAAAGTTGTATTGTTATTCAGTAGATAACGGCAGAAAGTCAAGATTCTATGCCAAAAATGTTATATTGGGTCATACTAAACCATAGATCATCTCAGAAATTATAAAAATGTGAATGGAAAATAAGATTCTAATAGATATAATGCCTACTAGTATTAAGTCCATTGTAACTGGTCTTAATAGTCTAAGCCCTAAAATTTATTGTTAATAAATTTCTTTCCTAAAGTTTAGCATTTTCAGAAAAAGAAGAGAATTTTTATTAGGATTCATAAATATTTGTAAAATTTCTGCCAAATTAGGGTACTTCATTCTAGGCACTTTACAAAATCAGAATATTTTAAAACCTGCATATAATTATTTATATTTCATTTTTAAATTATAATTTTTAGAAGTTAATCTAAATCATCCAGCTAATAATTAACAGTTTCACATAAGTAAACCTTAAGCAACAGGGAAATCAAAGTATAACTAACAACAATTTGAATCTTGAATGTTAAAATGTCTAGAATATGTTCAACTAATTGAACAATAAATATTTCTCTAGCAAGAGTTTACAAAATGCATGAATTTTTAAAATGAGAGAGATAAAGTGCAAATCACTAAAAAACATGGAAAGCCAATGAACACATTCATCTATTACAAAATTTTTATTTAAATCACTGTGAATAAATTGAAAGTTAAGGGAAATTATTTAGGGAGAACTATATAATTCTTTGAAAAATGAAATTATATATCTATATTGCACTGTTCCTCCTCCCCCAAGTTTTCTAATAAATATTTACATTTTTAAAATGAAATGAAAATAGTAGTATATATATAGTCATAGATTTTTGATTTATAATTGTAGGAGACTGTGCACCAAGCTTGTGGAAGCTGTCACCAGCTCTTGAGGGAGGTGTTGGGAACAGGACAATCTCCTTGCTGGCATGGAGATGTTTGGTTCCCGGAGACAAGCCCTCAAGTAGCTGCATGAGTTAATGAGTTGAGATCAGTGGTTAGCAAGCAGGTGTTATACATTGGACATTTGTGGTGCAGTAGGGTGGGAGTTGAGCCCGGGGAGAAAAACACATAGTGCGTGGCCCCCCACACCTGTTGTATAATGCTTCAATTAAAGGCCATGGCAGAGTTAGCCTGAGGCTCTCCCTGTAACATGGGAAGTCCCCCTCTCACAAGCATTTGTATCTTCAATCAATAAATGGTAGATCTATCTTGTATCAGAAATTTTCATAAAAAATATTACATCGTATCATATATATATGTAAATTATTGTTTGTTAATTTTAAAAACTAAAAAATTAAACCCACCTTAATGGAGTATAGTACAACCTCTTTATTTTTAAAATGAGGATAATACTCACACACCTCATAGACTTGTTGAGAAGTTAAGGAGTAAATACATGGACAGTATTGACTATGCTGTCCATGCTGTTCTCAAACTCCTGGCCTCATGTGATCCTCCCACCTTCTCTTCTCAAATAGAACAATGGCTCTGTTAGAGGGTTGCATAAAAATAAGCTATCATTATTACCATACTGAACCAAAATATGGTCTTAGTTGCTCTTTCTCTCATGTGGACAAAAATCATCCTTGATTATTTTTATGATAAAAATATTAATATTATTGCATAGGCTAAAGCTCAGTGTGCACATTGCAGCCTAAAACTCCTAGGCTCAGGTAATCCTATTGCCTGGGCTTCCCTAGTAGCTAGAACAACAGGAACATGCCACCACACCTGGCTTTTTTTTTCTTTTTAATTTATTTTTAAAAGAGACAGGATCTTGCTATGTTGCCCGGGCTGTCATTGAACTCCTGGCTTCTCACCTTAGCATGCCAAAGTGGTAGGATTATGGGTGGAGGTACCATGCCCTTCCTCTCTGCTATTATTTAATCATGATTTTGCTGTTGTTGAATCCTGTGGCTCAATATTGAAAGTAGACATTTTATATAATAGAGACTAAATATATTTATTCCAAATTCTGTCTTATTATGTGTACAGGTTAGACTCTGGAAACAGCTTTGTGCAACAGGTGTACCTTACTTGTACTAAACGCCATTGCCATCTCCCTCTGAAAGGTTATTTGGGAGCTGGGAACATGATTGCTCATGACTATCTCCACTGCTTACAATAGTACAAAGCACATAGTAAGCTAGTGGCGTCCAACCTTTCTGTCACCAATGACCAATTTCATGGCTGACAGTTTTTCACAGATGGAGGGAGGAGGGAATAGGATTCTCATAAGGAGAGTGCAACCTAGACCCCTTGAATGTATAGTTTACAGAACATCCTAGCATTGCAGGAGTCTAATTCCGCTCCTGATCTGACAGGAGGTGGCTCTCAGGTGGTGATGACAGCAATGTGGAGCTGCCCTAAATTCAGATGAAGCTTCTTTGCTCACTAGCCCACCTCGCCTCCTGCTGTGTGGCACAGTTCCTAAGAGGCCATGGGCTGGTACCAATTTGCAGCCCTGGGGTTTGAGACCACAGTAATAAGAAATAGACAAATATCTGACAAATGAATGAACAAATGAACAAACTGTTTTTAGTATTCTAAAGCACCCTATATTAAAAAAAAAACATTTTTTGAAGTTTAAAGCAGGTAAAATTATTTAAATTATACTTTCAAATATAATGATCCAAAACATATTAATTTCTACTATAATTTCCAGTGATCTATCATTTTATCATTATTCCTATTCTCCCATTCTCCAATGTGACATTCTGTTTTCTTTCCTGATCCACATAGGGGATCCTTGTTAAAGGTATTTAACATCCCAAGATAAATCACTGAAGAAATGCGTGATTCACAGGATAGAAAAAAAAACTGTGAGGATTCCTACACTGACTTTTTATAGATGTTGACAGTCAGTCAAGTGTGATTCCAACATCCTTTTCAGTGACTTTTAGATATGTTGATATTTTGTATATCATTTTATAGGCCAAAGACTAAAATGGGTAGGCCTACATAATTTTGACATAATTCACTTGTCCATTCTTTTTATGGCAATACTGACCAATGTGCTGTAACACTGAATATGTCTAAATATTTTCTCTCCAATAATTTTTGATGTGTATCATAGTATACATTTTTTTTCATAAAGTAAAAGAAAACATTGCTAAGAATTTGAATCAAAACAGAAAGTTTCACTGATGCTGAAAACTGCATTGTAACAAGGTTGAAAAAATTCACTAATTTTATAAAATGTTCTAATGTCCACCTTCTCTTTCTCTTGGTCAAATGGAATTACTCTCAATAATTCTTAACTGCAATAACTGAACTTGCTCCATTGTAACCTGAAATATTACTTCTCTGATCAGACCATACATTGAAATACTGCTAACACACTAGAGATTAAAAACACCAATGCTGAAATAAATTAATGTTTATGATTGCCTCTGTCAAAGGTTAACTCCATGAGGTCACAGATTGTTTCCTTTTAATTAGGAATTTCATCCCTAAAACATTTGCTATGAAAAATCCTGATTAGATTAAACCTGACCATTATACAAGATGCTAAGTCCTTTATGTGCCTATCATTCAATTCCCATGAGAAAAAATATGGTAGCAGTTGTTAATAATTTTGAAAAGCCTAACCCCACACCCTACAATCCTAAATGCTGCAATCCACTTGGCCTCCCAAATAGCTGGGACTACAGATACCCATCACAATGCTTGGCTGTTTGTTTTAGAGATGGGTTCTCACTCTTGCTCAGGCTGGTCTCAAAGCTCAAGCAGTTCACTTGCCTTGTCCTCCCAGAGTGCTAGGATTACAGGTGTGAGCCACCACACCTGGCTGTTTATTTATATTTTTAAAGAGATTATATTTTCTTATGTTTATTGACCATTTATCTATCTTCTTTTGAAAAGCTTATGTTCATGTCTTTTGCTTTAGTTTTTATAAATTCCACTTATTAGCCCTTCATCAGACATAAAGATTAAGGATATTTTTCTGTCACTCTGAAGAGGAATTGAATGTGGAAAAGCGGAATTTTTCCCCTACTTCTACCTGGAGGCATTTCCCTCTGTGGTTAGGGTACAAGCCCTCCTGCCCATATTTCAGGGTGGAGCTTTTCCCTTGATCTCTGCCCTGGCCATTATACAAATCTCCACAGTGTTTCTATGTTGAAACTCAAGGAAACAAATGGTGTAACTCTCATTGTGAGGCTTAAAGCCTTATACCATGAGAGACCACTGGTATAAGTCCTAGAATCCAAGACAAGTGAGCATGGAGTTCTGATGTTCCAGGGTGGCTCTAATTGTCTATTTGCTCTCTTGATTACTTCCTTGGCTGTGTAGAAGTTTTAAAATTGAATTATGCCCTATTCATTTACTTTCGTTGTTTCCATGATTGCCATTGGGGTCTTCTTCATAAAGAAGAAGAAGAAAACCTATTTTTCTAGGTTAATAACTAGAAGAGTATTTCTAACATTTTCTTCCAGAATTCTTACAGCTTTATGACCTATATTTAATTCACATTTAATCCATTTTGAATTAATTTTTGTGGGCAGTGAGAGATATGATGCCTGTTTCATTCTTTGGCATGTTGCTAGCCAATTTTCCTGGCACCATTAATTGAATGGAGATTCCTTGGTATGTATTGTTGTCTATTTTGTCAAAGCTCTGTTTCCTGTTTGTGGAGGGTTTAATATCCTAGTCACTATTCTGTCCATTGGTCTACATCTCTATCTTTGTGCTGATGCCACACTGTTTTTGGTTACCAGAGCCTTTAGTGTAGCTTGAAGTCTGGTAATGTGATGCCTCCAGATTCGTTACTTTTGGTTAAAATTGCTTTTGCTATTTGGGCTATTTTCTGGTACCAAACAAAGCATATAATTATTTTTTTTAGATCTTGTGAAACATAACTTGGTATTTTGATGGGGATTGCATTGAATCTGTGCTGACCACCTACCCCGGGGGCAGGGTTCTTCAAGACCTGTGGAAATGGTGGCTATCAACTGGGAAAAATGAAATTATGAGCAGTGAGAGACAAAGAGATAGGACACACAGAATAGCGTTTTAAAAGGAGACACAGCACTCCACTGCTAGCTTGTGGGTCTTCAGCAAGTAGCTCTGTATGCTTGTCCCACCCAGTCTTTATCGAAGGCTATTTTCTTATTTAGCAGAGAGGTTAAGCTGAGAACAGGAACACAAATGCCACCAGTTCTATGAGTAAGCATGTTAGTTCTTATTCTATCTGTAATCATTATCTTTAAGAATCTGGGCAGTCTTGAGAATTCCAGAACCTGAGCCTGGTGTGTGCATGTGGGGGGAAGCTTCTGATCTGTGATCACACACAGATCCCTTGGGGGAGGTTAGACCCATCTAGTTTCTCTGTGGAGCAGACTCAGTGGCATCAGTCCTCCTCTGAAGAATCAGTAGAAAAGAAGAATTTTCCCTCTATTTCTACCTGGAAGCATTTCCCTCTGTGGTTAGGGAAAAGCCCTCCTGCCCATATTTCAGGGTGGAGCTTTACCCTTGATCTCTACCCTGGCCATTATAAAAATCCCTACAATGTTTCTATGTTGAAACTCAAGGAAACAAATATTATAACTCTCACTGTGAGGCTAAAAGCTTCATACCATAGGAGACCACTGGTTTAAGTTCTAGAATCCAAAGACAAGTGAGCATGGATTGTCTCATCTCCCAGAGACCAATTTGCCTTCTGTAGTTGTTCTCTCTGGACCCCTGGCCAATTGGATTTTGTCCACCAACACTGTGGGAAGATCTTCCCCACCTACTTCACTCAGATCCAGACACTAATCATTTTTGCAATCACCCCAACCAACACACCAAAGATAAAGCTTTGTGAGGTTTCTATGTATCTGTAACAGGCAAATTCCCAGCCCATCCCCCAGATCCCCCTCCAGGGGGGATCAGGTTTCCCCCTGAGAAACTTACCCAAACTGTGACCATTGCTACCCAAGCTGTAATCATTGTTACCCAAATTGTAACTCCACCCTGAGCTAACTGTAACATTCTGCTTCTATACTGATTTGCTTGCTTAAATAAGTAAAAAAGGTATAAAAGACAACCTGCCCTCCACTTCTGGCTGACTGCCTCTCAGGGCAGCAGTTCCCTGAGCAGGTATAATAAATCACCAATTAATTGCATCTAAGTGGGGTCTGAGTCTACCTTTTTAGGTCACAAGGGTACAACAGTATCCTCAAACCAGGATACTGTTGACACTTAAAATTAAGTTCACCCTTTGTCAATGAGGCACCCATACACCATTTCCTTAAATCATATTTCATTTACAAATAAAGATGATAGCAAGGAATATTTCTACCTAATATGACACAACTAACCTGCATCATGATTTTGGTTAGATGTTAGGGATTAGATTTTATGGGTTTAGATTTAAGGAATATTTAATCTTTCAGAATATTAATCTTTCAGGATTATAATATTTAGGATAATGGTGTTCAGAATTGTGTCTTTTGAGATTATGAGGCAGACTCCAATAAAGCAGACCTCATCACAATTATTTTAAGGTGAGGCATTAAGGATATCAAATATCTGACCCACATTGACAGTGAATAAATGTCAGAGCAAGAAATAAAGCTAAATTGTGAAAATATTCTTCCTTTGAGAGAATAAAATTTACTATAAGTTTACTTTTATTCATTTTTATTAATGTTTGGCAAAATTCTATTCATTTTCTATTAAAGTTTGGAAAGTTTTTCCTTTCCTTTCTGTTTCAGCATAATCAAGATATTAGACACATTAACTGGATGTACATGGGACTAGCTTCCTGTTTAGTAACAGGTGTTCTGTTGGGACAGAGCCTCAGCCTCTGTGTAAATTTCTAACTGCAACTTCCTTTTCAAAAAGACTTTTTCCTGCTCCTTATATGCAATTGTTCCCATGTTCTCTTGCCACTATAGATACTTGACCACTTTACTACTCAACTTAGGTCTAACACTTTTAGATGACTAATTTATGTTTTCATGTATAGGTGAAAGGCCTATTTGCCTCTGGCCAAAAAGCTATTTGAGAGAGAGCAGTGAAAAGACTTTGTGCAGGCATACTTGTGAAAAACTGAGGCAGAATCCCAATGGCCAGGTTGGTTGTGGGCCTAAAACTCTCCCCTGATTTAAGGCCCACATGTGAGCGGTGGTTTGCAAACAAATTTGTATATGCCCTAGAAATTTCTTTATTATGCCTTGTTTAAAGATTGAAGTAACTGCCTCCAAATGGCAAGGTCAGTAGGACAAACTTTCAAAAGGTCTCTTTCCTCCATAGCCTCAGGCTTCATCAGATAAGAACAAAGAAGTAACTGCGAACAACATGTTCTCCATTAAGTATGTTAAACCCGGTTATGTTGAAAGGGTTATGTTAAAAGATGTATGTTGGGTGGATTATCAGATTACTAGGGAGGAGCTACTCACAAGGTAGTCACAGGATGTTTAAATGGATTAATGAAGTCACTGATGTCCAATGCATAAGTACAGAGGGAAGTCATTGATGTCCAGTGTGCATGTGCAGAAGGATTGTAATGAATATTATTGAGGTCACTGATGTATAGTGCGCATGTGCAAAACTGACTATATAAACCAGGAGTAACATAATCAACTTGCTACTTGTCATGAGAGAGCAGTGGTCCCTGGCTATATAGGCCAGGAGAATAAATAAAGTAACTGGCCATTGTTTCCTGAGCAAGCAAATGGCCACCGTTATTTAAAATACAACGACATCGCTTTTCCCTGAGACCCTAACGGCAACATTCAAGTTCTGCCAATTTTTGACCTACTTAATTTCTCCTTACCCCTTATCCTTTGCCAGGATATCTCCACACTAGTCTTTTCCCTGTCTAATAAGAAAATATTTTGAAACTAATATGTTACTATTTAATACATTCATTGCCACATGAGTTATGAACTCTTTTTCCGGCTTTCACATTATTTTTTGCATTACTAATACTTAACACTTTATATTACATGTTCATAGATGTATGTTTTAAAGTAAAATTTTGTTTTCAGTGTTTTAAATTTATTTTTATAATAAAAAACTATGGCATCGAGGAAAAGTTTACCTTATTATTATTATTACTATTAATATTTTTCTGGCAGTCAGTGTGTTAATGTCCAACAAGAGAAAGTGGTTAAATTCCATCTGTGGAGTTTCCTACAGTATTCCCCAGCATGACATAATACTCTTTACACAACAGGCACTCAATAAACACTTGCTGAAATCTGGCAGAGTTAACATAATTTTAATCAGCAATTAGATAGACCTTATAAACCAATTAAAATAAGAATAAGATAAAATATAATATTAATAAAAATACATGCATATCAGTTCACTTGGGCCTCTTTCATACTAAAATGTTTTCCTTGAGGAAAAAAATCTTATTTTTTTCACCTCTTAAATTGTAGCCTTCAAATCCATCTCTACCCTCCTGTCTTATTAATTGTCTTTTATTATAGCCTTGTTCATGTCATGCCATAATTAATGCAACCGCCTCCTACCTAGTTTCCTATCTAAACTCTTCTCTTCCTATTGGACACCAGAGTGATTTTCATAAAAATATCAGCCTGAAACTATCTTGGTTAAAGGCTTTCAATAGCTGCTCAGTTGTCTAAAAGATAAAATCTCATGTCTCCCGCATAGCATATATGACCTTTTGTGGTTCAAGCCTTCACATCCTGTCAGCCTCTTTTCTTGCTACTAACCCTTAGGTGTACGACACACTGGCCCCACGAAATTACTTAAAACATACTGTAAAATTGATGAGATTGGGCCTGTTCAGCTGTTGTTCCTTTTCCTGTGTGCTACATCCACTGCCGACTCCTGTCTTATCTTTATTTCACATGGCTAATTTCTCCACACTGTTCAAAGTTAAATTCAGATAACATCTCTTTATGGCAGCAGTCCCACACGTTTTGGCACCAGGACCATTTCGGGGAAGACAAACCCAAACTGGGGATGGTTTCATGATGATTCAAGTATGTTACATTTATTATGCACTTTATTTCTATCATTATGATTCTATCATAATATAGAGTGAAAGAATTGTACAACTCATAATCATGCAGAATCAGTGGGAGCTCTGAACTTCTTTTTCGCACCTAGTTGTTTCCATCTGGTGGTGATGGGAGACGGTGACACTGGAAGTGTCTGCCAGTTATATCCAGTCTACTCTTTATCTCATTCTGGTTGCTGTGACTCACAAGGAACATGCAACCTAGGTCCATTGCATGGGCAATTTAAAGTAGGATTTGCACTCCTCATACACTCTGACAAGAGGCAGAGCTTAGGTGGTGTTGCCAGCATTGGGGAAGAGCTGTAAATGCAGATGTTTCCCTACTGGTCACCTTAGGCTGTGGGGCCTTGTTCCTAATAGGACATGGACTGATACTGGTCCACGGCCTGGGGGACCCATAGCTTCAAGATATTTCTTTCTTGTGGTTGTGATCTAGATAAACATAAAATGTACTGCCTATCAATTCTATACTAATGATACCACACTCCCATACATCAGTACTTAATTTTGGGGACTCGACTTTGTGCAAGGTGCTGTGCTAGTTCCAGTGAATGCAGGGGATGCAGTGGCCCACATCACCTGTGTTCACAGAGCTCAGAGTCTCACTGGGGCAAGTGCTGTGTTTGCTTACTTCTCACACTAGGGATGGGGTCCCCCTTGATTCCTATGATCCTAGTCATTGGCACATAACAGATAGTAAGTGCTCACTGATGAATGAGCTTCCTCTGTCTAATATGGAAATGTTTCTTTCTCTTACTTTATAGAAGTTCATGATCACAATGAAAGATTTTATTTTGAAATATTATCTCAGATGTACACTGTGAAACAGAATGATAGCCATAACTTACTTGCCTCTGCTTTGATTATATTCTTTCTGCTTATTGCAATGTTTCAATCATGTTGAGACCAAAAGGAACAAATGATAAGAAATTGTTTATAGGCAAACAAATTAATATTTGGGACTACTATGCTCAATGAAAAAAAATCACTAGGGAATATAGTTGATAAAAGATCCCAGTAGATTTCAGTAGATCATCACAGAAAACTGAATTACAATATTGTATATGGAAAACGTTGATAGAAATGGTCTCTTCTATTTAACATGGCAACTACATGGCCCAAATACATTCAGGAAACACTCAATTCAGCTGTTGTGTTTGCATAGCTGATTAACAGCATTCATCACTTTAAATGATTTTTCTTCTAGAAATCTAAGCTACTAAATGAATAAAATTTAAAGCAAGCTACATGGATATAATTTTCCATCTTTATTACTCATTTTATATAAATTGGTTTAAATATTGGCACAATTTTATGAATATTACATATCTAATGTCAACATTTCCAGCACTGTAATGAGTCTCTCTTCCTTCAAATAGATTCTTTCCAAATACAAAATGTAAACAGTTGTCTGAGTTAATCGCTTTATGTCCTGATAAATTTCCAAGCGTTCTTGAGCAATGAAAATTTTATCACCTAATTACTTACTATTCCTAATCATCCAAGAGTAATGATTATGCCCATTTGATTTCTAGATTCACATATGTCAATGTTTAATAATGTCACTATTATTGCTGTTAAATACGTACAGACATATGATTATGTATGTGTATTTCATATATATGATATCTATAGCATTATTATTAATCTATAATTGAAAACAATATTTATAAAAATATCACATAGATTTTTTTCTATTCAATGATTGCAGAAATATTTATGCTTAGATTATCTATTTACGTGTGCATAAAAAACAAATGAAGGAGGAAGCATAGTAAAAATCTACTTAAGCAATGTTCAATGATATTATTTATAAATGTTTTCAATGGCTTATTTTGTCCAGAATGTGCAGTAAAATAGAAAAATTTAAGTTAATGGATTCCAGAGCAAACCCATTATTACTGGAGTTCTAGTGTGACTTCTGCAACCCTAAAGATTATAGCTGAACAACAGAAGGGGAAAACATAGATCATCCATTACATTGAGCAGTTAATGATATTTTATTGCATTATTTATCAAATACTGTGGCTGTTATTTGTAGCTGCAAGCTTGACCTTAGCTAATCATAATGTGATGAATGTGTATATTTCAAAGGCACGGTGACAAAATGCTCTATTGTTTTATGAGGCAGGAACATGAGCTTGTATTATGAAATTCAGTAAGAGTGTAGTTTTGAGATATTCATGCTGAGACACTTATGCACAAGACAGACTAGATGCTTTTAACGCAGACATGGCTGCTGAATTTTTTTTCTCTTCAGTAATATAAATATTCAAACCATCTATCTCCAATGATTCCTGCAAAGATGTTTATAAATGCAGCAAGGAGACTATAATGATAATATAGTATTAACATATTACAGTTCTTATTCTATCAGGAAGATGTGAAGAAAATCAGAAGCTTTTCACAATGCTATTTAGGATTTTGTATTTAGTTGGATTGAAATACATATACATATAGATATGTATGAAAGTCAATATAAATGTGATAAACAAGTTCCAACTGAATAATTATTAATTTTATCAACCTGCTAAGAAAGGAAATGCACTATGACTTCCAAAAGGAAAATAATTCATTTATTTTTTATATTTTTTCAAGTTTTAGAATGAAAAGTTAACTCATTTGGACTACTTTTCTCATGTAAAATAGTATTGTTGGCAATGATACACAATATTTTGAAGCGAGAATATAACTTTAAAAGCAGTCCTTAGATATAAAATCATGCACCTTACTTTACACAGGGGTCATCTAAATTATCAGAGAAAAAGATAGCGGGAACTAAGAACCTTCAAACTAAGAGACGCATTCACTGACCCACACTGCCTCGCAGTCAGACTTGATGATTAATAAATGTCTTCACTATTCTGGAGAATGGATTTGTTGTATTTTTCTTCCCCTCTAGTAATATGGAAAGAAATTGTCAATTATCCGGTGAATCTTACCGAAGCTACTGAGTCTTCACTTTCAAATTGTTATATTTTGAAACTTGTTATGTCTCATGCTGATATTTTCCCCCAAATATTGCTGCTGAAATACTATATTATTTTTAAATGACTAATATATGAGATGAATTGAATTATTGCTTGGTGGATGTTCACCTTTTCTTTTCTCTTTCTTGGAGTGCAGCATGCATCACCATAGCAACGCATTTAGACATGGACCTGCCCTTGCTTTGGTTTCATGAATGAATGGGGCAGTATGAATGCCTTAAAGGCCCTCATGAGATTTGGTTTTAGGATCCTCTCAGAGAGGACAGAGTCTTTAAATAACTTTAGTTTTAAGCTGGCTCCAGAATGAAACTCATGAAACAGAACTTGACCCAACTGAGGATTACAGAGACAAGTTTAGTTCACCTACAGTTTATAGAACACCAGTAACCTAGTTCCAAGAGAAGATCAGCAGAGACAGTTGATTCATAGACCTATGAATTTTGTTGTAAGCCACAAGCATTGAGGTGTTTTGCAATACAATACTGTTACATAAGTCAAATATGTGTGTGTGTGTGTGTGTGTGTGTGTATAAATCTTTCTGGAGTACTATTAAGAAATCCATATTTTGTTAAATTCTATAGTTAGGAAACAAATTATATTATATTATCAGATTAAATTCACATTTGTCTAGTCTGATATTCTGTATTTTACTGTTGAATAGAGAGTTAGTCATTGGAGTTTAATTTGAGCAAATAGTAATGAGAAATATATAAGCAATGGCAGAAACACTTCATATGACCCTTAAAATTCATTTAACATTTCTAAATAACATAATATAATTGATGTTTCCCTTACTAATTTAACCTGCAAAAGACAATACATTTGAAGGCAAACTTAAGACCACGGTTATTAAAAGAATACAAATAGCATTGATGCAGCTATCTTTACTTTATCATGTGGTTCTTAATAAAAAAGTCCAGTTTTGTACCTTACAAAATTTAGTTATAAAGAATAATCATTAGTTCAGAAGAAAGGACTAGAACTTCATCAACTTAAGCTCAGGAAGATTGATGTTAGCCTCAAAGACACAAAAATTCCAAAAAATAAAGCCAAGAGTTGGTATCAGTTTTTGATTTTAAAACTTCTAAATATGCTTTTTCCACATGGAAATATTTCTTGTGAGTATTCATATCTATTTTCTAGAAAGGTTACAGAATGTAGGGCTACGGAGTCACTTACCACATTTTTTTCTTTCTCATTTTGGGGATGTTGTATTCAAAATTTGTTTTCTCTATAAAATCTCTTGCAATTGGGCAACTATCAGCAAAGGTAGTCTAGAGTTTTCCAATCTTTATTTAAAAGATTTTTAGATGATATGAAAATCAGTTGAAAGGCCTAAAAATAACTACAGTTTGAAAAACATGCCATTTCTTTTTCAGGGAAAGAAATGAGAATTTCCATATACAAGACACAAGTGGTAAACTTTGAGTTTTAGGGTAAAGCATCCTTTGCTTAACTGACTGATACTGAACCTAGAACACAGGACAATTGTGCAAAGAGTTTCTTTCTATTTTAAAAATAAGGGACTAATCAGAATGTTAAAGGGTCTTAAATTTGCACATAGTAATAATAAACAAATACATATGTAAATATACTAGCTTTCGTAGAAAGAAAGAAATAGCATTTATTTCTGAATGAAATGGAGGTATGCGTGCTTGTAGTTAGCTGATAAATACTTCATGGTAATATTGACTGAACAACTTGGAGATGTATTCAGTCAAAACATTAGCATTTATAAAGAGGGTATGGAGCAAAGTTAATTTAAGTTTAACTCTAAGTTCTGTGACATGTGTACTAATGAATTGTTTATCCTCTTTAATATTATAAGATGAGAGTAATAAAACACTGCCCTATAGGATTGTGGTGATCATTAAACGCCATGCAGCTAAATGATAATGTAATCATTATGTTTGTTGAGAAATATTTACCATGTGACAGTCATATATTGGAAATATTTACCATAGTGACAGTGTTGGTCACTATGAAAGATATAAGTGATGGTCCTGCCGAAAAATGAGTAAGTAGGTAACGTCAGCGAGTGGTGAGAGCTCCAAAAACCCAAGCAGCTCTGGTAGAATAAAAGCCCAAGAAAGAATATTTTATAAAGATAAGCCAGTGAGGGACAGCTGTTAGAGTTAGTGATGTTTATCTAAGTTGTGAAGGATGTGTGGGAATTGATATGCAAGACAGGGTGCTGGGACATCAGATTTTCACAGTCTGGTCTGTGCCTTATGTATTCAGTAAATTTTTGACTGATAAATACATAAGTAAGTGAGATGTATAGTCATGTCATTGAACGAGTATTATACCTGATGACAAAATTTCTTTTACCTGTTACTAACTATTACTGGGAAAAACAATGTGTATACGGTGAATAACAATATTGTTAGTAATCCAAATAGCAACAGAATTTGATAGATCCCTTAAACATTTATAGTCTCATTTCTTTTGTAAAGCATGTCAACCTAATTTGAGAGACTATCTGAACCTTTTAAATTATTAAAGTGTTTATATATGCATACAAACATGTAAATTAAAATGAAACTTTGAAGGTCAGTTTTCTCAGGGAAGGCATGATTATCTTTCCAGATTTTTTTGAAAATTAATCTAAAACACTATTTAATCTTGTTTTTCTTATAATTATATTTATGTAGTATTTTCTAAATTTATTTGGTATATATCAATGAATGTTCTTATTTACTACTCAGAGATTTTTTTTTTTACAAAATACCCTTCAATAGAAAGCCACATTAACTCACAATAACTCTTAAATTATTTGTCTGTGGTGTATACATTTTTTTTGGATTATAGCATATTCAATCCATGATACCCCATGTGAAAAGTTATAACACTGAATTTCTTCTTTTTTTTTTTTTTTTCTTGCAGTTTGGCCAGGGGCGGGTTTGAACCTGCCACCCTCGGTATATGGGGCCGGTGCCCTAACTCACTAAGCCACCGGCGCCACCCACATTTTCTTTTCTTTCTTTCTTTCTTTCTTTCTTTCTTTCTTTCTTTCTTTCTTTCTTTCTTTCTTTCTTTCTTTTTTTTTGTTTAAGATTGGAAGTAATACAAGGGTTAACATAATCCCAAGCCATTATTTTAGAGAAAAGAAAATGACATTTTGGAGAGAAAAAACAACTTTTTCCTATAAAATGCAGTTAGCAACTGAAGTGAAGGTTAAAGCACTTCCTTCTATATTATCTGTTAAAGGGGAAACACAAAAGTAAGCCTGATAAAATCAAATCATTAACTCTCTTTCTCCAGAGGTGTGGCAGATGCTGTTTTCACCCACCTAACACCATCGCTCCCTTTTCTCTAATAAAAGGTGAATTTATTATCTTGGCCACAAACCCAGCCTTGGAGGATGTACCAATCCCTGGATTTCAGTGGATGGCAGTGCTATTCTTCCATGATATATGAAGAATGATGTCAACTGACATGGTGATAAATCATGGCATTAGTACCCAGGAATCAGGAGATGGTCCTTAGCTATAAAGAACTGCCTCACCCAAAATGAGGCACTGGCTTAGAAACACTGGCTTAACTAATCATGCCTGTATGGCCCACTTTGCCAGGAATTGGTGTAGGGATGGGCATGTTACTCAGTTCAGGCCAATAGAACATAAAATAAACTCTGTGATGGACTCTAGTGATTTTCCTTCCTGGAACAAAGAAGAAAACCTGTGATCCTGTGTAAAAGCTCATCTTTGCTCCTATGCTCTTCCTTGTAGCTTTGCGCATTCTTCCCACAGATTACAGAAGCCAATGCTGAGCAGCCTCTGTGTAACAATGAGGTCACCAGCAAAACAAGGAAAGCCACAGGATGGCAGCTGTCCATCAGGCTATCTGTTATGTGCTCCTCAAAGCATGCTAAGTGATGAAATAGATATCTGGGGTAGATTTGATAGTAGTAAATAGTGAATATTGTGGCTAGTACTAAGCCATTCTAAAGTTAATGCTTGTTTCAAAGAGGCTATATTCACCAACAAAAGTCCATTGTATATTTTAATTGCTCTTAAATATTATTAAACCTCTAGTTGAATTATGACATTTTTCTGAGGAATACTATATACAAAGAGAGAAAATGTTACCTATATCACTATTTAAATAATATATCAAGACTACATTCATGAGTCCCCTCCTCTTCATTTTTGTCAATATTCTTTGGCCAAGAAACTATATCCAAGAGCTTGGGAAAAAAAAAAAAAAAACAGAATGAAAAAAATGTAGTCCCTGATTGATAATTAAGAACTTTAGGCCGGGTGCAGTGGCTCATTCCTATAATCCTAGCACTATGGAAGGCCCAGGCAGGTGAATTATCTGAGCTCATGAGTTCAAGAACAGCCTGAGCCAGAGCTAGAACTCATCTCTAAAAAAATAGGCAGACATTGGGATGCCTATAGTCCTAGCTGATTGGGAGGCTGAGGAAAGAGAATCGCCTGAGCCCAAGAAAGAGTTTGAGGTTGCTGTGAGCTGTGACGCTGCAAACTCTACCAAGGGTGACAAAGTGAAATACTGTCTAAAAAAAAAAAAAAAAAAGTTTAAATAAGGGTTAAAAGATAGAAAATAACAAATGGCTTTCAGCAAGCATATGACCCAATTAATATACATTACTAAGGCTTGTGATTTCATATACAACCAGTGTCTTTTCTATATAATGGAAAATGTTGCTAAATATTAGAGCTGGAAAATAAGAGATAATTTTTACATTATACAAATGATATGGCTTATATCAAAAATAATTTTATTACTATAATATATTCATGATTTACCTATTTTTCCAACATATTTATGCATTCAGAAAGAAGAAAAAAAATATTAAGGGCCAAACCAGTGTACATTTAGCATACTTTAAATGGATGCTTTTAAATAGGCACCGAAAAATGGAAAATTATCTATGCACCTAATAATTATGTATCACCTCCAAAGTAAGAGAGAATAAAGGCGAATTATCAAAGCTTGAATTGTATGTTCCAAAAATGTATTAAAAAAAACTCCTCTAGTAAAATTTATTCTGTGTTGGGCATAGTCAACCGGTGTAGGTTTTTTGATGTATAGTACTGAGCTCTTGTATTTTAAAAGTGCAGTGACCTTTTGGATTTACAATTCAATGCACAGTGTCTATAATACCTTAATAAATCCTTGATTTTCTTTCCCTTGAAATCTGCAATATTTAAATGACTGTCTCCCAACACCAGCTCATCTGTTTTTTCATGTGTGCGTGTTGTCAGTATTATATTAAAGAATGTGCTCTCAATATATTTTAGATTTTCAAAACAATAATTATATTAGTATTATGACTTAAAATATTGCAGCATAACAATATGTAGAAATATAGTATAATCATGATTTTCCATTTTATAAACTAGACAATTTTAATTTTTAATTTGTATGTATGTATGTATGTATTTTTGAGACAGAGTCTCACTCTGTTGACCTGGGTAGAGTGCTGTGGCATCGTAGCTCATAGCAACCTCAAACTCATGGGCTTGGGCAGTCCTCTTGTCTCAGCCTCCTGAGTAGTGGGACTACAGGTAAAACTGCCCAGGTAGTTTTTCTATATTTAGTAGAGACAGGGTCTTGCTCTTGTTCAGGCTGATCTTGAACTTCTGAGCTCAAACAATCCACCTGCTTCCACCTTCTCGAGTGCTAAGATTACAGGTGTGAGCCTCTGCACCCAGCCTAAGTTGGTCATTTTTATTTACTATAATGTCCTCTCTACTGATTTTCTTATGTTCACATTTAAAATGTACAGTAAATATTATTGGATTGTGTTTTCTTTTGCATTTTTTTCTTATTCTAGAGAATTTTTCTCCAGCAATAACTAGTATTCAAAAACACCACTTATGAGGGAAATGCAAATCAAAACCACAGTGAAATATCACCCAACTCCAGTGAAAATGGTGTTTATCAAAAAGTCCCCAAACAACAAATGTTAGCGTGGATGAGAAGAGAAAATAACTCTTTGACACTAAGACACTCCTGGTGGGATTGCAAACCACTAAGACACTCCTGGTGGGATTACAACCACTAAGGAAAATAGAACTAAAAGTAGGGGTACCATTTGAGCCAGCAATCCCACTAATAGGTATTTACCCAAAGTAAAAAAAAATAATTTTATCAAAAGGCACGTGCACTCAAATGTTTATTGCAGCATATTCACAACCACAAAGATGTGGAATCAACTAAAGTGCCAATTAATACATGAGTGGATTGATACACTAGATGGTATGTGTAGACGTCTGAGTACTTCTCAGCAATAAAAAGAAAATAAATACTGCCTTTTGTAGCAACCTGGATAGAAATGGAGACCATTCTTGTATATGAAGTATGGCAAAAATGGAAAAACAAATACCCCATGTACTCACTATTAAATTGGAAGTTACTATTCAAGATCCATGTGTACATATGATAGTAGAACTCAGTGGAGATCAGCCAGGTGGGACAGGGGAAGAGGAGATGTAATTCTCACCTAACGGGTATAATACTATCTTGGTGATGGACACACATACAAGTTTCACTCAAACTGAACAAAAGCAATTAATATGATCAAAATGTGTGTACCATGTAATATTCTGAAGTAATAATAAAAAAAATCTTCAACATAAATAACCCAACATTTTGGATTTTGTAACAAATACAAAGGTTAAGTGAAGTGGTATAAATTTTTGCATTTAACCAATAGACCTAGAAATGAGATTCATGTTACAATCTCTTGGGACATATTTTAAAGTACTAATACCTACACTCCATTTAAAAAATTTTAATTTATGCTTTTGGAAGGAAATATGTCTTTTAAGACCTAAGTACAGGTGATTCTTATGCACTGCCAAATTTGAAAGCCTTTTATTAGTAATTCAAAAAAGAACGCTTGCAATCAAGGAATTTGGTCATGCAAAGCAGTTGTAGGTTATCAAATACTGCACATCTCATAAGACTGCTCCACTGCACCATCACCAGGTGAAAGGACATGGTTGCATTTGACCATGAGCAAAGATGAACACTGATGGCAATTATCTTGATCCCCACAGTCATCTGGCCACTCACATTCTCTCTTTTTTTTTTTTTTCCTCACATAAGTTGGATTTAATTTTGACCAAAGAACATTATTTGAGCAATAATTTTTAATTCAACTTGTTATTTGTTGTTTAGGATATTGTATCCTCATTTATAAATGAAATATATTTGTAATTTCCCTTTATACTAATAAATGTTTTCCAATTTTAATGCCAGGTATATCCAGATGAAGTAGAATGAATTTCAAATATTTCTTCTTTTTCTATTGTCTATAAGATTTGGCATGATTTGTTTTTTGAAATTATCTACTTTTTTTTTTATTAAATCATAGCTGTGTACATTAATGCAATCATGGGGTACAATGTGCTGGTTTTATATGCCATTTGAAATGTTTTCATCACAGTGGTTAACATAGCCTTCACAGCATTTTCTTAGTTATTGTGTTAAGACATTTATATTCTACACCTAGTAATTTTTTTTTTGACAGAGTCTCAATTTGTTGCCCTCAGTAGAATCTGTGCACCCAGCTATATTTTAGAGATGGGGTCTCACTCTTGCTCAGGCTGGTCTGGGACTTGTGAGCTCAAGCAATCCATCCACCCATCTCTGCTTCCCCAAGTGCTAGGACTACAGGCATGAGACTACAGACACTCTTTACATTTCTAACAATGTGCATAATGTAATGATACATTTCTAAACTATGAAGAATAGAGTACATTATTGTATATAAAATCAGCACATTAGACTCCATAAATGCAGTAATGTACACAGTTATGATCTAATAAAAAAAAAAAGAATAGACTATGAATGTTTTTACCACTACAAGTAAGTAAGCAAGGAGACGGTTAGGTTTGTCAGTTAGATGTAAGCATTCCACATTGTGTATCAAATCAGCCCATTGTACCCCATAAATGCATGTATACAGTCATGATTTAATAAAGAATTTAAAAAAGGAAAAAATTTACCCAGGTTTCAAACATCCTTTCTTAAGAAAAGATACATACAAAGAAATGTGTGGGTGGGGATTGAGGTAAAATGCAGAAAGCAAGAGGTGGCACATGGGAAATGGGGCAGGTGGAGGCACAGATTGAATGCCATTATGTAGTTTAACTATTTATATAATTATCCTTGTAAAGTAAATGAAACAGGAAGTCATTGTGCAAAAAATAAAGGACCTCTGGAGCTATTTAAAGCAGTTGTAACTTGTAACAAATGTATCTCCACGTATTAAGATGATTTTCCAATAACATCCTTGCTTATCTATTTTGAGCAATTCCTGGCTCATTTTTCTCCTCCACTTTTCTTAATGCACATGTTCCTTAGCATGTACTCATCAACCTTCTCTACAGATACATTTCAGAGTGAGTTTGAAGACCACTTCTACCCAAACTACCAGAATCTGTACATTTTGATTCTTATTCACATGTAGTAAATGTGATTGCTCAAGGATGGACACACGTATATTTTTATTATATTGATTATTATATCCATTAATATTTGAAAACAATATACCCTTTACATAACTTTCCATATTCTACTTAATTTATTTTCGAATTGCAACAGAGAAAGTTCATGAGAGTAAAAAATGGGTCCTCTCTTTCATGGCCTCCATATTAGCACAGAACCTCACAAACTGAGCGCTTAGCTCATAAAGTGTGGGTCAGTCAAGCCATCACCATTACACTCATTCAAGTTCTCAGGAGAAAACTCAATGCCTTTACCTTCTTTACCTTTAAACCTTTTTTTTTTTTTAATTGAGACAATTTCACTATATCACCCTCAGTAGAGTGCTATGAAATCACAGCTCACAGCAACCTTAAATTCCTGGGCTCAAGGGATTCTCTGGCTTCAGCCATCCAAGTAGCTGGAACTAACCCACCACAATGCCCACCTATTTTGTTTGTTTGTTTTAGCAGTCCCAGACTGGGTTCAAAGCCACCAACCCTGGTGTATGTGACCCGCCACCCTACCCACTGAGTTATGGCACCACCTAAACCTTTGTTTTATTTATTTATTTAATTATTTGTATTTTACACTTGCATCTTTAATTATTACAAAAATAAAACACACTCATTTTAGAAAAATTAGATAAACATAAGGGTAACTATTAAATCACTTGTAATTCAATATCCAAAAGTAAAGGATCTTAAGCAGTAAAATGATTTGGTCTCTGGACTTTTTTCTAACATACATGTATATTTTAGAAGTAAAAATGCTTTTATATAAAAGGTTTTGAGTGCCTGCCTTACTTCTAAATTCAAATGTAAATTGGTATTTCACTTTTTAATGTGGGTTTCAAATGGAGCAATCTTCATACAAATGTTTCTACACTTATTCTACAGGATTAATTTAATGTCTATGCAAAATGTCCATGGAGGATACACCATCATTATTCATTTCTACTTAAGGGGCCCTTTAAAGTTAGGTATGTAGAACACTTTTTTTTTTTTTGTCTTAGAGACAACACTGTCATGAGTATTCTTTAAACCACATATTGTGCTTTTTTAAATTTCTAAGATGAGCCGAGCCAATGGCTCCACAAGATTTCATGACATTTTTATTTTTCCATGTATTTTCTATTTGTATATACTCATAGGGCACAATTACTATTGTTTACATTGATGCAGAGTGGTGAGGCCAGGGCCTTCCGTGCACGCACCACTGAAGCACAACATACATTATACCAACCAAGAGACCTTCCATCACCCACCCCTTCCCACATCCCACCCCTCTGATTCTCAATTGTTCATCATTCCAGTCTGCTTCCATAGGTAAAATTATTTAGCTCCCACTCATAACTGAGTCTGAATCATTTCACTTAAGATAACGGTCTCTAGTTCCATCTCTGCTGCTTAAAACACGTGATTTCATTCTTTGTCATAGCAGAATAGCAGTTGATCACGTATATACGGGGATAGAACATTATTTTTATCCAGTCATCTGTTGGAGACACTGACATTCGTTCTGTATCTATCATGGGTAATGCAATAATAAACATATAAATGTAGGTATCTTTTTATATATTTCTTTCCTTTCCTTTGGGTAATCAGAAGTGGAATTGCTGGATGGATCGTATGGTAGTTCTATTTTTACTTTCAATCTCCATACCATTTTCTATATAGGTTGCACTAGTTTATATTTCCACCAGCATCCACTTAAGAGTTACCTATTCTCTATCTCCTCACCAGTATCATGGAGGGGGGTTGCTCCTGTTTTTGTTTTGTTTTTTTTATTAATACCATCTCTGATTGGTTCGTGTTTTAATTTTGATCTTCCTGATAGTTATGTTGAACATTTTTTCATATGATTGTTGGTTTGTCTTCGTTTGAAAAACATCTATGTCTTTGTTCCACTTT
The DNA here is from genome assembly GCF_000181295.1 of Otolemur garnettii. Taxonomy (NCBI): domain Eukaryota; kingdom Metazoa; phylum Chordata; class Mammalia; order Primates; family Galagidae; genus Otolemur; species Otolemur garnettii. Next base: position 32,548,877 of record NW_003852402.1, on the reverse strand, counting down.
TTAAATGGAGTTATTTTGTTGTTACTCCTGAGCTCTTCATAAATTCTCAGATTGTTTACACTGTTGATTATTTCTTTTGCTGTGCAAAACAAAACTTTTGTAGATTTTTAAAATCGCATTTGTTTATTTTTGTTTTAGTTGCCTGTGCTTTTAAGGTCTTAGTCATGAAGAGTTGTCTAGACCAATTTCTAGAAGAGTTGTCCCTAGGTTTTCTTCTGGTATTTTTATAGTTTGGGTCTTCAAGTCTTTAAGACATATTCACTTGTTTTTGGTGTATGGAGAGAGTTAGAGGTTTAGTTTCATTCTCCAATTTTCCATGTACCATTTGTTCAAAAGGGCATCCTTTCCCAAGTGTTTTTTTCTCGTTGATATTGTCAAAAATCAGTTGGCTGCAACTGTGCGGCTTTATTTCAGGGTTCTCTATTCTGTTCTATCAATCTATGCATCTACTGTTATTCCCGTACCATATTGTTTTGGTTGCTATATCCTGGTAGTCTAACTTGTAGTCAGATGATGTGATGCTTCCAGATTTTTTTTTTTTTTACTTGAAATTGCTTTCATCACGTAGGTTCCTTTTTTGTCCCATATAAACTTCGCGATTTCTTTTTTCTAATTTTGTCGAAAATAACCATAGAGCTTTAACAGGGATAGTATTTAATCTGTAGATTCCTTTGTGTGGTATGGTCATTTCAATGGTATTAATTCTTCTGGTCCATAACAATGGAAGTCTTTTCATTTCTTGGTGTGTGATACTTACAATTTTGTTCATCAATGTTTCATAGTTTTCCTTGTAGATACTTTTCACCATCTTGCTTAAATATATTTCCAGGTGTTTTTATTTTGTTTGCAGTTATTGCAAATATGATTTGGCTCTTGATTTAGTTCTTGGCTAGATCATTGTTGGTGTATAGAAATGCTACTTATTTTTGTACATTGATTTTGTATCCTGAAATTTAATGAAATCATTTATCAAATCTAATAATTTTTGGTGGAGGTTTTAGGATTTTATAGAAATAAGATTGTATTATCAACAATTAGGAACAATGTGACATCATCTTTTCCAATTTGGATGCCCATTTTTTGTTCCTCTTGCCTGATTGCTCTGGGGAGAACTTCCAGTACTTTGCTGAATAAAAGTGGTGAAAGTGGGCATCGTTGTCTTAATTCTATTTCTTAGGAGGAATGCTTTCAGTGGATTATTATTAGACAAATTTGTCCTTTATTATTTTGAGGTATGTTCATTCAAGGTTTAGATTGCTGAGGATTTTTATCTTGGAGGATGTTAAAGTTTATCAAATGCTTTTTCTGTGTCTATTGAGATGATTCTACAGTTTCTGTCCTGACTTCTGTTTGTGCGATAGATATATCACATTTATGGTTTTGCATATGTTGAGTCTTCCTTGCTCACCTGATGTAAAACAAGCTTGGGCATATGGTATTACCTTTTAGATTTGCTAGTATTTTGTTTACGATTTTTTTGTCTACATTCCTTAAGCCTGTCTGTTAGTTTCAGTTTTTGTTGTGTCTTTGTCTGGTTTAGGTGTCAGAATGATACTAGCTTTTTATGTTAAGTGTGTGGTAAGTCTCTCCTCCTCAATTTTTAGGAATAATTTTGAGAGAATTTGTCTTAGGGTTTATATATATATATATATATATATATATATACATTTGGTAGAATTTGGTTGTGATTCCATTTGGACCTGGGAATTTTATTTTTGGGAGCATTTTTATTACTGATTCAATCTTGCTACTCATTATAAATATGTTTAGGAGTTTTGTTTCATCAAAGTTCAATCTCTGTTTATCATAGTTCAATTTCCATGAAGGGGGCCAGTTCACTGTCCCTCAGACCATTGGAGGGCTGGACTCCAGGCCCCAGGATGAGTTAGCTGCTAAACAGGACAGGCAGCTGCAGCAAAAACACCCGGTGGGCTGGATAAATGTCCTAGGAGGGCTGTATGTGGCCCACGGGCCGTAGTTTGAGGACCCCTCACTTGTTCAATCTGATCATGAACTCCTGAGGTCAAGCAATCCTCCTGTCTCAGCTTCCCAGAGTGCTAGGATTACAAGTATAAGCTACTGCATTTGACCTCCCTCTTTGTTATAAGGATACCTGTGACTGCATATGGAGTTCACCTGGGTAATCCAGAATTGTCTTTCCATCTTTAAATGTTTAATTTAATCAAATGGTATATTTTAACTTCATCTGCAAAGACTCTTTCTCCATCTGAGGTAACATATACAAGTTATAGAGAACTTTACAGTTTTAGTGGAATGTTATATAACCGGTCTGTGTGTATATGTATTTTTTTTCATTTATAATTGCTGACTCATAACTCCCAAAGCCCTTTCTATAGTCTCCTATTACGATGTTGCAGTGTTCCAGGCTTCAGAAAACAAAATCTTTATGTGATCTTCTCTTGCCCTCCTTTCCACTTGTACCTTTCTCTCCCCCGACAAACCTTAGAAACTAACAATGTAGTCTAATATTCCCCCACATTTTTTCTTGGCTTACTTTATGATTATAGGTCATAAGTGCCTTATTTCAGAAGGGGTCCTACCCTATGCCCAGGAGGTAGGAAAACTGCACAGAGAGACCAATCAGAATATGTTTAAGCCCTGGGTTTCCTAGTCAGTCTGCTGTCAGTATTGGGTCATACCCTTTATATGAAATTACATTTCTACACAGTTGCCCATACTTCAATCATGTCTGTTCAATAAAGTCTCCATAAAAGGTCCTAGGAGGATGGGATTTGGAGAGATTCTAGACAGCTGAACTTGTACACCTGAAAGAATTTAAACAAGCACTCATCCATGTAGCAGGAGGGTGGTGAACTCCAATCCCATGGGATTGAAATCTCCAGCACTTGCAACACTTCCAGACCTTGCTCTATGTATATCTTCACCTGGATTTTTATTTGTCTTTTAAATATCCTTTGTAATTAACTGGTAAACATAAATAAGTGTTCCCTGAACTCTATGATCACTTCTTACAAATTCATCAAACCAAAGAAGAAAATCATAGGATCCCCAATTTATAGCCAACAAGTCAAAGGCACAAGTAAAAGCCCCTGGGGCTTGCACTTGTCCTCAGAAGGGTGGGGGAGTTTTGTAAGATGGAGCCCTCACCCTGTGTGATCTGAACCTATCTCTGGGGAGATGATGTCAGGATTGAACTGGAGGACACACATCTGTTGCCCACAGCATAAATGACTGGTTTCTTGGAGTGCCGAAAGAACCCCACATTCCCACATTTGGTGATAAAATCTGCATTGATAGTGTGAAAGGAGGGGGAAAATGTTCGTATTTTTTCCTCTCTCAGGGGCGTCATTCAGCTGACCACAATGTTGATGTATAGCCTTTTAGTTGCCATTGCTCTTATTACAGAGTTAAGATTTTTTACTAAATACTGTATTATCCAGTTTCCCTTTTTCACAGGTCAAGGTGTGATAAAGCACTGGCCAGTGTGATGTGGGCAACTTTTTGGATCATTCCCTCCAAAAGAGGTATGCAATTCTCTTCTCCCTTTCTGCCAGCTCATTGGTTGGAATGCAGATTTGGTTCCGAGCCATCCTAGACTCAGAAAACCAGGCAAGTCTTCAGAGATGGAGGAAGAATGGAGAAATATCAACTCCTGCCTTCTTCATATGGAGCTGTATAGATCCTTGAATGTAGAGATGAAAAAGTCACATTATATTTAAACAGTATTTATTTGTATTCTCTGTATACACATAGTAATGAATATTTCAAGTAACAGTGACTATGTCTTCAGATGTGGTGGAGAATGTTGCAAAGTCAGCTGGATAATGAGAGGCAGTCAAAATAATACCAAGAGTCAAAATAGAATCTTTCCTAAACCACATAATGCTGCATGACTTGTAAGAAATTTCATTTGTCTAAGATTCAGGTATTTGTCTGCAGCTAAAGAATTATTATATCAATCCTGGAGTATTTATCACTGGCCCCATGTGGAATGATCTAACAACAAATATTTCTTTGGGGGACGGCTGGTTGCTTCTTGCATCAGCAAACTAATGGAAACTGATAAGGACAATCAGAATCCTTAGTTTTAAAAATGGGTGTTTTATTTTAAAACCTTTGAATTTACTTCAATATTTGAAATCATTTTACTAAATTATAGTATTTACAAGGGCAATTGAGAATTTGTTAAAGTTGCTAATATTTTTAGTTTTTATAATGTGAAATTCAGCTTATAGAAATTTTAAAAGTCCCCTATTTATGAGGTCTGTTCCGTACTAAAGTTGTAGATCATCTGTATATGCTATTAAGACAACTCATTAGATTCACAAATATTTATGAAGCTGTTATTAAGTAAGCGATATAGTAAAAAATGTTGGAATAACAAGAGTACATATAATTTAAACAACAACAAAGACAAATCATCAGATTTTTTATTGTTACGATGTTAGATTTGTTACATAACTTGAAAAAATTCAAGTAAAACAAATAGAAATAATTCATTTTAACTTTTATTGACCTCTCTAAAATTGTATCAACTTAGATGAAATATATAACCTATCTCTAAAACCAGCTTATGTTGACACACTTGAATATCTGTAACTTCTAAGGAAATTTTTTAATTTTCACTTCTGACTAATGAGACAAAAGCAGAAAGAAATTTTCCTTTCACATTAGGTGACATATTTCTAGCTCCAAGCACATTGTAACATTCGTGACACTCCCCTGAGAAATAAAAATTTTTGAAGATCAAATTTTGTTATTTTTAAATATTTTCAACTAATAAAAACATTTCCTTATTTGAATTCCTAAAATGTGAAAAAGAGTTAAAACAATCAAAATTGCTCGGATTTGCTAAATGTATAAAGGCAAGAGATCTAAACAATTTGATTTTTAGCACTTCGTCAGAGCTTACGGACATGGTAATGACTACGGACAGTTTGCAAATAACATTTTAGTAAAAGTGCATTCCCTGCATTGATAGCTAATGACACATTCTGCTGATTATTAATCATGTTGAAAAACCTTTGTCTTTTGAGGATTTTTCTTTTGGTATAGTTCTTTAAAAAACAGAGCAAACGTAATAATGCTCTTTTCGGTTGAAATAAAAATACTAAGCATGGACATCAATCATTCCCTGTTCTGTATTCTCAAAAAAAAAAAAAAAGTGTATAAGTATAGTAAAAAAAAGTCCTTAAGTGTTAGCGTAATGAGTTATTTGCACTTTGGTATTCCAGGAATATAGGTAGATGGTTAGATAATTTTTTTTTTGTTCTTGTTGTTCTTCACTATAAAAAATGACAATGTTATTTATCCCAAATTTCCAACACCTATCAACTAACAGACTCTAACATATAACAGGCCCTAGATTTATTGTCTGACTTTCAAAATTAATTTTATGCTATTCATAAAGACAGCTATAGCCCAGAATGAAGGAGGGAAGAGGACAGTGGGGGAAGTGAAGTGGGGAGGCTGCTTGGAAGGAGGGTAATTGGTGGGACCTCACCTATTGTGCATAATGCCAGGGTATGTGTCAAATCTTTAAAAGTAGAGTATAAATGTCTTAACACAACAATTAAGTAAGTGAGGTGAAGGCTATGTTAACCAGTTTGATGCAAGCATTCCAAATTATTTATAAAATCAGCACATTGTACCCCATAAAATGCATTAAGGTAAACAGTTATGATTTAATAAAAAAACTGAAAGATCATTTTCTTTAAGTATATTGAACAACGGTGGCATAGCATTGCTGATGAAATTTCTTTCTCTTCATGTGATTTTAAATGGCAAACTTTACTGAAGTAAGAAAATGTAGAAACATTATTTATTAGCTTCTTTCCCCAGCTTATTCTGAGTAGAAAGTATATATATAACCTCCTTTAACATTTTACATTACACTTTGAATTTAGGTAACACTGACTACCTTGTAGTTAAACTGTCTCAGGTGAAGGTTTCCTCCAGGGTATGAGGCTTTAACCAATGTAGACAATGGTTTTTAAGCACATGATGCCAATGGAGGTCTCTGGAACTGTCCCTATAACACATTTGTACTGAGGAAAAAAATATATGCAAATGCTCTGTTTGTAACCTCAGTTTATTTATAGAAATCAAATAATTAAATGGAGTCTTTGATAGGACAAAGTGGTGAATTCACTAGTGTCCCAGAAATCTTAACTACCAAGAAAGTATAATTTTATATGATAGAAATATAGCCAAGATAACTAAATGCAGAAAGAAGTTGTCCTGTCTGATATATTTTTCCTCTTTTTTTTTTTTTGGTAGAGACAGAGTCTCACTTTATCACCCTCAGTAGAGTGCAGTAGTATCACAGCTCACAGCAACCTCCAACTCCTGGGCTTAGGTGATTCTCTTGTCTCAGCCTCCCGAGTAGCTGGGACTAACCTCATTTTTTTAATTCCATGGCTATATTGGAAACAAGGACCATTTGAACTTTTGAAATTTAAAGTCTTTTTAATATGAATCTAAAAGCAATACATGTAACATCTAAAAGAAGCAAAAGAACTCTAAAATCTTTTAAGACATATTTGCCCCTGGAGTCCTAAAATATCTTTTTATGAACCTAAGAGAATGATGTTTGAGAGACATTTCTATGGGGTGATGCCTCAAAGGGATAGGGTGCTGGCCCCATATGCCAGAGGTGGCGGGTTCAAGCCCAGCCCTGGCCAAAAACTGCAAAAAAAAAAAAAGAGAGACATTTCTATGATTGGTTGATATGAAAACATTCATAAAATATGGATAGAATTTTAAATAAAATGCAACAAAATATTATTAGGCAGGTAAAGTTTTGATAATAAAACATGTAAACAGTGGAATTCTATAACTTCTTCTATGGCAGCAAATTTGGAAATATGTAATAATAATAAAATATTTGCAGAGAGAATGATAAATGCATTAAAATATTTTTAATTCATAAACTTGGTGCAAGAGTAGTTAATATAATGAAAAAATGAGAATACAAATAAAATAAGCTAAATTAATAAAGGCAAATTTGCTGTAGCAGGCTGAATAAAGGCTCCCCAGTATTAATATAATAATTTTAACCTGAGACTTGGAAATCTTACTTTATAAGAGAAAGTAGTCTTTGTAAATGTGGTTAAGGATCTTGAGATGGGGAGATTATCTGTGATTATCCAGGAGGATTCTAAATGTAATACTCATAGAAGCCCTAAATGCATTTTAGTACAAAGGGAAGGCAGAGGAAGATTTCATAGACAGATAAGTGGGAATCAATGTGCCCATGGATCAGAAATTAGAATCTTGAGGCTGGAAGTCAATAAATGCCAAAACTCCAGATCTCGAAAGAGGCAAGGAATGGATTTTCTCCTACAGAAGGATGGTGGCCCTGCTGACACCTTGACTTTGGTCCAGTAATACTGATTTTAAAATTCTGGACTCTAAAATTGTGAGAGAATGAAATCATCTTGTGTCAACCCTTGAGTTTGGTTAAAGGAACCATAGGAAACTAATACAATCACATTTAAAAAAAGAAAATAAAAAAATAAATGAAGCTTTTATATAAAAATAATTATTAAATGAAAGTACCTAATAAAAGGTATGATTCATCATTTATGAAAGAGTTGTAAACTACATTTGAAGGTAAACTTAGATATTTAATTATAGGATCATATGGGAAGATCAAATTTAATACAGTTACAATTGTATAGCGTAAGAAAGGAAAGTAGTCATTTATTTGATGTTTGATTTCCTCACATGTTCCAGGTAGGAAAACAGTAAGTTTAATTTTTCTTTAGCATCATATAGTTCATGTTTCAATCTTTAAAGAGTGAAATCACATGAAATCAAAAAACAAAATTATGAAAACATTTAGGAGACATGAACAATTTCTCAATCCTTTCATCAACAAACTTGAGTATTTTAGATTTTAATAATAAAATTGAATCAATATTACCAAAAAATAATATTATTTAATAGTAAAAAAAATACAAAAATGAATATTAATATCCCTGAAGGTATCATATATAACCACTCTTCGAAATGCCTCCAATAAATGGATTGTGTCACTGAAAAGCTTCAAGCATATCTTTGGTTTTTACATTTTGTTTCTTACAGCTCCATTTTCGTATGTAGCTTTCAGTGAAATAAAAGTAAATACTGCTTCAATTCCTTTAATATAGTGTGTGTGTGTATATATATAAAGAAATATATATATTATATATATTTAGCACAAAACAAAATGAACAGGAAATGGGGCTACAGAAAAGATTGCTTGTCCTAAGTCTTTTTAAAAATGGTATTCTTCCCTTTACCTTTATTTGATCTTTTTTTTTCATGGTCCAAAAAAAGGACAGGTTCACTGTTATTAACCTTCATTTAAAAGGCAAAGGGAAAATGGAGTAGATGTATGTTTTTCTATTCCTGTAAACTTGGAAAAACAGTCTGATTCCTCAAAAACCATAACCAACCAAAATTCATGCAATATGAATATAGCTACTTTGAATTGAATTATAAATATTAAGGAAATTGTATTAATTAATTACAATATTCCCACAAAGCCTACCTCCAGGAATTGTTTAAAGTAACATAAACACCAATTCTAAGCATAACTGCCAAAAACAGAAAAAAAAAGTAAGAACACTTCTCATTTTATTTTATGAAGTTACTATTCCCATGAAACCAAAAACAAAGACAAAAAAAAAAAAAAAGACTATCTCTCATATAGATAGATAGAAAAATTCTTAATAAAATGGTAATAGAATTTAGTCATATACAGAAGAATTATACACCATGACTAAGTGGTATTTATTTCAGAGATGGACAACTGTTTTGAATTAATCAGTGCAATGCTGCCTATGAACTGATTAAAAAAGTATACACTTATGGGGGTGGCGCCTGTGGCTCAAGAGTAGGATGCTGGCCCTGTATACTGGGGTTGGTGGGTTCAAGCTGAGGCTCCGTCTAAACTGCAAAAAAAAAAAAAAAAAGTATACACTTATGTTAATCAATACAGAAAAACATGACAGTTTTATGATATCTGCATACAACTCTCAGGCAAACAGGAATACAAGGGTAGTTTCTCAACTTGATAAAGGGAATCTCTCTGTATTTATAAAAAAAAAATTAACATGTTATTTAATGTTCAAAGACCAAACACTCTCTTACTGAGGTGAAAAGAGTAGAGTACAGGCATCCTTAAGACTCTTAGTTCAGGCACTGATGGAAGTTCCAGCCAGTGGAATAAGGTGAAAAGTTAAGGAAAAAATAAAACTGTACACTTTTGTATATGGCATGTTTATTGATGTAGAAAACCACAAGAATTCTACAAAATGCTCCTAGAACTAATAAGTGAGATAAGTTTCATGGTACAAGATCAACATGATGAAATCAGTTGTATTTTTATGCTAGGAGTGAACATGTAGACACCAAAATTAAAACCATAACACTATTTAGGTGTAGGTATAACGGGATTTGACTGCTGAAAAATACACTATGCTGATAAAAGAAATAACAAAAGATCTAAAATAAATGGAGAGATATACTATCTTTTGGATAGACAGGCTAATCACAAAAAAAGTCAATTCTCCCAAAGTGATATTCAGGTTTAATGCATTTCTTACCAAATATATTGTTTGTATATTGACATTACTTTATAATTGATATGGAAAGGGAAAGAGCCAGAAAATCTGAAACAATTTTGAAGAAGAATCATCCACAGGCAGATCTGTGCCAGATCTATAGTTTGAGGACTCAGTCCCACAAAGCAGCCCCCATGTCAGATGTCAATTGCGAATACTTATTACTCACCTATCCCTCTGTCTGACTGGCTATAAACTGGGGTTCCTGTGACCTTCTTGTATTAGATCAACTTTTTAGGATGACTCACAGAACTCAGGGAAACAGTTATCAGTTTATTATAAAGGATATAGATGAATACCCAGTTGAAAATGTATACAGGGAAAATTCTGGAAGCTTCCAGAATCTCAGAGCTTCTGTCCCCATGGATAATATTTATCAATATTATTCTATATTGAGCCTCAAAATATATGGTAGAATTATATATCTTATCAAAAATGTTCTCATAGGATATATAGTTGTGTTTTTTCTCAGTATTATCATTCCTAGCATTATATATCAAATTATAATGGAGGATGCAACTGACAATTTTGCAGGTTGTTAGGCTGTAACTAAAGAGCATAATGAGGAATTGATTATATCACAGTGGACTATACTTATTCTAAAAACAGTTTTATGAGAATATTAGACACACAGTGCTCATATCTGTGGGGAACAAAGGAACATTGGGGGAAGTTTTTATTTGCTTAAAAATACATAGTTTATTGTGGTTTAGGAGGATTAATGTCATTTTGAATGGAAGTTACTAGAGTTGGAAATTACTTTTTTTTTTTAGTTTAATCAGTTTGCTGTGTGGCTCAACAATCCCCTTAGGTACAATTAGATTGGATTTCATAAAACTGTTATTGTATGAATTTGTGAATAAATCACTCCATTTACAATGCTATAAGGTCCATTTAGTATACACTTGGTAGAAAGACAATGTTTTTCCAAGAAGATGAAGACATATTGTAGCCTTATGTCAGCCATAAAGTACAAACTCAACCCAGAAATTTATAGCTTTTTTTCTTTTTGGAAGCACAGTCTAGTCAAGCATTAAATGTATAGTTAACAGATATCCAATAGTCACAAGAGAGTTGTGTCAGCTTAAATCACTTAGTTATAATGAAGATAAATAACAATCTAAACAAGAACATATATTGCACCTTGCGATGCAATTGACTGTAACGGTGTTGCCAGGCAACTCCTTTGAACAGATTAAAGACATTTCCTATAATTTGATGGTTTCAAGACACACACACACTCACATGTTTGCAGGAATGACCAAAGCTCTTGTGTTTTGAAAAATACGGTGACTGTGTTTTTGAATGCATGCATGAGTGACATCAAAAAATTTTATTTTGTAGTATGCTTTATTTTGAAAACCTTTAATAAAAATGTGAATTATGATAACTTTCAATCACTCATAACATAGTTAAAGAGTGAAATCATTTATTTTTGAGATGAAGTAAATATTCTTAGGGGATTTACATGTTTTGAGAATATTTTACCGAACAAAAATTAACTGGAACAAAATGAAATAACTTCTTTTGTCATTTATATATCTATAATAAATTTAATGGTTTCACACGTAAATAGTAGCACATGTCCTCTTGTTTACTGGATATTCTTAAACTTTTATTATTTTATTTTATTACATTTTATTTTTGGTTTTGCTCAAAGTCAGACCCCATGTATGAGAGTCTAATTATTAGAAAGGGCCATACCGAAAGTAAATTCTATAATATTTGTGAGTCAGCTAAGTAATGAAGCTAATGTATTTACATACCATATGTACATATTTATATTAATTTTTGCTATCCTTTAAGTACTATATAACTATATAACACAATGTTGCCTATCAAAGATCAGGAAGATTTTACATATATTTTCCTTTTGGCATATTTTCCTAGGATGCCCCTTAAGTGAGTTTATTGGTTGGGTTGTACCATGTAGTAGAGAACTGAGTCAGGTTCTGAGTTTATAGATAGATATGCTAAACATCTAAGATAGCAAGTGATTTTAGAGACAGCAAAGTATTTCACTTAAATACACTGCTCTATAATAAACGCACAATTCAACAGCACACATTCTAGGTTAACCTTACTTCTAAAAATCAGTTAATGTAAATATCATTAAATCAAAGATAATTGTAAGTTTATTCATTGGGCCAACCAAAAAGTTTTGTTCTTTTTTGTTTGGGACTCATTGATGGTACAAAAAAATTAGGTTACACTGACTGCATGTTAGCTAAAGTTCCTATTTTAATAGTGCCCCACCCCCAAGAGATGTGCCATACACCCTAACCACCATCCTCCTCCTTCCTCCCCTCCCCCTGCTCTCTCATCCCCTTACCCTCCACCTTCTATTAGGTCATCGACTACCTTCATATTAGAATTGAGTACATTGGATTCTTGCTTCTCCATTCTTGTGATGATTTACTAAGAGAATGTGGGCCAACCAAAATTACCAAATAAATACTAGGTTATTGGAATTGTGCTAAGTAAAGGGAAAAAGAGTAATACCAATAATATGCCATATTTGAAGGATAACACAAAGCCAAGAGAGTGATAATGATGATACAAATTGGCATTTACAGCAGCTGTGGAAGTTGTTAGAATGGAAATGTAATTGCTAATGTTACAAAAAAAAAAATAAAATACCCTGACAAATAGAGCCAGGAAAGGCCATAAACAGAATTCTCATGCTTGTATGTCAAATTACAAAAACCATCACAAAAGACAACAAAACCACAACCTTGCACAAGACCATCACAACCTTAGACAAAGATTTTCTTTATTTTTCTTTCTTTTTTAAAAATTTCAGATTAATACGAGGGTGCCAATGACAAACATCATTTCATCACAAAATTTTTTTTCTAAGAGGTTATCAGTCTTGCCAACTCTTGTTACCCTTATTCTTTATATCCTTGTAGCCAAAGATAATTTTTTCAAAACAATTATGAAATCCTCCTATTTTTTCCTTTACAAACCTTCATTTTCCTTTACCTCCTGAAAGCACACAGTTTAATATGATGTGCAGATTTCTACTACAGTACGCTATTCTAAAATAAATATATTTTTTTCTTTGATATATCCTCTCTGTTATTTTGGTCAACAAAGGCTTAGTAAGTTTTAGGTACTTAAGAGTATCATCTCACCATAAAAACTATGCATTAAAAGTTACTGTTATTTGTAGTAATTTATAGACAAGGCAACTGGAGCACAGAAATGTAAAAATGTGACCAAAAGCCCAGAATAGCATTACTTAAATTTAAGTTATTTAGTTCAGAGTCTATCCTGGTAACCAATGAATTATTAAAGAGTATTGGTATAAAGCTATTCAGTAATGAAATTTGCACAATTGTATTTGTGTTTAGATTGACTACTGTTTATATTAATATGCAAGATATCTTGGAGATATCAGATAGACACGAGAAATCAGTGCTGTAGCTATTCCAATAGACCAGATATTAATTAGAGTATTTTTAAAAAGTAATTGTGCAAAATCCTGCATAGAAGTGCCCCTAAATTTTCATACATTCCAGTTCAGCAGCGCTTACTCCAGGATTGAGTGTGTATACACTTGGGGATATACAGTGGGTACTGAGACCAACCTCCTGAATATGCCAAGAGATGACTTTGCTTTCTTTTAATTTTTATATTTTTAATATTTTTTAGAATATCAGATTAATATAAGGGTACCTATGATTAGCTCACATTGTTTAAGTTTGTTAGGTTAATTTTGAGTTGAAGTTGAACTCTTCACCCAGGGTGTGTGCTGTATACCCTTCCATTATGCCAATTAGGTGAAAGATTACCAATCCCCTACACTCCTCTCCTCTTCCATTTCTCTCTTTTCCCTGTCCCCACTTGAATTTAATTTTGTTTTTCCTTTTGTGGAGGTGTAGTTGTTCATCTATTGGTTACATATTAGTATTGTGTACATTAGATACTTTCTTTTCCATTCTTGTGATACTTACTAAGAAGAACATTCTTCACCTCCATACAGGTAAACACAAAAGATGTAAAGTCTTTACGTTTTTAACGGCTCAATAGTATTCCATGGTATACATATACCACAGTTTATTAATCTGTTCATGATTTGATGGGTTCTTGGGTTGATTTCATGTCTTGGCATTGTGAATTGAGCTCTAATGAACATTCTAGTGCAAATGTTCATGTAGTAGAATGATTTTTGTCTTCTGAGTAGATACCTAGTAACGGGTTTCAGGATCACATGGAAGGTCTATATTTAGCTCTTGAGGATTCTCCATACTTCTTTCCACAGAAGCTGTATTAGCTTGCATTCCCATTAGCAGCGTGAAAGTTGATCCCTTCTCTGCACGTCCACTCCAGCAGCTGCAGCTTTGGGATGTTGTGACGTGGCTACCCTCACTGGGGTAGGTGAGACTCTTCTCATTTCTCTGATGATCAGGGATGAGGAGCATTGTTTCAGGGGTCTGTTGGCCATTCATCTGTCTTCTTCAAAGAAGGTTCTATTCATTTCTCTTACCCTTATAGTGGGATTTTTTTTTTTTTGCTGTTGTTGATTAGTTTGAGTCCTCTGCAGATTCTACTTATCAGTTCTTAGTTATATTCATAGCATAAAAATATCTTTACCTGTTCTGAATGTTGTCCTATGCTTTAGTTGTGCCCTTAGCTGTGCAGAAGCATTTTAGTTTGAACATGTCCCTATTCATTTATTTTTGGCATTGCTGTAATTGCTGGACAGATTCTTCCTTATAAAATCTTTACCCAGGGCAATGTTGGTAAGAGTTTTTTCCCACACTTTCTCAGAATTATTTGTGTCTTAAATTTACATGTTTTATCCAGTGAGAATCAATTTTTGTAAGTGGTGAGAGGTGTGAGTCCAATTTCAGTCTTTAAAATGTGGCTGATTCTCCCAACATCACATATTAAATAGGGTTTCTTTTCCCCAGTGTATGCTTTTGTTTGCTTTATTAAAGATCAGATGGAGATATGTGTCTGAGTTCACTTCTAGGTTCTCTAATCTATTCCATATATCTATATCTCTAGTTTTGGACCAGTACCATGCTGTTTTGATCACTGTAGAATTGTGGTATAACCTGATAACATGATACCTGGATTTTGTTTTTATTTCTTAAAATTGCTTTGGCTATTTTTTTTTTCTGGTTCAGGAAGAATCAACATTATTAAAATGTCTATACTAGGTAAAGCAATCTGCACATTTAAAGCAGTCCCCATCAAAGTACCAATATTACACTTTGAAGAATTTGAAAAAAAAAAAGAGTAGTTCATTTCATATAGAACCAAAAAAATATCCAATAGCCTATTTTTTGTTTTAGATTTATTCCTGGGTATTTTATCTTTGTGTTGTTAAGGAAATGACATTTTTTTGTTCCAATTAAACAATATTGTGTATTATTTGAAATAAGAATGGAAGAAAAATGAACCAACCCCAGACATTTCATAGATAGAACTAACTTGAATGTAGGAGGGTGGTGCCTGTAGCTCAAAAGGGTAGGGGGCTGGCCCCAATTGCCGGAGGTGGCGGGTTCAAGCCCAACCCCAGGCACTTATTTAATAAATAAATAAATAAATAAATAAAGTGAATGTAGGGAGTATTTTTGAGTGAGGGGGAAGATTTAAGCATAAATTTACTTTTCTGGGTTTCAGGTAAAAAACTAAGAGAATAAGCAATAATACACATAAAGGTGAGTATATTTGCTCAGAGGAAGATGAATAAAATGAAGTATTGAGCCTCACAAGTAAGATGTCTAATAAACTGGAGACATTGGAACTCAAGATAGAATACACAGCCAGAAATACAAGTCTGTGAATACAGATTGATGGAGTCATGTCCTACATTAGGTGAGAAGGGGTGTGCTCTATTGCCCAAGTGGGGTAGGTGGTAGACTGGGACTGTGTGCAAGTTTTCTTTTAAGAGTTTCTCTTGGTCAACCAGAATACCAAGAGGCAGTTGAAAACCAGAAGACTTGGGAGGTGTTGGCATTTAAGTAGAGCAGAGATGTCATAAAATATCCATAAGAGTAACTTGTCAGGCTCAGCTCCTGTGGCTCAAGTGGCTAGGGCACCAGCCACATACACCTAATGTGGCCAGTTCGAATCCAGCCCGGGCCTGCCAAACAACAATCATGGCTGCAACCAAAAAATAGCCGGGTGTTGTGGCGGGCACCTGTGGTCCTAGTTACTTGGGAGCCAGAGGCAGGAGACTCGCTTAAGCCCAGGAGTTGGAGGTTGCTGTGAGCTGTGATGCCACGGCCCTCTACCCAGGGGGACAGCTTGAGGCTCTGTCTCAAAAAAAATAGAGTAACTTTTCAAAGGGGAATAAAGTAGGATTGTGGTATCAAACTAAGGGTCCTGTCCAAATTAGTGTTCATAATTGAGTCTGTAACAGTCACCGAGGGACTGTGCTTTTCTTCTTCTATCTTCGGCTTTCTGGGTATTGACACGAGTATTGGATTTACCCTGGCTGGAGGCTGGGCAAGTTAGTATAATGAAAACAGATGGCTGAGAAGAAAGGAAGAAGGAATAGAAGAGAGAATTGTTTTGTTTAGTATCTATCTTGTTAGTAACCAGAATATCTGCATGTCATATATAGTTAACAGAAAGTTTTGACTGCTTAGAGCAGAAAACATTTCAGGGAAGAAATTTCTTTAGAAAAATATTAATAATTTTTTTTTTTACTTTTTTCTACAAGTACATGAAGAACAACACGAACAAAATATTGAAAAGAGACACAGAAAAAGGTAAAAATAAGATGTTTGACAGTTTTTTCTTATATCAAAATTAATTTTAAGAATCAAGAATGTGAACTAAGTTTACTCTTGTGGGACATACACTGAGGGAAGAGGGGAAGAAAGAAACCTGAAGATTCTAAGGATGGATTTTAATTAGTGTTAAACAAATGTTCAAACCAGGAAATCACAGGCATTAATCGATATGGTGTACAGAAAAAATAGATTCTTGCTTTTTAATTATTCCCCTCATGGATGTAGTGTTTACAATATTATGCATGTTCAGCAAAATGTAGCAAGTTAATCCTATTCTCAAAAGAACTATTTCAAACCCAAGAGCCTCCTTTATAAAATGTAAGGCACATATTAGTTACTTTTTATTGATTTCAACAATATATGAGTTGTCAGAAGAATCCCATTTTTCGGATCTATAACAAGATTTTCTAACTGTACGTGTTTTAAAACAATCATTAGTTACTTTTTGGGCCAAAAATAAATTGACTTCAGGTTGAAGATCTATAATCCTAATCATTATGTCTTTCCTGTTTTTTCTAACTAGTGTGCCTCAATGCCTGATGGTTCAATAGGAGATTAGATGTTTTGCTACAAGTGTACTTGTTACAAGGCCGTTTCACTTTGAATCAGGTGGGGAAAAATACTTATTAATTCAAGTCACCTTTCCCAAACTGGAGTTTCCCTAATTTCACCAGTAGAAGTAGTAGCTGTCTGAAGCTGCTGCATTCCATGTTGTAAATGATAGTACATTTTATAGGCCAAATGCCCCTTCTCTCAGCAAAACAAATTTAACCCAGTATGTGACTGAGCAATATTAGTACTACAGCAATAAGCATATATAACAGCCATAGCAGTGACCTGAGGCAAGATGTCCCTTGAGTTTCAATTGGTGGTGCCAGATAAATCCCTCCTTTAACAAAGTTCTATCCTAATTTCAGCAGTGGCAACAGCAGATGATCTATGGGAAAATTGTGGGGATAAAAAAAAAAAAAGGAATGAATGATAAGCAAATGAATGAATGAAGCAATGAATGACAGACACCCAGACCCCAAGCCTTTCTGTACTCGTTTATTCTGTATGTCTATCAAAGGAGAATTACCTCTCTCTACATGAGCAAACTGAAATTACAGTAGAGAGGGGGGTTAATTCTAGATGCTTTAATTGGCAAAAAAGTGCCATACTTCCTTGAATGGCAGTCTCTTTTTTCTCAATTATAACACATTCTACATTTATTAATAACCATGGCACGCAGTACTTTGTGTTAATAACTACAGATACAAAGATGACCCCAACATGTTCCCTGTAAGAGGAGGAGATGGTAACAGGGAGAAGTGATGGTCAGGCAAAGGCCACGTGGACACATGGGCATATTGTGGATGAATGAAAATACATGAGTGGGGAAGCGTGAGCATAGAACAGTAGATGAAGTCTCTGTATGGGGGACATTGAAGGCAATCTCTGTTTGGATTTTTTCCCTATATATAATGGATTGATTATGAATAAGTAAATGTTTTTAAAACCAGGGAATATTATCTTAATATTTCAGTTTTAGAAAGACCATGCTGACAAGACTGCTGAGAGGATTGATGGAGATACCAAACGTTGAGAAATGGGTGGTGTCTGTGGCTCAAGGAGTAGGGGGCTGTCCCCATATTCTGGGGGTGGTGGGTTCAAGCCCAGCCCCGGCCCAAACTGCAAAAAAAAAAACCCCAACAACTTTAAGATAGGCAACCTCTAAAAAAGAATCCCCAGAAGTTGTTAGAGGAGTCTTAGAAAGAAAATCAAGAAAAGTAGAAAATACCGGGAAAATGAATGCATTCCTATAACAAATGAAAATCTTGTTTACATGTGTGCTACAATGTGGCAAATATTATTCATTAGTTATCCTTGACAGTTTTATAAATAACAGCTTATTGGAAGTAAAACTCAGATTGTACAAATAGATTTTAAAGAAATATAACCAGTTGAGAACAATTTTTTAAAAAATAATACTAGATGTGGAAGGAGAATGAAGTGGAATGCTATTCAGATGGGAAAATAGACTTACAGAAAGGACATTTTGCCCTTTTTTATATGGAGGGATCTGTGTAAAGAATGTGTAGGCTAAGGGTCCAAAATCTAATAGAGACAGAGATTGAAAATGGAAAAAGAAAGGAAATGTTACCTAATTCAAGAGAGAGGAGTAGGCATGACGTAAATCCACTTGGAAGCATTTCTTGTTGAGGGGAAGGAACATGTCTTCTCATAGCAACACTATGGAACAACTTTTCAGGATAAATGTAACTCGGAGGGACAATTTTTCCTTTACAAATTCATAGATGATTATAAATCAAGTTTAGGTGAAAGTAGTAAGGGAATTGGGGAGAATCTTAATTTTTTGACATGACTTCTTATCATAAAGAAAACAAGAATGGGTGGCTAGGACAGTAAGAGATACTGTCTGAGGATGGGTACCCAGTTGAAGATTGACAACATACCTGAGAATAGCAGCAGTCTTAGAGTTTAAACAACACCTCCATAACTATCCAGCCACATATGTGCAAAAGAAGAAAAAGCATTTGTCCAGGTTTGGGTAAAAGAGGATTAGATTAGACTTTATATAATAATGAGAACAGGGAACTATGAGTACTGCAGAAATGGTACTTGAGAGATGTCATGAATTTTGAATGAACAAAAAAATATAGCCAACAGGACGTTGTAAAAGTCTAGAGAAAGGAATTAAGAGATAACATGCTCAATATTATGGGTAGATTGTGTCACCCAAAAGATATATTGAGTCTTATTCTCTGTGAATACGTCCTTAAGATGTCATTGGACTAAGACTTAATCTGTCTCATATCCTTATAAGAAATGGAAATTTAGACTCAGATACAAATTCGTACTGTATAATAGTGAGACTAAGTGATGACAGAGACACATGAGAGACAATGTCCACGTTACAATTGAAGCTGAAGTTATATTTGCACATCTGTAAACCAAGAAAAGATAATCTGGCAAACGCCAGCAAAATAAGAAAGATTTTTCCCCAGGTTTCAAAAGAAGCATGAACTTGCTAACACCTTGATTTTAGATTTTCTTGCCTCCGGAATTGAGACATAAAAATTTCTGTTGTGTTAAGTCACCTTACTTGTGTTATGTTGTTACAGCAGCTCTAGGAAACTAATACAACCAATAAGAATTATCTCCAACAGTCTGGATGGATCACTTAGTTTTTAGAATGCTGAGACAACTATCTAACATGCTTAAAATACTTTTTGTTTTATATTTTTCATGATAGATTGGTTTATGAGATATAGACAACAAGAACAAAAATAAGTGATTTGAAAAATCTTTTACATTCCAAAATCTTAAGAAAAATCAAAGTTTTATATTAAACTATTTAAACTATTCAATGACCATACTTTTTTTCTATTTTGAAAGACTTTTTTTTTTTTTTTTTGAGACAGAGTCTCACTATGTCACCCTTTGAGAGTGCTGTGGTGTCACAGCTCAAGCAACATTACACTCTTGGGCTTAAGCAATTCTCTTCCCTCAGACTCCCAAGTAGCTGGGAGTACAGGTGCCTACCACAATGCCCAGCTCAGCTATTTTTTGTTGTTGTCGTTGTTGTCATTGTTGTTTAGCAGGCCTGGGCTGGTTTTGAACCCACAGCCCCAATGTATGTGGCCAGCGCCCTAACCACTGAGTATGGGCACCAATCTGAAATACCCTAAATTTTCAATGCTCTTTCATGCTAAGGTACACATTGACCTATATAAGCATACATATATTTCAATGTTAAAACATTTTTAGATGGAAATTTATTTGTACAAAGCATACATAACTAATGGATCTATGTATGTGATACTACATGATAATTATTGCATTACATTTTATATAAAGTAAAATAAGCACAATACATTATGTGAAAATAGTCACTCTGATAGTCACTATATATACTTTTGCTTTATAAATGTGAGAAATATTCCAATTATTTGTGCATTTACATTATTTAAATCAAACATATTTATAGACAGTATCTGCAAATGGTGATTTATTGCCATGTTAGGTTATGTGTAGTGCAGAAAGGCAGATTAATATTTATAATATGTGAATGATGATGATTGATGATAATAAGACCTAGGGTTTAAGAAGTGATTACTATGCCATAGAATTTATGAAGACTATCTCATTTACTTCTCCGCAAAAACATAAAACTATTAAGTAGTTGTAATCATTATGCTCATTTTGCAGATGGAAAAACTGATGCTTAATAATCTAAATCCTTTGCCCAACATCATGCAAGTGAGAAACGGCAGAGACGAAACAGACAAAGTCAGTCGCATCCCAGAACCTGTATGTTTAATAAGTATATTGCTTGAATAAATTTCATAAATGTGTATTCAGAGTATACATTCATTGTACTTTTGTCCCTTTTTAGAAATTAAATCCATTTTAAAAGACTATTGATGGAAATTTTGTGATTTAGTTTTCTTATTTCAAATTCTATTTGACTACCTGAAGATAGACTTCAGTTAGTGATTAGAGCATATGATTTTGAATCATACACCTAAGCCCATGTTTGGGCTATATCAGAGTGCTGGATGGATAGCCTGAGTTTTTAACATGTAACAGGCAATAAGTATTACCCTTGTTTAATAAAGGGTAATAAACGTGAATGCATAAAATTAATATTTATTGAATGCTTCAGAGTGCTGAGCTAATCAGCAACTGATTATAAGGTGGACCTAGTAAGGAGAAACTAAGTAAACCAAAAAGCAAGGCTTCATGAGAGAGGAGGAAAAAGAGTACTAAAGTGACTGCAAATATAACAGTGAAAGGAAAGAATATTGAAGATGGTTGATCAGGTTTTATCAAGAACCATTTATGACACTGTTAAAAAAAAATGCTGGCAGAAAAGTTAAGGTCAAATATTCAGCTGAAATAACTTCCTGGAAAAATCCTATTTTTTTTTTGTTTGTTTGTTTCATCCAGAATGATTTTAAGACTTTTCTCCAGTTTGAAGAGTTATTGCCAAAGGTTTACATTAAATAACAGTAAAGCAAAACATTTTCCAAAATTCTATCTTCTAAATTGTGTGTTTTGAGCAAATGTCTTCATCGAGGAAAAAACAGTTGTTGCGACCCGACCCCTAAGGCCCTGGTCATCGCAGAGAGGAACCAGGCATGACACAGATTAGAAGTACAAGCTTGAGGGCAGGGTAGCCACTCCACAACGGCTATTTAGTAAGGTTATACACAAAGGTGTGGAGAGTTAAGGTAATGGCATACACAATAGGTGTGAAGAGTTAAGGTAATTATATAGAAGGGCTGCATGCGTAAGGATGGCCACATGCTCTTTCCTCACCTGTACTTTCCTCAGGACCCCATGAAGAAGTACCAATGATCAATGTTTAACACATGTTTACTAGTGAGTGACCAATCTTATCTCATTCCAGAACACTGAGTTACTTGGGGGATTGCCCCTAAGTCACAAACTGTCCCTAGGCTTGCCAGGAGACTGTCCTGTTCTCAGCATTTCCTTTTAATGTGATTAAGAATCAGTAACTGTCCTTTGCAAGCATGGTGTCCATTCCTCTACAAAAGGTAACATTACTTCTTTCTCCTTCTTTCAAAACTTTATGCTCTATTACATAATTATTATCCAATTATGGGGACATTAGATAGAATTTAATTTCATTTTAAGGTTTCTTATTTGTATGCCTAGTTTAAGAGAATTTATTAAACCTTAGAGATCTGTTAAAATTTCTGCTATAAATCCATCACCAAATCCTAATTCCCAAAGGTTCAAACCCAGTAATATTAAAAAGGAACAAAGAAACTTGATTTTCTTTCAACCTCTTTGAAATGTAAAGCATATATATGTACCTATATCTACACATCACATATAGAACTTATAAATTATATGTAAATCAATTTACAAATAAATTATATAAATTTACTTTAACAAATTGATACCTCAGTCAGCTTTGCGACTTTCTAGATCAAAGAATAAAATGAAAGCCCATTGTGAATTCTTAAAGGGGGCAATGACATTTTACTGTTAGACAAATGTTCTCAGGGACTAGGTAAAAAAGTTAAAACACAGAAAAACGGAGAGCAATACTTTGGTACTCGAGTAGGGTGAATGCATAAGACCATCTTACTTCATGAAGTTTTCTTGTGGTAGCTGGTCATAAAAGAAAAACAAGCCGTGAACATTCGAGGAATCGCTATGTTTGTGTTAGCACAGAGTGGGTGTGAGTGCCGTGGTGTTTGGAGAATGAAGGCTAATTGTGACTCCAGGTGGCAAATGCGAGGGGGAAAAGGTGGATAGATAAGCTCCCCGCACTTAGTTTAAATGAGACCACCTCTGCCTCTGTGAAGAAATTGTGTTAAAGTCCATGATTCCAAAACTTTGAATTGTTCACACAGACTTTGAAAAAAAATGCATTTTACAAGAGTTCAGTGTTAAAGCTATTAATAATTCATAGGAAACAAGGCCATTCCTCAGTTCTGTAAGTCTGAGCAAATTTTTAGTACCACAGATAGGCTGGGCTAAGCATTTGCAGCTCATAATATGAAGCCACTTCCTAGATGAATTCCAGATATTGCCATTTCCTCCCCAAGAGAAAAAAAGCCGTAGGAAAAATTTACAGTCCTGTAAGAATCACACTGTGTTTTGGGGTGTATAACAACTTACATTCTAAGTTACCCAGCAGGTTCCAGCAACTCTAGTTTAAGAATATATTCAATACCAAATAGCCTGCCATTTGAACCATTTGGCCATACAAAACCATGAATAAATATTTACCTGATATAATTTTCCTGCTAAAATCGGAGTCACAGCAGACTCAGTTAGGTTGGAACTCTGAAAATCCTCCCATACAGTACATTTTTCAAAACTTCTTTGATAGTAAGAAAATATATTGAAATATTGTGAACCAAACAAAATGTGTTACAATTTGAGTCAGAATCCTTTAGATATAGAACAAGTACTTTAAACCTCAATTGTCTTTCTCCTGACATCTGTATGTCTCTATAAGACAGAAGCAAAATTAAGCACCTTAATGTAATAATATTAATGATCAGGTGACCAACTGCACAAAAAGCATTTAGAACACATCTGTGTTTAAGATAATTTCTTTACCCATTGTTGGTTAGTGATATTTAGATTTCCAGAAATTAACTAATGATAAATTCAGCAAATCTATTAATATTTAAATATTGACTTCAATCCATTTATATTTAAATATTGACTTCAATATTGGCTTCCAACTCAAAGTCATATTAACTCTAGATTTAATAGCCTCCCAGAAAGTTATTTTTTCCGAAAAAGAATATTCCTTGATTTGCCAAGCAGCCTTATACTTTTTAAAAGATCTTGAATAAAAGATCAAATCTAAAATGTAAAGACAAATGTATACATCTCACACATGTATCTGTACATCTGTCATATATTCAGGGAGATCAGAAGTACATGAATATGGATCATGAGCAGAAATCATGAGTCTTAATCTGTAAATTATTCTCGAGAGTCACTCTCAATTACTTTAATTTATGGACAAGATCAGCCTAAGAAGAGAAACTAAGTTAC
Organism: Otolemur garnettii; assembly: GCF_000181295.1. Taxonomy (NCBI): domain Eukaryota; kingdom Metazoa; phylum Chordata; class Mammalia; order Primates; family Galagidae; genus Otolemur; species Otolemur garnettii. The sequence continues at coordinate 32,524,975 of NW_003852402.1, read as the reverse complement.
TTCCTAGTGGCTTGGTAGAAAATATAATTTCCTTGAATCAAGGTTTAGAATTGGAATTTCTTTCAAAGAAGAGAGAGAGGGTGATACAGAATGACAGAGTGATGGAAATCCAGGACTCAGAAAAGTACAATAAATGGAGATGGAATTCATATTATACATCCAACCGCCTCAAAGCTCCTTGACTCCAGCCTGCCCTTCTACCATTTCTATTCTTATTTCCCCTACTTCTCACTCTAGTTTGAACATAAGGTTAACAGAGGTACAAAATTCAATCAGCAGGTAGGTAGCTAATGTTTCAAACTTTAAAATGACGAGAAGAGTTTAACGTTGCCTTAACTATTAAAATAAAATCTAAAAGAAATAATTCTTTCTCAAAATTTACTCACAGATCTCTTAAAAGAATATAAATATCAGTGTAATAGTCATGAATTTGGGAAAAAAATGTCATTTTTCACCAGGTGCTGTGGCTCAGGCCTGTAAACCGAGCAGTTGAGAGGCTCAGGTAGGTGGATCACCTGAGTTCACAGGTTCAAGATTAGCCTGAGCCAGTGTGAGACCTCATCTCTAAAAATAGCCAGGTGTTGTGAAGGCTGCCTGTAGTTCCAGCTACCCGGGAGGCTGAGGCAAGAGAATCACTTAAGCTCAGGAGTTTGAGGTTACTGTGAGCTATGATGCCACAGCACTCTACCTAGGGCGACAAAGTGAGACTCTGCCTCAAAAAATAAAAAATGTCCTTTTTCAACTGTTGACCATGTTAAAAATTGTTATATCTTAACAAAAAACCAAACATACTAGTAAGGTCATAATGTTGCAGTAGCCTACATCTTCTGGCCACAAAGAAAATTCTGTGTCAAAGAAGTAATATATTAAAATCAATTTTTTTTTAAGAGACAGAGTCTCACTTTATAGCCCTTGGTAGAGTGCTGTGGTGTCACAGCTCACAGCAACCTCCAGCTCTCAGGCTTAGGCAATTCTCCTGCCTCAGCCTCTGGAGTAGCTGGGAATACAGGCACCCACCATAACTCCTGGCTTTTTTTTTTTTTTTGCAGTTTGGCCAGGGCTGGGTTTGAACCCATCACCCTCAGTATATGGGGCCAGCGCCCTACCCACTGAACCACAGGGACCGCCCATTAAAATCAATTTTTATGCCTATGATAACTCTCAATTTGAAACAAAACATATAATATCTATATTCTCTATAAAATAATATGGGTCAATATTCTGGCTAATGTCACAAAAATCAATTAAGGATATTGTAAAATAATTTAAAATTTAGTTGTGCAGGCAATTATGTCCCATTTTAACACCCTATTCTGAAAGTGTTGTGTTTGCTTTTAGAAAAAATATAGAGTATCTTAGTTACAACGACAAACCAGCTTTTCTGCAGTGCGTCCCTCCAGCAAAGGCTTAATATATCTGATTTGTCAAAGTCAACATTCCGGCCAATCTTTCCCACCAGTGTCAAGTGCTCAGAGCTACCACTTACTCATTTTGCTGGGCAGTGTAGGGAGAAAGATGTACAATGGGCCGAAAGTAATAGGCACAAACATCAGAGCAAAATGATCTTTTGAGCACAGATATATAAAAGATACAAAAAAATTGGAAAATCAGCTGTTTTTTTAAGATTTCTTTTGCAACTCTCTTTGCCATTATTTGCTTGAAATTATGGCCAATATTATTACATGACTGAGTTAATGAATTTTTCAGATGATAGAATTTTCTATTTGTATCAAAATGTTGTATGTTCCATAGCATTATAGAGTTAGGTTAAATAGTCCTTATTTAATCCATCATTAAATATGAAATGCTTTACAAGCCCTGAAACAAGCCAGGTATTGTAGCAGGTGACTGTAGTCCCAGCTACTTGGGAGGCTGAGGCAAGAGAATCGCCTAAGCCCAAGAGCTAGAGGTTGCTGTGAGCTGTGACACCATGTCACTCTACCAAGGTGACAAAGTGAGACTCTGTCTCTAAAAAAAAAAAGCCCTAAAACAGTATTATTATTATTGCTACTTAGCACAAAATAAAATTATAGAAGCTTTAGATTTTAAATATTATGTTATCCTGTAAATATTCAATCTAAGTAAAAAAATTATTGTTGCAAAGTCTCAGAAATTATATGATATCCATATTTTGTTCAATTCTAGCAAGTATTCATGGAATTTTCGATAATAGGAGTCCTAAAAAGTTGCTATCAACTATCACTTCTCCTACTGAGTATACGTGTGCATTTGTCTTTGTGTGTACTTGTTACATGTGCACTTGAAAACATTGTGCATGTAGGAAATAATTCAATTAGATTGGAAAAAAATCAGAAGTTTAATGTCACTGAAAACTCATAGAAGAAAGAATTGAAAGTGAAAACCAGGAAAATCCATATTGATGTGTAAAACATCCCCTTACAGTGTATTTGACAACTTTGATCATGCTTATTCACATTAGAAGCAGCATTCTCTTTCAATTACGAGAAAAAGTGAAGATTTTGTTTTAAATGTGTCCGTTTAGGGTCATATATCCCATTAGATAGACGAGAAAAGGACCTGCAAAGATGTATAGCAAAGAGGAAATAAGGTCACTATGCTCCTGGAATTATAACCTCTCCCTTTTGCTAGGAATATTATTATAGATTAGCAAATCACAACAAAATTGACCAGGATATTTGTGGATGCATGTAAGCATGCAAATTCAAGTGAGTTTTCTCCTCATAGCTTAAATTTGTTTAAGCAACATAAATAATACAAAATTTAATAGAGGGACATAAGCAGTAGACATTCTGGGTTTTAAATCATAAAAACCTGCATGCCAGAATCTTTCAGTCACACGTGACCATCCTGAGCCCTCCGTTGCTCACCTGCAGGAACAGAATCATCCGAGTGCTGCTTGGTATTGTCAGAGGCTCAACCTTCCCCTTTAGATCTGCCGCCCTCTTCTCTCTGCACTCACTGGACTTATCCTGTGCTTTCTCCTGTGGGTTAGAACCCCTCTTACATTGTATGAGGTATTTTGTTTGTAGCTTGAAGTAAAACTCCTTACTTTTCATTTGACTTGTAAAAACGGGTTTGGGCTATAGATTTTTAAAAATTTCTATTTCAGTATTAGCCTTCAAGAATTACCATTCTGTCATTGACTCACCCGATTAATTGTAAAGTCAGAACTGAACAATAACTGACCTAAATTATACTGACCCCCTTCTTCTAAAGCACTGAAATCCATTGACTCCTGAGAGAGGATGCTTGGGCGGAGGTAGCATCATTGTTGCAGACACTTATATAGAGCTTAATCTCTAATGCCAGCTACTGGATTCTCAATATTAGAAAGACACCACTTATTTGGCATTTATTCAAATAGCCAATCGATTACAGCATCTGCCCCTTGAAAAAATCTCTGAATTTGTGGGTTACCCATAGTCTTTGATTTTTTGGGTAATCTCTATTTCAGTAATGTCTTTAGAGCATTAGCTATGCATTTTGATTTTGAGACACTAGAAAATTTTATGCTACCATTTCCTCACTCATTGGCTCTTAAGCCAGCCTCATTTCTAAATACTGAGAGCAGTGTAAGAGGATCTATGTTATAGTAATAAAATTCTTGCAATTATCACTTGTTGATCAATTAAATACAATATAACATCTAAGTTTCGATTCCTAGAATACATAGTAATTCATGACCAAGCTAAATTCAGGATTTGAAGGGGATTATTAAAAAATAAATAATGGTGGTGGGTCGATAGGGGGAGGGTTGGTAGGGGGACCACATTGATGGAGCACATTGCAAGTACAAGTTGGATCTATCTGGTGTAGAGCATAAATGTCTTAATCCTGTAATAGGGTAAAAGTGGTGAAGTCTGTGTTGTTTAATAGGATGTAAACATTCCAATTTGTACAAATAATCATCACATTGAATCATATAATGGCATAAATGTATTTATGATCTATGTACAAAAGACTTAAAAAATAAAATAAAAAATAAGGCACATGTGGAGTTTTAAAGCCTCCATGCAACCAAATAGGCATGTGTCATCTAGCTATCACTATGTGTTTTTATGTCTTTTTGTCCAATTTTTGTTGGTCTTTTTACACAATGAGACATTATGAAACAAAAATGAATTATAATTTATTTTCTAATTTATAATGATTTGTTTAACTTTACTTAAGATACAATACAAATAAAGCAATGTATGATCATTAGTTGGAATATATGATCGTATACTTTTAGAAAAAGAAAAAAAGACCCGGTCAAAAGATTAAGTAACAATAACACACTATTCACAATAAACATATAAACAAAATAATGCCATGTACTTATGAGGTTAGAAATTCACTGTTCTTTAAATCCAGCCAAATAAAATCATGAAAAGAAAAGATACTACTTTCTTCTAAAAATTGTTTATACGGACCCAGTCACTATATATTATTTCAAATAACAAATAATCACAGAGTGCTTAAGAATTCATCTAGAGTATTCTCCAGATGTCTTTCCAAAAGGAAAGTATTAGTTTGCATTCTGAAAGCTATAACCTAATTATAGCCTAAGAATATGGGGGGAGGAGGGAAGGGAGAAGGGGTGCATGGGTGAAGGGAGGGTGATTGGAGGGGTCACCTCTATGGTTTATCTTACAAGGGTACAAGTGAATCTTTCTAAAAGTAGAGTATAACGTCTTAACACAATAAATAAGGAAATCGACATAAAGTCTATGTTAACCAGTTTGATGAAAATATTTCAAATTGTATATGAAAACACCACAGTGTACCCCATGATTACATTAACGTACACAGCTATCATTTAATAATAATAATAAAGAATTCATCTAGATGTATTAACGAACCAGTACCTCAAACTCTTACTCATACAATTATATTTGATTTTTCAGGATATGAATAATAGGAGAATAAATGATCTGATATAGTTAGCCTTCAAAAGAATTTAAAATTTAACTGTTAACTAGAGAAAAGTCATAATTTCCTTGCTATTAAATTTCAAATAACTATAGATATCACTTTTCTGCCTCTCTACATAGTTCTATTCAAGATTTCACTGACATTTTGAACAGTGATCAAAAATCTTTGTGCACACGAAGACCCTGCACACAACTGTAAATATTGAAAGAATAATTAATCGTCTCATCTGCCAATCAAATAAGGTTAGACTGAAAATGAGTTTAAGTAACTTATCAAGATTACAAAATCAGTGAGGGTGAAAGATAGGACCTGGTATAAAAGATCCCCACCCCTCTACATCTAAGACTCTAGCTAAAGCATAGAACCACTTCTCAGTCTTTAGCTACTTTCGGGGCTGCAGTGATTAACACGACAGAGGACCGTCTTTTCTCTCCCTGAAGGCTACTTAGATCCAGGCCTTCACTCTTACGATGCTTCTTTTGTCTAACCAGTCATCAAAGCAGTTCTTTTGTCTTGCTATAGGGAGTTTCATGTTTCATGAAGCTTTGGGGTTATATTTGGATTCCATCGAAGTTGTGGTTCAAGATCAAAATGGTATTTTTAAAACTTGAGTACTTTTCATTCTATTGAGTCAAATACTTCCAGGTTTTTCTCATTCTAGCTTCTCATATCAACAATTTAATGAATTCATAATTGTCTTAGGAGAACATCATTTAGGTGTTCGGAGAGAAAACACACACACACACACACACACATATATTTGTATAAGACAGGGTTCTTTCCCACAGTTACGGTCACCCTAGGTAACTCCAAATTACACGTATTGTGAAAATGATATTCCACAGATCTTACTGGTACCACTTCATTTCACCTCTATATACTTTGGGGCACCACTGTCCAATTTCTCATAAAGGATGTGACACCATTTATTCCTGCTCTATTTTAGGTTTTCTTTAGCTCATAGCATCTATTTTCCACTTCCTGATAGAAAACTCCCTCAAGGCAGATGGTCTCTATTAATATAAAAATCTCCCTTGTTCGTTCAAAAACCTGTTAAGAAAACAAAAAGTGTTTGAAAATATTATCCGAAGGCATTTCCTTAACTGTTTGCACCCTCAAGTTAGCATTACTGATGTAAATGCTTACTAATGTCTTCCCTTAAGCAAAACACAAGTAGATAATAATCCTGGGTTTTAAGCTTTGGAAAGCAAATCCTGCATAATCTGTACTTTATGGTATCCAATGGAGTATGTGGGGAGCTATACACTTATAATTAAGAAATTAAGGAAATTGAGACAAAATTATTCTGTATTACTATAAAAATCTTATTTCTTTACCCTTTAGAATTTTAATTACATAAACTAGGGTCTTTAATGTACAAGGGTAATCAAAAATTATAGAACGCATGTAATTAATTGAAATAGCTGATAGAGAGGTAAAAGAGAAAATAAAAAGATGTTCTCAAAATAAGTATGGTAGAAAAACATAAACTAAACAGAATGTAGAACACATATTATTTTATTAGTAAGGAAAAGCCTCAGGTTAACTTTGAAATAAAGTTGAAAGTTATATATACACAAGACAACTTTCTCCTTATATATGCAGGCTATCCTACAAATTGTCTATCTTTTAATAACATTCTTTTTTGACAAGGGGTAGTGCCTTAATAAATTATATTTTCTACTTAACAGCTGGGAAGTAAAAAGGATTGTGTCGAAGAAAATATGTACTTAAACATGAGGGATGATTAAATTTTTGGAGTATGAATCAGTCTTCACCTTCAAAAGTGCAGCAAAGTAAATTCAAAATAACTTAAAATTTTAAAAGAAAACCATACAGTATCATAACCCCTCCCCAAAGAGCTGTTTTTAGTTAGAAAAGTCCTTTCTAATCAGGTCTAAATCAAAATGCACAAACACATATGCCCACAAACAACAAAACTATGTTGATTTTACTACATCTCTATTAACCAAAGAAAAATTTTAGTTTTCTGTACTTCAAAAAACACTATCTATAGAATAAAAGTGAAAAAACAAACTGTGGGAAAAAAAAAACTGAGCTGTATGTATAGACAAAATGCTGCTATCTAGAGAAATTTTACTGCATATATGACATTGCACTTAAGATAAAAAGAAGAGAATTTTATTCGAGCAACATATAAATATAGGGTCTTTTATTTATTTTTTATGTGAGGCTTTTAGGTTGCTGGATTCTTTATACCGCATTCCTCAACTCCTGGGCCACAGACCAATGCGGTCCCCAGACCTCTAGAAACCAGGCTGCTGAGCAGGAGGTGACCAGGTGGGCAAGTGAGAAAATCTTCATCTCTATTTACAGCCAATTCCCATCACTATAGTTACTGTCTGACCCCCTCCTCCTGTCAGATCAGGACATAGTAAAAGTCTCAAAAGATCGCCAACCTTATTGTAAACTGAGCATGTGAAGGATGTAGGTTATTGGCTCCTTACGAGACTCAGTCGCTGCTCTCCTCACCCCACTCCTTCCATGGAAAAACTGTTTTCCCTGAATCCAGTCCTGGTGCCAAAAATGTTGGGGACTGCCACTTTATATCATTAGTATGCAGCTTTCTTTTAAATAAGAATTTCTGAGCATCCCTTTAGATAGTAGGGTAAATTTACTGTTTTATAAAATTTATTTTCCATTCACTCCATTTCTGTGGACCAAAAGTACTACTGTGACCCCTGATTTGGGGCTTGGTCACGTGACCTGCTCTGGTCAATACACTGTTACAGACCACAGCAGGAGCTTGACAAGTTCCTGGCCTGTAGCCTGAAAGTCAGTGTTTCATTCTTATTCTGAAATATACCATTATCGATTAGCAAAAAAAAAAAAAAATCTGATTCATTACTTTCCCAAATAAATGTCCCAGGCTTGCTTAATATAAACAACAGGTACATGAGTCTGTGTATGTGTTTGTGTGCGTGTTAACCATAAAAATATTACGACTAATTAAATAATGGTATGGATGCTTTTTACATGTCATAATAATTATATAACAGGCCCTTCTTTTTTCTGTTTTCTTTTTTTTGCTTTATGAGATGGAGTCTCACTTTTTTGCCCAGTCTAGAGTGCCATGGCTTCAGAATCACTCATGGCAACCTCAAACTCCTGGGCTTAAGCGATCTTCCTGCCTTAGCCTCCTGAGTACCTGTGACAACAGATGCGTACTACCATGTCTGCCTAATTTTTTTTTTTTTTTAGTTTTTAGTAGAGATGGAGTCTCACTCTTGCCAGACTGGTCTTCAACTCTTGATCTGAAGTAATACTCCTGCTGCCTTGGCCTCCCAGAATGCTAAGATTGTAGGCATCAGCAACCAGCCTGGCCAAATATGTATTTTTTAAGACATCACACATTTCCACATATTGTTAGACTTAGTATTTTACAGTCTGAGAAAACTTAAAAAACAAATAAATAATAAAATGTCAATTAGTTGTAATTTCTGTTGAAAAAGGTGGTTTAAAAGTATATATCAAGAGACCTCAGAATGTAGGAGCTAAAACATTCTTCCCAGGAGTTGATATTTGAGGTAAAAATAAATAAATAAATAACATATTAACATTTAACACGCGCTATCAGGCCCAGCGCAATGTAATCCTAGCACTCTGGAAGGCTGAGGTGGGTGGATTACTTGAGCACATACCTGTAATCCTAGCACTCTGGGAGGCTGAGGTGATGGATTACTTGAGCACATGCCTACAAGACCAGCCTGAGCAAAAGTGAGACCCTCGTCTTTACTGAAAATAGAAAAACTGAGAAAAGAGAATCACTTGAGCCCAAGAGTGGGAGGTTGCTGTGAGCTATGACGTCATGGCACTATAGCCTGGGCAAAAAATGTGAGACTCTGTCTCAAAATAAATAAATAAATAAATTATATATATATATAGTGATACATGCATAGTGTAGGAGTAAAATTGTTTTATGTATTCCAGGAAAAGGTTTAAGTCATTACTTTTGAACAGCTGTCCCATGGAGGTCTTTGGGTTTTTAGTGCTACTTGGGTGGGGAAGGGGAGTGTGACTCTCCTCCCACTTCCTATTCCATTGTGACAAAGTCCCACTATACATTATCAAGAAGTGAAATTTAATTATAAAGTCTATTTCAAGTTAGGATTCCCTCTATCCTAACATGAAATAGACTATCATGTTCCTTTTGAAAGGAAATTTTTTCTTAACTTTGGCGTATTTATTTAATTTACAACCAATTAGTTAGCTAACTTACAGGCACAAAGACTGAATTCTCAGAACTGATTAACTTCACTAGATAAATGTTGGGTATAACTGTAATTTCAGCTAAGCATTTTCATTTGTGTGCCATTGTTTATAATAATCAGGGGAGAGAATTAAGTTTGGGATCAAATTATATGATTAGAATTAATTGATTTTAAATCAATTATATGATTTTTAAAATGCCATCTACTGTGGACTTGAGGGATCTAATTGTTACTACTAAAAAATAAAGACTTTAGACCAGGCTCAGTAGCTCATTCCTGTAATCTTAACACTCTGGGAGGCTGAGGCAAGTGGATAGCCTGAGCTCAGGAGTTCGAAACCAGCTTGAACAAGAGGGAAATCTCCTTTCTCTACCAAAAATAGAAAAACTAGCTGGGTGTGGTGATGGGCATCTACAGTCCTGGCAACTTGGGTGATTGAGGTAGGAGGGTTGCTGGACCCCAAGAGTTTGAGGATGCTGTGAGCTATGACTGCATGGTACTCTACCCATGATACAGTGTGAGACTCTGTCTCAAAATATTATGTATACATCTAATAATAAATCATATATGCATACATCTCACAAAGACATTGATATTTTAGTCTAAAAGGTATTGAGAGTAGCATTCTATTTGTATGAGTTTTAATTTTTTAATTGCAAAAATATTTTCTATATTTGTTATATTTTTCATCCACTATTTTTTCCTATTACATAGGCTTTTATTTTTTATAGCACTTTTAGATTCACATTGACACTGAACAGATTGTAAAGAGAATTCTCATACATCTCTCACCATAACACTCATGCAAATTCTCTCTCATGGTCAACATCTCACTCCAGAGTCCTGCATTTGTTATAATCCATGAATCCACATTATACATCAGAATCGCCCAATGCCCATGGGCAATTAGGGCTTACTCTTGGTATTGTACATTCCATGGGTCTTGACAAATGTATACATTGACATGTGTCCAGCATAAGAGTATCATACAGAACAATTTTCTACCCTAAAAACCATCTGTGCTCTGCCCATTCATTCCCTTCCCCTCTATCCCCTGACATCCACTTATCATTTTACCATCTGCAGAGTTTTGCCTTTTCTAGAATGTCACATAGGTGGAACAATGCAGTATGAAACCTTTTCAAATTCCTTTCTTTCACTGAGTGATTGGTACTAAAATTTCTGTTATGTCTTTTCATGACTGAATAGCTCATTTTTAGCACTAACATTCCATTGTCTGAATGTACCAGAGTGTACTTATCTATTCACCACTTAGAAATGTGTTACCTGCTTTCCAATTCTGACAATTACAAATAAAGATGCTATGTGTAGGTTTTTGATTTCCCATAGTGTTCCGTTCCTTTGGGAAATCATCAGGGAATGTGATTATTGGATCATATGGGGAAAGTATATTTATTTCTGTAAGAAACTGCCAAACTGTATTCCAAAGTGGCCATACTATTTTGTATTCCCATCAGTAATGAACGAGAGTTCTTGTACCATCACCTGCACTGGGTGTTGTCAGTATTCTGCGTTTCAACCATTCTAATGGGTGTGCAGTGGTATCTCATTGTATTTTTAATTTACAATACTTAATGACTAAGTGAACCATCTTTTCAACATGCTTATTTGTTATCTTTATATCTTCTTTGATGGGTGATTAAAATCTTTCCTTGTCCTATTTAGAAATCCAGTTGCTCACTTTATTATTGAGTTTTAAGAGATCTTCATAGATTTTGAATAGCAGTCCTTAATCACCTATGACTTTTGTAAATATTTTCTCTTATTCTGTGTTGTGTCTTTGCATTTTCTGGCTATTGTCTTTCATGGAGCTGATATTATTAATTTTAATTAAGTACAGATTATCAATTTATTTTTCCTGATGGACTGTGCCTTTGGTGTTGTATGTTAGAATTTATTATCTTAATTAATTTTAATAGTGTAAATTTATCCTTTATAATTGCATCATTTTATACATACAAAGTAATGGTCTGATTTATGGCCATACTGAGAAAAATTAAATCAAGCTAGTTAACATACACATCAACTCAAATATTTGTTTTTTATGGTGTGGACATTAGACTTTTACTCTCGGAGCAGTTTTGAAATGTGCAATACTCTGTTGTTAACTGTGTTCACAATGCAATAGGACTAAAACAAGAAAAAAAGAAAAAGAAAAACAACAACAGATTCTTCCTCTCTGAGATTTCATACCCTTTAACCATCCTCTTCTTATTCCCACTATCCTAAGCCTCTCTCTCTATCATACTAATCACTACTTCTGTGAGTTGAATTGTTTTCAATTCTGCATATGTGATACTTGTCTTTCTACCCCTGGCTTATTTCACTTGGCATAATATCCTCCAATTCCATCCATGTTATCACAAATGAGAAGATTTTTTTATTGGCTTGGTTTTAATTTGTTCTGTTTTAGGTATCTCCATAAAGTTTTCCATAAAGGATAAGCTAATTTCCATCTCCATCAACAGTGTACAAGGTTTCCTACTTCTCCACATCCTCACCAACATGTGTGACATTTTATCATGGCCATTGATCATGGCCATTCTGACAAGTGTGAGATACCGCATTGTGGTGTTAATTTGGATTTCCCTAATGATTAGCAATGTTCCACATATTTTCATTTATCTGTTGAACATTTGCATGTCTTCTTTTGAAAATTGTGTATGCAGGGACCTTGTGCGTTTTAAAATTGGTTTTCTTGTTTTCCTGTTATTGAGTTGCTTGAGTTCCTTATATATTAATATATGAGGTCCTTTTTTTCATCTGCATGTAAACATCCAATTTCATTCCCAAAACCACTTACTGAAGAAACTAGCTTTTTCCCATGGCATATTGGCATTTTTGTCAAAAACAAATTTACTTGTCTAAGTACACGAATTTATTTCTGAGTTCTATATTCTATTGCGTTTGTTGATGTGTCTTATTTTTCACCAATGCCATGTTTTTGACTGACTATAGTTTTACAGTATAGTTTTAATCAGGTTGTGTGGTACCTTCAGCCTTCTTCTATATCTGTCATGATCGTCTTTTGACTATTTGGATTTTGTATGATTTTATATGAGTCTTCAGTTTTTTTATTTCTATTAAACATGACATTGGGATTTTGATAGGCATTGTATTGAATCTGTATGTATATATGTATGTCCATGGGTAGTGAATATTTAACAATGTTAATTATTTCCATCTATCAACATGGAATATCTTACCATTTATTTACATCTTCTTCAGTTTCTTCATGAACAGTTTCATTCAAAACGTATTATAGTTTTCATTGAAAACATATTTCATTGAAAACGTATTATAGTTTTCAATGTACAGGTTTGTAGTTTCTTTGACTAAATTTAATCCTTAGGTTTTTTTTGTAACTATTATAAATAGGATTATTTTCTTGATGTCTTTTTAGGATTGTTTTTCCTTAATGTATAGTAATGTCATTGATATTTCTGTGTTTTGCATTCTACAATCTATTTTACCTGTTTTTTATTTCTAACAGCTTTTCTGGAGAAGACTATACAATTTTCTACATATAAGCTCATGTCATCAGAGAATACTGATTATTTTACTTATACCTCTTTCCTAGTTTAGATGCCTTTTATTTATTTATCTTTTCCAATGGTTCTGTCATGAACTTCCAATACTATGCTGAATAGAAGTGACGAGAGTAGTAATCCTTACCTTGTGCCAGATTCTAGAGAAAAAGCTACTGCCTTTCACCCTTCATTATGGTGGGCTTTTCATATATTACCTTTATTGTATTGAGGTATTCTTCTATATCTAATTTAGATACAGATTTTTTTGAATTTAGTCAAATGTTTTTTCCTGCATCTAATGAAATGATAAAATGTTTTTTTGTTATTCTTTCTATTAAAATGATAGATCACATTTGTTGATTTGCATATATTGAATCATCTTTGCAGCCCAGGAATAAATCTCCTCCCAGACAATCATGGTGGATGAACCTATTTATGTATCATTGAATTCAGCTTGCTAGTATTTTGTTGAAGATTTTTGCATCTATATCCATCAAGGATATTGCCCCGCAATTTTCCTTTCTTGCAATGTTCTTTTCTGGTTCTGACATCAAGATAATGCTGGCCTCCTAAAAACGTTTTGGAAGTACTTCCTTTTGATTATTTGGAATAGTATTAGGAGGATTTCTGTTTGGTCTTCTTGCAATGTTTAGTAGAATTGAACTGAGAAGTTATCATACCTTGAAGTTCACTTCAAAAGTGGAAAAAATAGAAACTAAGAGAATTGATACTTATGTGGTTAATGTTCCCTTTTGCACGAGTCTGTGGCAACAGTCTTTAAGAGGTCAAGAAACATAGAACACTAAAGAAAATATTATTTTTCACTACATAGATTTATGGCAATACTATTAATGATTTTTGGGTTTTGGTCTCAGCTTTAATTTAGAACAGAATCTCAGAGTTATTTTCAACACTTGGACACACATTAAGACTTAACATGGGCTGCATTAAATGTACAGATAATTTAAACGAGAGCAGACAAAGGAAAAAAAGGCATCACAGGAGTTCTGTAAGCTTACGTTTTAAAGGGTAGAATTATTTCTTAAATCTGAAAAATTATTTCTCAATGCAGCCACTGTTATCACTAAATTATTCCCATTTGTTCTTAGCCAAACCATCACTGTAAATATTTTTTTCAAAAACATATTTCTTAAATCCTTATTAAATCTGTGCAGGATTATATGTTCCAATTCTTTTATAAGCTACATATTTCCTCTCCTTGAAGTATTTGGCAAAGTAAGCAATTCATAAATACTTTTTGAAATAATCAGATGAACATGCATATTTATTAGCATCCTAATAGGCAGATATTATGAGTTGCCTGTATCTTTCAAGCTGGTAATGCCACTCTGCAATAAACTCCTGATAAGGATTATATTCAAATCTCATAAATACATGAGTGAAATCATTAATATAACTGAGCAACTAAAAACCCCAAAATTGCCTCATATAAGTTCACTCTAAAAATATATTTATCTTCAAATGCAGCTATTTGGTTGTAAAGTCTTTCTGATACTTGTATCCCTGTTTTAATGTAAGAAATGAAGAATCATATAAATGAGAGTATAAACTATCCATTTCCATGGGGATTACATTGATTGATATGTAAATTAATATGCAAATTTATTATCAAAATTAATTGTGCACATATCAAATTGTTTGTATATACTTATACATACAGGTGTATGTGTATATGTGTGTATAGTCACAACTATCTTTTTCAAAGGTAGATTTTATAACAAGTAGAAATTTTCATAGAAATATCACACATATACATTACAGGCTGGAAAATGTATGTGAAAACCAAAATCTTGTACTTTGTATATACATGTACACTTATATTATTTATACTGGAGCTAAAGTGACAAAATCATATCCAAGCAAACTCAGCTAGAATTCTTATCTCCAGTTCTTCTAATTCGGGGGAAAAGAGATTAGACTCAAGTGTGTAAGTAAATCCAAAGGCCAAATTTGGTGCTGGTGAGATGCTTGGCATTAATAATACCATTGGTCAGGGGAAAAATTAAACATATGGACTCACTCTTAGCCATGCTATCTGAATACTAATTATTTTCCCTCCATCCTGACCAGAAGATGTACAGGATAAAAATAAAATAACCCCACATCTCATTCAATACACAAGTAGTTTAAAACTCCCCTAACTCCAATACAAATTTAACACGTGCAGTATGACTTCGTGTTTCAGTTTTATTTTGCTATAACATAAAGGCAGAAGGCATTGTTAAAAAAAAATACAAAGGAAAAACATTTTATGTACTATAAGACAGAATAGCTTCTCCTCTCCCTAACCACATTATGGTTGAAAAGGATTTCTTATCAAACTCTCACCATAGCAAAGAAAAAGAAAGCTTCTCTTACCAGAGTAGGATAAAGCTTCAACCTTGCTATAGAGTCTGCTGCAGCCCTTGTTTGAAAAGGCAGATCTAAAGCGGCTTTGTGCATACAAGTGATCTGGCTGATCTCCAGTCCCTGAACAAAAAAACACTATAATTGGCACTCGAAAAAGTGTTGTAAACATTCATCATGATGGTGCTTGCATGTTGAATCTAGTCACTGTTACCCTAGTAGACTTTTTCCAAGCAGGCCAATCACATTTCTATTTTTAATACAAGTTGTTTGTTTTTCTCTATCAGGGATGAGATTAGTATCTTTAAAGAAAGCATGAATTGGTGAGTTTCTGCTTGGCTACGGTCTACGCCTTCAAGTTAGGTAAGTATGGTTTAAGGAAAAAAAAGTCATACACACAAATTTAAATTACGACAACATTGTGTGATATATATGTAAATTTATATAGCACTTATATGTTTTTATTTTTCCTTTTGGCAATATTAGTGCTCTTCTTTACATGCTAATGAAATGATTATTAAGTCTCTTTCATTCACTTTTGGATAAAAGTCAAATTAACATTCTATATCTATACTTTGCACAGAAGCCACATCAATAATGCCTACAACATACCCCAGAGTCTGAGACCAACTGCGCTGGATTGCTAAGTCTCATTAAATATTCCATTGTTCCTTTGCCCAAACCTTCAAAGGGGCTCAGACACAATCACATCCTTTAATTTTTATGGGAGCAATGAAGAGGTCACACAGCCTGGGCTTTTTTTCTGATTTTTTAAACATTCAATTTTTACAGAAGCATTAACTGATTATAACTATGAGTGGCATATTCTTGTTACCAAGAGAATGTGAACACTAGATCAAAAATTAAAGCTCAATAAAAAATACAGTCTCAATCTGTACTGCTCTTTAAAATGATCTAAGCAATACGTTGATCTTTCAACTACATAAGGATCTCATCTTTGTCTTGCTTCCCATGTGTATAAAGCCTGGTTAAGAGTTTATCAGCAGTGCCACCACTTAAAAAATATAAATTAACTGCAGAGAGAGCTTTTTTTTTTCTCCTTGCATTTTTCTATCTAGTATTTTAACTTTTATCATGTAGGTAAGTTAAATACATTAAAACAATTTTATGACTATTGAAGTTAGGATTAGACAAACATCTAAAAATCATAAACTATAACAATTTATATGCCTCCTAAATGCAAATAAAATTTTTAGGTACTCTGTATGTGTAACAATGGATGTATTGTTGATCCTATTTAAAGGAAATATTTAATTAAATTAACAACTCCAAAACCTTGAAAGTGAAAATTTTTTATTTATATTTATAGGTTTCAGTGCTATTTAAAGATTTTGATTATAATTCAGTACACTGGCTCGGCGCCTATAGCTCAACCGGCTAAGGCGCCAGCCATGTACACCTAAGGTGGCAGGTTCGAATCCCCAGCC